>NC_137876.1:38462803-38797803 GCF_963924005.1 Protomyctophum bolini
GGTTATACACGCTGGCGTGACGCTGTGCATTCTGATTTATCAATCTAAAATGGCCGCCGTGTTGTGACTGCTATAGAGGGCTGGATAGAGGAAGGTGGCTAGATGGGATGGGGGTGGTGGGGGGGGCTGGGGAGACCAGACCTTCTCCTCTCGGACGTGCTCTTCTCGGAGGAAGCATCCCGCGCCCCGGAGGGGTTTAGCTACTACCGTGGTTTGGGTGGTGATGACTGCTTAATTAGGCCACGATGTTCCAACGCTATATGCACGCTCATGACGGCCGGTTTGGGAAGAACGGTGCTTTGGCGGGTTAGGGCTCCTTCCTTGCTACTCAAACGAGGCTATATACTACGTGTCGTGCGTGGGATATACTGTATATATAAATATATATGTGTCGTTGGGTGTTGTTAAAAAGGCATTGCTCGGAGCATGGGATTTGTGGATGGAGAGACCTTGCTGCAATCCTGTCAGTGTAGTGTACAGGTCAGTGAGGACGGCGAGGTCAGATGCTGCCTCAGCCTCTCTGTGGGGGCCAGCGTGTGGCGCTGATTTACTGACTGCCTTGCATCACCTCAGGCACACACAGTGCAGCCGCACAGCAAATACCACACTGCCTCCTTGTGGACACAGGTGTTCACTGCACTGATACTGTTCGGCCCTTTTTTTTTTTACATTTCCTCCATACACGTTTATTAGTGGCTAGAGTTTCCACACACACACATGGAAACGTGCTTTGGGCTGCACTTTGGCATGGCCTAAAAAAATAAAGTGGCTTAGTTACATCATGGAGAGCTATATTTTACACATAAAGCTTATTCTTTTAGTAAAAATATTAAATTTAAATATTATCCGCTCCAGTGCGCTCCTTAAAGCTTAATTATTTTTAGTTAAATATTATCCGCTCCAGTGCACAGACTGCACACAGTAAAATGTTATTTTATATATTTGTAACTTACACTACCAGGGTAAAATTAACCACAAAGATTTTACGATGCACACATTTGTTCTACCACAAGAAGTGGTTAGAATGACTTGATTACGTCTTGATTAGAACCTGTGATCTCCAGGTCAAAGCCTCGCTTTTCCACGTCATTTCAGCGTTACAGTGGCGCTGGAAGGCTTGTAACCAGGCTAGTGCAAAGCAGAGCTTCTTGTCCTGTCTGTTACAGTGGCGCTGGAAGGCGTGTAACCAGGCTAGTGCAACACAGAGCTTCTTGTCCTGTCTGTTACAGTGGCGCTGGAAGGCGTGTAACCAGGCTAGTGCAACACAGAGCTTCTTGTCCTGTCTGTTACAGTGGCACTGGAAGGCGTGTAACCAGGCTAGTGCAACACAGAGCTTCTTGTCCTGTCTGTTACAGTGGCGCTGGAAGGCGTGTAACCAGGCTAGTGCAACACAGAGCTTCTTGTCCTGTCTGTTACAGTGGCGCTGGAAGGCGTGTAACCAGGCTAGTGCAACGCAGAGATTCTTGTCCTGCCTGTCGGTTTGGTTCATTTTGATAGCATGCCTGTCACATGGTATTATCTATCCTGGTCATTAGCAGAACGACAGCGAATTAAACATTCTACAGACTTGGCCAAAATTGTCAGGGGTTTTGTGGGCGGCAGACCAGCAGTGGCTCAGGAGGTAGAGTGGCCGCATGTGGTCAGAACAGCTACATAAATGCCATTTACCACTGTGTGTGTTATCCTGCTATTTAATGAGGACAAAGCGACACCTCTTGAAACACCTTTCCTATCCTTGCAGCAGTCCATTACAAAGACATACGCCAGTGGGCAGACGTGTGAAAAAGGGCTGAGCCTGTGCAGCTCCTTATATCATACTGAACCCTGTCACATCAACGCCCGCACAAAATGAACTCCTTTAGTCTTTAGTGCAACACGCTTCTGCTTCAAGCTGCTTGTCACCAGTGGCGGAAGAAGTACTCACAGTTTTTACTTTATTAAAAGTAGAAGTACTGCACTGTAGAAGTACTCTGTTACAAGTAAAATGTGGTTAATGTAAGTTTTGTAATAATCAAAGTAACTATTAACTAAAGTTTTCAAATAAATATTGTGTAGTAAAAGTACAATATTTGGATCTGAGATGTAGTGGAGTAGAAGTAAATGTATTGGAAATAGTAATGGCTTTTGACTTAGTAGAAATACCTCAAAATTGTACTTAAGTACAGTACTTGTCCAAGTAAATGTACTTAGATATTTTCCACCACTGCTTGTCACATGACAAGTTTACACCAGGTATAAAGAAATCTGTGAAATTCTTTAGTGCAGCTTCCCACCAATTATGTTAACCACTTAAATCCTATACTTAGTTGACTGTATTCCCAAGGGCTCTACGCTAGGCGCCCTCCTGTTTTCGCTCTACACTTAGCCGAACATAGCCAGCCAATCTACAAACTCTGAACGCGTCATTGAGGATCTGCTAATTTTGCTGACTGTTAGCCCCAGAATAGGGTTGTTGAATATATACTGCATGGCAGTGGTTTATGCTACATGCAAGATACTTGTGGCGATGCCCGCACACGCGCTGAACGAGTTGTTTTGTCAAATCTCAGGGGTGTTAATCCAGAAAGACCCGAATGCTGAGCTCCTTGTCTTGTTAGAGAATACCACTCTGCTCAGCAGGAACAATATACCTTTGATGCACCCTGGTGTGTGTGTGTGTGTGTGTGTGTATATGATTTAACTTCCCCCTCTAAGTACTTGGAACGTGTAGAAGGGGTTCTCAAAGAACAGGGGACGACACGCTTTCATGCGTTGTCCCACAGAGAAAGGCACAGAGGGTTAGGGTTTCATGCGTTGTCCCACAGAGAAAGGCACAGAGGGTTAGGTTAGGGTTAGGGTTTCATGCGTTTTCCCACAGAGAAAGGCACAGAGCAGCACTACAGAGAAGCAAAAACAAAAAAGGTGTTCCAGATCTTTTGTCAGCCAGTCATGCTGTTTTGTAGTCGAGGAGTTAACACTACGTGCATACTGTATTATCAGGAGGCATCAATAGTTCGCGCCAACTAAACTGCAGTATGGAAGTCATTTAGCGCTTATGTACTAACGTTTTTCCTCAAACTTTTTCATTTCAAGGACCCCTAGTTTATTTGCATTAGGGCCATTTATGCACTCTGAGTTACGGACTTGCTGGTCCATTTGGTTCCATTTGATTTCCAACTATCAATCATTTAGCTGGGGATCATGTGCTAGAACCCCCTCGAAGGACCCATGTTGAGACCCACTGATATAATACATTCCATGTATGGAGTGTGCACACTACAAAGACTGCCTAATAGACCCTTTTCAGAGCAGACATTTTGACTGGTAAACACACTTAATTGTAGGGTTTTTTCCATTTAGGTGTCACTGTGCCAGCATGGACAGCTCTTGTACACTTAACTTCATGCTGGCATATACAGTGTCGGTATTCGGTAACACCCTTGAATACCGTCAAACCTAAAAATAACCCACAATTAAGTGCCTGTCAACAGTTGGAACCAGTAAATCGGTGTTCCCAACTATTTGCCGCTTCAGAGCCCATTTCAAGGTGACATACAGTAGGACACCTGAGGCATGATATCTTCTAACACGAGTAGCGATGGGACCGCGATGGGCCATCAAAAACACAATCTTTGATTAGAATTAGATTTGGTCCAATCTCATCTTGGGCAGAGAACATAATTAATTAAAAGGACGGAGATCTGCGTTCTGGGCAATAAAGTTGTTAACCTTCCACTGCATTTACCTGTCTACCGTGAAAAATGGGTATATTAGATATATGCCTTGAAGTCAAAAGGGCTAGTTGCAATTAAGCTAACAAGGCTGTAAATTAAATAATAATATAAAGAAATCTTACTTTACTTTGCACAATTTAAAATACAGTAAAACAGTTCTACTGTCAAATTGCCATTCTTTTTTAGACACAATGTCAGCATGCAGAATTTTTAAGCTTTCCATTCCAAATATAATCTCATTGAACTCACAGAACCCCAGACCAGAGGACCACAATGGAAATAAGCCTATTGTCTTTGTGTGTTTTGATTTATTTAGTTATTAAAAAATAAATTAAATCAATCAATCAGGAAATTACCACACTGTAAATGGACATACAGTACAGTAACTGTTCTGAAATGTTCTGTCCAATCATCACTCAAATCGCTACAGTATGTCTTCTGTACAGTCATGTGATCAATGCGTATCTGTCAATGTTTCATATTCCCTCCTGTTTGGCTCCCCAAGTTTAAGGGAGTGGCTTGTTTTACACGAAATGCCACAAATAATGAATGCAGGACCAAGTTGCCATGAAGCTTTTGCACACACAATCCCACTAGGCCAAGATGAAATGCCACCATGCATTTTTCAAATGGGCCTCATGGTGGTGCAGTGTGTTACTAACCTGGCGCCACCTCGGAGGAAAGCCTGGTCTGGTGTTCCAAAATCGCCGTGTGAACCGGTCTGGAGTGGATGGTAGAAATACGTCATGTTGTTGCCTGATTTGTAGGAAAACCACAAGGTGGAATATGAAAGTATCCATTCATAGTACTGATTCCGCCTTATGTTTTCCTGCTAGATGAGTACAAATCATTGACTACAACATGACGAAAGTTACCATCCGCTCCCGACCGGATCATAAACACGAAACGGAATGCTGCCCAGGCTACAATAGCCCAAAGAGTTGAGACGAAGTCCAACATTTATTATGACCCCTCCCCCAAAAGCCCCATTTGTACTGACCCCATAACCATAATTTATAAATGATGCATAATTAGTATGGACTTAAATGGTTCTTTGTCTCATTATGTTTTGGCCTATAACTCTTCAACCATGTCATACAATTACCTGGATTTCTTAGGTGTTTGGGTTAGATTCTGCCATTTTATACTAATACCGATACAGATTTTGCCCCCAAACTCACACAAATTGATACATATCATCTCTGGGTTCATGAGATCAAGATGTATCAGGCGGATTCTACAGATCTCATTCCATTTGGCTATGACTGCCTTCCAAAGTGTTCAGGCCCCTGGGTGGTTACTGGGTAGGGCAGGCAACCGACCTGGCAGAGACCTGTGCTCAGGGGAGCACACCTTTCTTGTTAAACTCTGTTGTGATGTGTGTTTGTATTTTTACTTCTCCACCCAGGAGCTGACCAAGAACGGCTATGGTAGCATCACCACGGAGATCAAGGAAGAGCAGGTATTCTACTATGCTGAGGATTATCACCAGCAGTACTTGAAGAAGGTACCCAAAGGCTACTGTGGGCTCAAGGGCACAGGAGTGTCCTGCTCCATTGGAGCTGACAAGGACGAACTGTGAGAGACCTTTTTACTAGGTTTGGGATTGCTATGTACCGCACATTAATATGCAACTAATCTATACCATCGAATTATGATAAAGTATGGTACCCCGCTGCTGCTGTTGTTGTTGGGACAGTGGAATATTTTTGGACATTATTACAAACGATTGGAATATAAACGGACCTACATTATTTAGCACCCGGGTGATTCTTCAAAGGTTAGTGAAATGCTCAGCAGTGAAGCTTATTTCACGATTTCAATTCTCCGCAGTTAACGTGGTAATGTAGCATATAATTAAGATCTATCATCTCAAGTTATCTTGAAATTGCTTATCCAGCAGTCAAAAGTATAAATTTTCACTTTATAAGATCGAAGAATATTGGATGTAAATGTAATGTAAATGTAAATATAAAACTTTTGATGAATTTGACATTTTAATGAATTTTATTGATGTGAAATACTACTCAGGAAAGCACTTACTCCTAATACACATTTGGCATTTCTCTCAATCTCCTTTAACTGTTAGCTATTTTTGTATCGTAGGAGGCGAAACGTTAGGGAGTGCTTGTTTTCTGGACCACGACGGAGGCGCAGCGTATCACGCAAACTTGAACCACGAGAGGCACCACGAACGAGCAAGTTGCCATGCCAAACGTTGCGACGTTTGCTTGAGCCGAATCAGCGCCGTCCGAGTTACAGTATGTTTCGTAAATCGTAACTTCTCGTCCCCCCTAGTTTCTGTACCTCAGCCATGTCTACAGCGCCTCTCACGCGGTCCAAGTCAACACAGTGGAACGCTCCCTACCCACGTGACGGCCCATCTCAGCCAACCAATAGTCGCTGTTACACAATCACATTTTTAATATAGGATCGTTTTTTGTTTACATATATACAACTTATTATCAATAGCAGCCATTTTACAGGTTAACTCTTTGAATAGCATTAGCATAAGTTAATAATAATAATAATAATACATTTTATTTGTATTGCAATTTTAATTTACAAGGATTCACAGAGTGCTATTCCCATAACCAATCATAAAAGGTTGAAAGCAGGGTTAAAAACAAAAAACAAAAGGTCAAGCACAAAAAGGACATTGCTGAGATCGGTCACATAACAGTTCAACACGAAAAGGCCTTCGGAAAAAAAAAATCCAAATGAGTTGTGGGTGAGTTTCATTTGAGGTGTTTCTGCTAATTTAACACTGCTAAATGAACACATAATTGCACTAAGAGAACCTGCAACACTGTCAAATATCCACAAGGTGGCAATAAAAAGCAAAGAACCCTAATAGTCCAATAATCTCTTAGCTACCCTGCCCATGTATTCCCAAATGATTTGTCTCAGAGTTTCGGCATCACAACCCACCACTTAATCTGTTTAGCTGCATATGTAGTGTGACTGTGACATTTTCTACTATATATTGTACTACTGTGGGATTACAGATCTATATGACTATTTTGTTAAGAGCAAAATAAACTACTCGATCAATATGATTATTTTAGTAAACATTTTATACGATTTTGTTACAGAACAAAAAAATCTTAAATGTAATACAATGTATATCACCAAATACTTGTCAATGTACCAATCACCTGTCAAGTGGCTTGAAAAAGAAGGCCCCGCCTTCTTCAGCGATTGGGCTACAGTGATTCCAGATGGAAGTCGGTTGTGAAACATGGCGTCTTCCATCTGACAGGGTCAGGTTCGTTAACACTGTTATAGCACACTCTTACTCACTTTCCTTTATTATAGCTCCCCAACCCATAATTATAAAATGAAGACATATTATATATCACCTAATTACACGTGTGTGTAAGTTGACATGCAGAGGGAGTACGGTACGGCCTGCATGGCTGAGCTAGATCAGCCTACATGTGATAGCGTACAAAAACACACTCATGGTTACACTTCTGAATGCAGGGAAAGAAAATCTAGAAAAAGCTTTCTGGTCGACCGCAGTTGTCTGATTTCACCCTGCTCTCTCTCTCTCTCTCTCTCTCTCTCTCTCTGTGTATGTGTCACATCCTGACACCTGTGTGTAGGTGTGGACCCAGGCAGGCACAGGTGCAGGTGCAACCTCTCAGGGCCTATTTTAGTATTGGACCAGATATTTTTGCATGTGACTGCATGCAGCAAGCCGTGTGTGTGTCTCAGGGCATATGAAAACTGGCTTGATCCAGCGTGTTGATACAGCGTGTTGTTGGGGCGAGCTAGCTGTTTTTCAGCATTTCTGCAGTATTGTGTTTGTGTATTATAGTGCGTGCGCATGTGTGTGTGTGTGTGTGTGTGTGCGTGCATGTGGCCGTGTGCATGTGTGAGAGATAACCTTTCAATAAAGTACGTTTTTTAGATCTTAATTTCCTCAGCTTTGAAGTGGTGATAGCACAGGGAAGATCTAATTCCTCTGTGAAATCTATATTTGCACATCTGTCAAAACATCTGCGTCTGGCTCGAGATTGCCCCCCCTCAACCTACTTGTGATTCTCTGTATCAGTAGCCACATGACAGAGATGCTCTTATCATAAATATGAGGTTATGGGCCCCGGTGCAGATCAAAAAGAGACTGAGATTAGCCGCGGAAAATTAGTTTAAGGGAGACGTATGCCGGAAAGTGAGCTGCTTGAGTTAGCTTTATAACATTACCTACTTAAGGTAATGGTAATGTTGTTTGTGTATTTATTTATTTAGTTATTTATTTAAAGATCTTATGAAACTCCCCCCTGTCAGGTGATAAGAAGCGGCCTGTTCATTCCTCATGCATTGAAGGAAGCATGATCTCAGTCCGGGATTTCCCCATGGGTTGGTTTGGTTGGCAGAGGGAGAGCAGCGCCCGGGATTACACCTATAGGCAATTGGCACCGCATGACAAATGGGTTACAAAATCGTGGGATAAAAAAATTATACAAATAAAATAAAATCCTCAGTGTTAATATATCCATTTGTAACTCTGAGAGGGTACCCAGATGTCATTTGGTTACATTTGCGTACCCCCGTCGGGGCTAAAACGAGCCTGGAGGATTTGACTGTGTAATATTTGTGAGGGATTAGAGCGGGGCATGGAAATGCATGGTACATACTGTACACACACGGAGGCAGGGGAGGACAGGAACCAGGCTGTGTGTGCCCTTCAGACAGAGCCTATTGTCTGCAGATGGGCCTTTAATGACCCCACAGCTGGCCACAAAGAGCATACCGCTGTAAACGCCTGATTTAGAATACGTGGTGCGGCGGTGCCGCTTGCCGACAAAAGCAGATCTCTGCGAGCTCAGCTCTTGTCAGCAAGTGAAAAACCTTTGTGCAAGTATGGATCAGGAATTATACGCATAATCGCTTGAACCCGATCACATTTGGCAAAATATAGAAGATGTACACGCTTGCAACTCGTTGTGAGTTCCTAAGATCGTCTATTTTTGCCTATTTCGTGTAGAATGAAAACAGGAGGGGGTAGAGTCCTTGGGAATCGGGCCAACTAAAGTACAGTATAGGGTTAATGTGTTTATGGTCTTTACCTACCAGGGGAGTGATGAAAATGTGAGGTATTTCCCATCAAATGTTTTGCATTAAACATGTTCATCTAGTTGATGCCTCATTCGTACAGGTTGATGCCTTTATTTGCTGTGCCGAAACTAAGAAGAATTAATCGCGCCACAAACCCCCCCCCCCACCCTGTTGTGTAAGGATCTTTACTCATTGTATGGCTGTCTCCTCATGGTCCATATCCATTGATCCATTGGTTTGGTTTTAGTCAATCAAGATTCAAGACTTGGTTAGCTGATTAGTTTTAATACTATGTTCTTAAATTATGAGCAGCACATCTTGTGCAAGCTCTTGATTGAACCCTTTCAGCCAACCCATCATTAAAATGTTAATTTACCCCAAATGACCATTGTTGTACATCTGAATAGGTTGGTCCCTCTGCATGTTTGGATAAAGATTTGTCGATGAAATCGACTAATCAATCAGTGAACAAAGTCATATGGCTATTATTAGTTAGGACAGTCGTCCTACTGCTGTGTTTACACTCACACACTAAAAGGACAGGAAGCTATACAGTCCACTCCAAAGTAATGAATGCACATCCAAAAACAGACTCAATGGGTGCAGGATAAAATATACCAAAGTTTATGAGAAATAAGAGATATCCACATATACCAGTCAGTCGAGATGCTCCCAGTGCAATTTCATTGATAGGTAGTAACACTTCGACTGACTGTTCTTGGTCAGATACTGTACATGATCATCTATCATACACATAGAAATAAACAAACATACTGTACTTTAGACACAAACAGCTTGCATGACTTGTGTCATCTCCTTTAGTCCTTGACATAATATGATAGTGTAATACAGATTTGTGCAAACTTTTTCTGAAAAATGTCACCTTTTTTATTCTTTAATTAACCCTTATTTAACCAGTAAAAACACATTGAGACAAGTAAAGTTCACCTGTACTGACATGCCCCATAAAGTGACTCCAGGTTGTAAGTGCTTAGCGCAGATACTTTTGAATAAAAGAACTATGACAGAGTGGGCTAAGTGAGAAAGATGCTGCTAGTTTACCAGAGGCACTTTCTGCACCCTCCTCGCCCACAGAAGAGTGCTACCACACACAGTCACACACACGCGCACACACACACTCGCGCACACACTCACAAACACATACATCCCAACCACTATTGCTACCTCTTGCTCAGTCCTGTACTGCAGCCTAATGCAGAAAGCAGCGCCCACGCAAACACGCACGCACGCACACACGCACGCACGCACACACACACTAACAAACCAAACGGATACCTTGCAGAGACATGCACCCACGCAGATTTCTTGCAGTAACACTACCTATTGTATTCTCTTTTCACAGCTTTTTGTTTGTTTTCTGCTTGTCAACTGCAACAGAACTTTTTAACGCCTCATTTAACAATTATTGTATCAGCGTTTAATTTGAGTGACTTTACCTCCTCATGCTTTTATAGCCGGTTCAATACAGTTGGTTGATAATTAATCATGAGAATATGACACACCAACACAGCATTGTGTGTGTGAAGTGGTCCGAGGCTATATAAAGAGTACAATAGAAGTCAGTGGTGCATTGTGGTGTCACTGTTTCACAGTGCAGCTGGACATCTGCCCCGCTGCTCGTCTTCTTGCACAAATCTTCTCTAGACGTAAGAGATTGCATGCACAAACGTGTGTGTGTGTGTGTGTGTGTGTGTGTGTGTGTGTGTGTGTGTGAGAATGTGTACCAGCAAAATACAGAGTGACAATGAAGCGTACTTCTCTGCGAGAGTTGCATTTGTTGTGTGTGTGGGCGCATTTGTGTGCTCCTAATTGTGTTTTTGTGTGTGTGTGTGTGTGTGCGCGATTGTGTCGGCCGGGGTGTGAAGCGGCGCTGGGCGTTGCGTGCCGGCCTGGTGTCGCAGATGCCAGATGTGTGTTGGTGGTGTGTGTGTGTGTGTCCTCCTGGCCCTCCCTATGACCCCTCCCTCTGGTTCCTGCATGGACGCAGGGTCTTTAAACGGAGCACCAGCTAGGGCTCCGCGGTAGTGGGACAGCAGTGTCTCTGTGCTTCCCAGAGAAGTGCAGCCTTGTCTGGGCACGTGCATCTGCAGCCCGAGGGGCGAGCCGGGGCAATAAGGACAGTCACGGTGCCCCTACATGCACGGTGGCTTCACCGCACAACTTCTCCAGTGTAGAAGCAGCCAGATGCTATGGCGCCATCCACCGCGTACACGCTAATAGAGTGAGTGCACGTGTGAGTGCACGTGTGAGAATAGAGTGAGTTCGTGACGGCCCTACAGTATATATGTCTTCGCTTAACTACTTTGAATATGCTATGCAAAAGTTGATAACGAATGGAAAGAATGATGATAGAGCGGAGAGGGCAGATGCAGGGCCTGGCTGACTGAGTGAAAGGCCACGCTAATGCTGCACCTGGGGACCATGTCCTGTCAGCCTCGCTAGCTAGCAGCAGCCTCTACCACACGACACACAGGAAACCCAGAAATAACTGCTGAGTTCCTTCATCACTCTAACCACTTACTGAGGGTATGTTGTTGACAGATAGACAGAGATGGAGGAGACAGATTAGAAGATGAAGGTCAACAGTGCACAGTGCAATGATTGCCATTATTATAAAAGCCCTGTCTGAGCAACTGGAGCTGCTTCTGGTTCATTAAAGGGATAGCGGTTCTTCTAGCCTGGCAAGGCCAGATTAATGTCACTGCGTAGATATTGGTCTATGTTTGTTTTGCACTGGCAGACTCGTCTGGTTTCCAGGCTATAGTCGTTCTGCAATCTAGCGTGGGAACAGAACTATCTGTTCTTTAAAGGTGAACAGCGACAGTTGGGCAAATTATGTTAACTGACCACAAAACCGTTGAGCGATGCAGTTATGAAAAGCAAATTCATACGAGGATAAAGATAATGGGAACTGCTGTTTCTCTTTTGCACAAGGCAGGAGCAGCCTTCCCCCCGCCCCCCATTATTTTCTTTTCAGAAGTCAAGTCCCCGTCAGAAAGTGCTCCTACAGTATTTGTCTTGGGTCTGCACTTATAGCGGGCACCCTGTTCCACTTCTCTTATCGCAGCCGCGCTGCCGCAAGCACTCCTTATGCAATAGACATTTCCATTGATTGACGTTTTACAGCCACCTGCCGTCACAACACTCGGTATGTGTTGCAATTTGATCTGCAATGGTCTTTGTTTTACTCAACATCTCTGGGCCTTATCTCCCTATCCATCTGTGCCTTGAGTCATTGGAACCGAGCACAGGTGGAAGAATGGAGTTGTTGCTCGAACACTTTGAACAGCCAGGGCCTGGAGTGGAACGCTGCAACGAGTTGTTATGCAACCCCCGGGGCTTTCAGGTGGTGATCATGTGCTGATGTGTCACCATTGGAAGGAAAGAGGACACACACATGCACAGTTGCACGTGACGTGCACACACACACACACACACACACACACACACACACACACACACACACACAGATTTAGTTTGCATTGCAACATGCTTTGCTCTGTGTGTGTCTGTTTGACACAGTCAGTTGGGTTCTGCTAACAATGCAGATTGAACCTGGGTGTGGTCACTTTCCTGATGAGCGTCATGATAGGAAAAGGTGTGTGTGTGTGTGTGTGTGTGTGTGTGTGTGTGTGTGTGTGTGTGTGTGTGTGTGTGTGTGTGTGTGTGTGTGTGTGTGTGTGTGTGTGTGTGTGTGTGTGTGTGTGTGTGTGTGTGTGTGTGTGTGTGTGTGTGTGTGTGTGTGTGTGTGTGTGTGTGTGTGTGTGTGTGGTGTGTGTGTGTGTGTGGATAGAGAAAGTGAAAGATAGAAAATCAACAAAGAGGGGGAAAGAGCACGAGAGTGATGAAGGCAAGTGAAGAGAGGAGAGGAGAAGGGGTCGTAGCAGGGAGGGGAGAGAGAGAGAGAAAAGAGGAGAGGGGAGATGGTGAAGAGAAGGGGTCGTAGCAGGGAGGAGAGAGAGAGAGAGAAAAGAGGAGAGGGGAGATGGTGAAGAGAAGGGGTCGTAGCAGGGAGGGGAGAGAGAGAGAGAAAAGAGGAGAGGGGAGATGGTGAAGAGAAGGGGTCGTAGCAGGGAGGAGAGAGAGAGAGAGAAAAGAGGAGAGGGGAGATGGTGCCGGCTGCACCAGGAGGAAGCTGAGTCTGACGCTCCTCCATGCAGCTGCTCCTAAACACCCACACTCTTCCTGTGTGTGTGTGTGTGTGTGTGTGTGTGTGTGTGTGTGTGTGTGTGTGTGTGTGTGTGTGTGTGTTTCCTCACATGCACACACACACACACACACACACACACATTGAGTATCATACTCTGACCAAAGGTAAAGACAAACTGTACCTGACTGACATCCTTTATATTCATGTAATGTCATCACTGCAAGATTTATAAGACATTGTAACTTATACCACATTTTAATTCAAGCCATTTTATCTATAACTATAGGCTAAGTTTGAACTTAGTGTGAGGTGGTACAACTGGCTCCTGAATTGAGAACCATATTGGTTATTGGTTATTGGTTATTGGTTAAAATCATGTTTTATACGTAAAGATTTGTTCCAGATTGCAACTTTGAATTCTATAACCGTAACCGTGTGTGTGTGTGTGTGTGTGTGTGTGTGTGTGTGTGTGTGTGTGTGTGTGTGTGTGTGTGTGTGTGTGTGTGTGCATACTGTACATCCATTTATACATGCGTACGACGTACATACATACACAAGTACATAGTACGTACGTACATACAGTACAGTGCATAATTATGTACATATATGTCCTACATACGTACGTACATACATACATACTACACACATACATACCCACCTACATACATACATTTCAGACGTTTTAGCAGTTTTTAAGGACCCACTTTTAGGCCAGTGCACCAGAGCAAGCTTTTTCCTTTTTTTAAACCCCACCCATTTTAACCAAATACATACATGTACATACATACATACATACATACATATATATATGTACATAAATACATACATACATACATACCGTACAAACTGTATATCTATATATAAAAGGAACGACAGAGAAGAAAATAGATGCAGATGGTAGCAGATTTCTGCTAACCACCATCTTTTCAAAGAAAACAGGCCTCAGAAAACATCCGCTGCATGGTGGAAACGCTGGCCTGACAGCCAGTGAATGGAAACATTTGAGGTGAAACTGTGGCCACACCGAGGTGTGTGTGTGTGTGTGTGTGTGTGTGCGTGTGTGCGCGTGTGTGTGTGTGTGCGTGTGCGTGTGTGTGTGCGTGTGTGTGTGTGTGCGTGTGCGTGCACTCGTGTCACACAGTGTGTGCAGATGTGCGCCCCTTTGTATCTGTCAGTGCTGCTGCCTGCTGGTACATCCTCTGCGTGTTGCATACGCTGGATGTGGTGTGTGTGTGTGTGTGTGTGTGTGTGTGTGTGTGTGTGTGTGTGTGTGTTAGGTGAGCCCTCATTCACTTTCCATCACAATCAAAATGCCAAAGGACTTTCCATCAGCTCTAGCTGTTCTTAGGGTGTCAAACTGATGATCAGCTATTTCTCTGTCTGTTCAGTGTGCTTCTCACGGTGACCCATGTGACACTGGAGAGCACAGTTCAGTTCCACAATACAGTCCAGAACATTAACCTTTACACCTGGGATAGCACCAAAGCTGCCTGGGAAATGGTCGGTATGCAATGAAGTTTGGAACGACGGAATTTCACGCAATACAAAATTCAGCACCGTTAACAATATTAGTTTACAATATTTTCAATATTTCAATAACAAATGAATCACAAAAAAACGAAATGCCCCAGATGTCATGGTCATATTTTGTATTTTGTTCGTTGGACTCCTATTTCGAATCCCTTTCTTCTCTGTGTAACAAGGTTTTCCCCACCCTCCACTGCACCCACTTTATGCAACAAAAACTGTTGACCTCATGCCAAATTGATTGGGAAAAAAGTTTTCTCTACTGTTGAGAGAAGCTGGCCAACAGTAGATGATGATGATGATGATGATGTATTTTCACAATTTTATATATCCACAATGTTAGCAGCAAGAGATCGCTATTGGTAATGGTGGCTCTGTTTTCTATTGGTAATGGTGGCTCTGTTTTCTATTGGTAATGGTGGCTCTGTTTTCTATTGGTAATGGTGGCTCTGTTTTCTATTGGTAATGGTGGCTCTGTTTTCTATTGGTAATGGTGGCTCTGTTTTCTATTGGTAATGGTGGCTCTGTTTTCTATTGGTAATGGTGGCTCTGTTTTCTATTGGTAATGGTGGCTCTGTTTTCTATTGGTAATGGTGGCTCTGTTTTCTATTGGTAATGGTGGCTCTGTTTTCTATTGGTAATGGTGGCTCTGTTTTCTATTGGTAATGGTGGCTCTGTTTTCCGCTTATTTTGGTTGTTTCTTCTTCAGTGTAAAGTGAGAGAATTGGGAGGATTCCAACACTCTGGGCTCATAGGGGGCAATGGTTTTATGGTTGGTTTTAGATTTTATTGTTAAACAAATGAGGCCTGACATTCCTGCCTGAATTAATCATCATCATCATCATCATTATTGTGATGGCCACACCAGCAGCCGGTAAAACACGGTGGAAACCTTCCTCTTTTGGTTTATTCGTTTACTTTAGATTACTTTTAAGCACTACATAATACAGACAATTAACTCTACACAGGACCGATCACATGACAATGACAACCCTTGACAGAAGGGTTACTGATTGGAGGGCACATACTGTACATTTGGTTGACCTTTGTTGTTGTCAAGTTGTTTCATCAGAAGTTGTTTCATTAGCATTTTAGTTGAGCTACTCTGAGCTACTTTGAGTTATCAGTTCTGAGGAGTGCTGCTGGAGCAGACTGGGGAAAGAGATGAGAGAGAGCAACGGTTTCATATCTGCTTGGATCTTATGGGGGGATTGGACTGCACCTTTATCCTTCTGCACCAGGGGTTTATTATGTATTATATTATATTTCAATCTTTTGATAAACTAAAAAGAAAAATCACACCTGTGTGAAGTGAGGGGCGCTCTTGTCGTCGTATATCATCCAATCAAAAATGAATATACTTCTTCATGAATTCATTTGTCAACTTATGTTATTATCTTTTAACCTTGATACAATGTTTTAAAAAAACACATCTTTGTCATGACATGTCATCTAATTTAATTCCAATAGTGTACTGTAGGGCCTACAACCAGATGCACCTGGTATCAATTTGTACACACTTTTTTATTTAATTAAATTAACTCACATGCAGGATTTTACTGTGTTTCTACTTTCTACTACCTCTCTCTCTCTCTCTCTCTCCGTCTTTTAGCTGTCGTTCTCTCAACGCTGTGCGAGCAGGGTGTATGACAAGGGAGAGTGTGAGATGTGGTGAGCCGCAGACCAAAATAACTATGGTACTTCTTTTTTTTTTACAAGGACACATGTGCCACCCACCCACGCACAAAGTCACACATGCATGCATAGACGCAGACATATGCACTGGCGGGCACTCGCATAATACATATACCCCCCCCACAAACACACACACACACACACACACACACACACACACATAACACACACATAACACACACACACACACACACACACACACACACATAACTTGCTACACACACACTGAGGATTCCAGGAGATGGAGGAACATGAATAAGCCAGGGGAGATGCTTTCTTTTGATGCCCAGACAAAGGGCTTGCAACATGGGTCAGGGAGGATGAGAAGGGCCCTGTGCAGATGCTGGGTGTAATGTCAGCCAGGTCACAACAAGTATTACAACAAGATGTTCACAGATAAAGATATGTTTTCATTCTTTTTGATCACAGGACATAATGATCAGCTGTGAGATAAATCTCTCTCTCCTCTCTCTCTCTCTCTCTCCTCTCCTCTCTCTTTCTCTCTCTCTCCTCTCGCTGACTCCCTCATGACAGCCTCCCTGACAGGCTGGCATAGTGGCATCATTCTAAAACTAGTATTAGGCATTTCCTGCTGCGTCCGTTGGTGGGTGTAGTGTGTGTGTGTGTGTGTGTGTGTGTGTGTGTGTGTGTGTGTGTGTGTGTGTGTGTGTGCGCATGTGTGCGTGCGCCTGTCTGTATAAGTATATGGGTGTGCGTGTGTGCGCATGTGCGTGTATGTGTGTGTGTCAGGGCGGAACGCACCTGGCCCGCGCAGCTGTGGGGATCCTAGCAGGGGGGAGAGAGAGAGAGAGATAGAGGAAGGACAGAAAGAGAGAGGGATGGGGAGGAGACGAGTGTGTGTGTGTGTGTGTGTGTGTGTGTGTGTGTGTGTGTGTGTGTGTGTGTGTGTGTGTGTGTGTGTGTGTGTGTGTGTGTGTGTGTGTGTGTGTGTGTGTGTGTGTGTGTGTGTGTGTGTGTGTGTGTGTGTGTGTGTGTGTGTGTGTGTGTGTGTGTGTGTGTGTGTCCGGGAGAGATGGAGGCAGTCACAGTACCATGCACATCTGAGTGCCCTTGTGCTGTTGTTTTGACACCGTAAGTGCGAGCTTCACCCACATTCACCCTTGCATCCCTATTTTGGTTTGCAACAATGTTCACAAACAGCAGATCTTGAGCTCACAATGTGTCAAGCTGTGACACGTTTTGAGCTTGTAGATTGGCTTATTTGTAGAAATCTTTAATATCCATCAGTTTTATTAAATTCAGTCTTACTTGCGATTTGAGCCTGGGTCCCCCGCGCAAGCCCCAAATATTCTACATGTTCTATGAGCGAAAGCCTTGGGCAGAGGATAACTAGCATTTTGACACTTATAGCAGAGCAGGTAGACCAACTACAACCACTGTGGTTTTGTTCCTTGGTATTGTATTAACATACTCTAAGTCAGGGATTCTCAACCTTTCCTGGCGTTTGCGGCTCAACCAGCCGAACGGCTGCCATGTTAAGTGGTCAGATGGGTGTAATTTATTTTTGGAATGTCAACGGTTAATTGTGGTGTGTATCAGACGATGGTTGCAATGAATTTAAAGGCGTAAGACAGAGGTTCTCAGTATGGGTCAAGGATCCCCAAGTGGTGGTGGGGAACTGAAAACAGAAACATGTACAGTCAGTATATATCCTTCCCACTAAGTCTGTTTTACTTGTTTAAAAAAACTATGCTTCCACTTTACAAGCGTGTACAGTGACGCTTTTCCATAGCTTTTAAACCAGTAAGACGCCCTGAGGGCGAGAAGCGACCTCGTGAGGGCCTACCTGGGCCAGGTAGGTCCGGGCCTTCATTTTCAGGCCTGATGAGAACGCTAGTTTATATGGAGTTCAAAGGGTTTGAAGGTTTGAGGTCAGATGTAGAGTTGCTGGCCAATATTGATGACATCAGGGATCTCCATATATGGGCTTAATTGCGACAGCAATCCCTGATAATGCCATGTGACCTGGGCACCATATATGGGGGATTTTGAGTGACACACTGACTGACTGAAAAATGTACGATTTCGTACTAAATGCGATCTGCAGTCGCAATTAATCTGGTGTCCGTGAGGTCAGATGTAGAGTTGCTGGCCGGCTCCGTCCAGATGCAGATCTAGTTGATGATCCAGTCTTCTTCATGTATGGCTATCTAGGGTTTGATGAGGTCAGTACTGTACTGGCCATATATGGAGCGTGTCTTGAATGTACAGGGTTTGTTGAGGTCAGATCAACATTTCGGCATATGGAATGAATTCTGTATTGGCCATAATGGAGCTTGTCACGAGGCGTGGACTAACTGACTGACTGATGGGAGATGCAGGTTTTCATAGTAAACTGTGACCTACCGTCGCAACTACCATACATTGACAAGACACACAATCAGCAGTGGTATAAAAAGGTTTGAGAACGTGTGGCGTATAAGTGCATTTTTCTTTTTTGCAGAAATAGGAATAATGTAGTCCTGTCTTCCTGTCTTTCTTTTGTCATTATGAGTACTATAGACGAATAACAGCTTAAGTCCAAATGTTATTCTGACCCCTCCACGAAAAGGCCTCGTTGTCCTGACCCCTTATCCATCATTTATACATTATGGATAATTAGTGTTGACTTAAACTGTTATTCATCTATATTACTATGAATTGCATTTGAAGCATCTCTCCTGAGTATCCCTTCATCGTGGCGCATTGCGTGGTTATAGATCTGCTATTTTCCTTTCACACTGAATTATGCTTCCGGTGAGCATTTGCCAGTGTTTCAACAAAAACGTGATTCTTTATCGGAGAACATTACTCAACTAAGTAAACCTGACCAGGGATACGATCCAGCGTGCAGGTATTACTATTTTTTTGTTTGTTTTGCTTTTCCTTTACGATCATTTTTGTATTTTTTTAACACTGCACAATCAGTGGGGTAGATTGTCTGTTTTTGGACCATTGTGATTTTCTTCTTTTGTTGGTCCTGTGTAAATTTGAGCGCACACATGTACATGCACACACACACACACACACACACACACACACACACACACACCGCACCGCAGTACTGGCAAGTTAAGGGTTCAGTTCCCTTTGAGGCCACCTGACAAATAATGTATGCTGTTTTTATAAAACTTTTTCAGCTTTCAGCCAGAAAATTAGCGTCTTCCTGGAAGCCAGTCTAAAACAATACTTGATGAATTAACAACTTAAGCCCCATTTTATAAATTGTGAAATCTTTGTAGCTCACAAAGCATCGGATTGTGTCACATGTAGGTTTAAAAACATTGTAAAAAGAACAGGATATTTACACACAACCCACAAAAACGGGTCCACGACCTAAGATTGGTCACGAGTCACGACCCCATTGGAAAAGCCCCATAAAGGATCAAAGGCATAATGTTGCCGTTCCTTCATCTGAACAAGTGATGGAAGCTGTATGCATTATGCATGGAGCGTTGCAGGACACGCAGTTCCTCTGCTTCCCTGCAGAGGGGGCAAGGAATCTGGGAAACAGGAAAAGCAGTGGTCACTTTTTATGAGGATGAAGTGTAGGTGAGTTTCACACCACCAGAATGAAACCTACTCCCTTTAACACCTAGACACCTAGCCTCACCTGCCGTTGATTTGGGGATTATAGGCATGCGTGCGTGCGTGCGTGCGTGCGTGCGTGCGTGCGTGCGTGCGTTGCATTAAAAGTAAAATCCTATACGCTGGAGCCTCCTCGTTTCACAGCTGGCTGACCAGACAGCAGACTGCATTACAAAGGTCACATGACCAGGTCAGAGGTTAGGCCAGAGAGATCAATGACAGAGGAGAGAGGAGCAGGCATGTCACACTCATGCACACACACACACAGCACACACACACACACACACACACACACACACACACACACACACATTTAATAGAGTCATCAACATAGCATTGTACATGAACAGTGGTGAATGAGACATTCTGCCTGGCTATATGTCAATTTTGGGCTGATCAGAGGTCAACACACACATGCATACACAAATACACCTCTTGGATGTGAAGAATTGCTATCAGTATGTTGATAGGTCGGTCATTTGATAAGCATCGAGCTAGGCAAGATAGTGGGTCAACAACAGTGACAGACTGACAGATCAGTGAGTCCATTTCTATTGATCTCCATTGAACTAGTTCAGTCTCTGCAAAGCACAGAACAATACAACACTGAACAGCGCCTCACAGCACAACACGGCATTCGACCGTTATGCCCATATATTGGACTGACCAGCTTCAAACTCAGTGTGTGCATCGGTAAAGGACTCGAGGGAGTGTGGTGTCGTTTGGATAATGCAGTTGTCCAGAACCACGAATATGACCATATATGGATATCCAGTTGGCCACGTTTGGGCACAAAAGGGACACATACAGACGTGTACAACGTGTACTCTGTCAAAGCCCCCCGACACTATGAATCGGCGGTGCAACATAGGTGTGAGGGCTGTGTAGCGGCCCAAACTCTAGATGTGAGGGCTGCATAGTGCACTGCATACCTCTAATAATAACAAATAGCAGATCTACAAACTCACAATGCGTTGCGAGGCGTTGTTCTATTTTCATAAGAGCTGAATCATAAAATTGTGCTCAATTGGTTAACATTCAGCCAACAGTTACCTGTAATTGTCTCATCATCGGGCTACACAAACAGGCCGTTTGAAATTCCTTATTCACGTCCTACGATAGCGGTTAGAGTGGTGGGCAACTTTGACGATGGAGAGGGCCATTATATTTCCACACTCCAGAGAGCCACACTGCATATTACTGTCCTAGCACAAATACCTGATCTACAAGCTCAAAACTGCGACGCGTTTTGAGCTTGTAGATCAGCTATTTGTTGCTATATTTTAATTGAAATACAGATTTTTTTAAAATTGGAATTGGAATTTCAAATGCATTTAGTTATAGTTATATTAACTTTATGAACTAGCTAAATATAAATACATTGGACATAAAAAAAGACAATAACATTTTAATAGTAGAGGGTATGCGAGTGCATGAAGTGAATGGGAAATCGAGTGTCAAAGTGAGTTTAACGTCGCTTAACACCGTCTAATGCAGATTGGACTTTTCAGATAGGACTTTTCTGTTTGGGTGTGTGGGCTGTCAAGGCCAGAAAGTAGTTTTTGAAATCAATAATTTTTCAGTGTTAGCCTGAGGGCTGCATTTAAGGTGGGGGCCGCCAGTATCCCATGTATGGGTCTGTTAGTTAGAGCATGCGTCTCCCATGTGCAAGGTTGCTGGGGGTCGATGTCAACAAGGGTTCTCAACGGCTCCCTAATAATGCCAAATGAAATGAGTTCATAACGGAGCCAAGTCTCCTGCAGGAGGCGTGTCTGAAGTCTGCATGTTCTGGACGGGAGTCTCCAGATGTAAAAACAGACGATGACTTTCCTTGTGTGTAATTCTTAGTAGAATCTCTAGTCCTAAAATACTTACTCATTTCCACAACAAACATCCTTTCCGTGGATATTTTCCTATTTTGTGGATGTGACTTCATTTGTGGCCAAAAGTGACCAATCTAATGCATGACACAGCACTACGCTCTGTATTTAGTGTTTACACACGTCACAGCACATTTAGTAATAGTGTGTCAATGTTAAACCTTTAGCTTGTGCAACCTTGGACTGTGGGTGGCTGTGGGTGTGGGGTGCGCCCTCTGCTATTTCTTGAAATTCTTGTTATTAAACCTTAAAACATTCCAAAATAAACCTTCGTAATGTTTATTTTTGTAATGTTTTATTAGGTCTATCTATTCTAACTGAGTACTTTGTGTATTGTGTAATTATTCTATTCTAGGTGCATTATTGATATATTATTCTTGGCCTCATTGTAAAACATTGCTACTTGTATTATTTAAATGACTTGGCAGTTTACTCTGTATTACATCCTGTAGAGCAGTGGTTCTCAAAGTGAGGTCTGGGGACCCCTAGGGGTCCTTGATGAAGCTCCAGGGGTCCCCCCAAAATATTGTTAATATAGCATCAAAACCAGTTTTAAAAAACTTTAACCCTAGCCTATATAATTCAACACATTTCCAAAAAAAATCCCTGGCACAAACTATTTTCAGCTGCCAAACGCATATCAAGGGGGTCCTTGACATTAAAAGGATTGAGGACCACTGCAGTAGAGAGCACACATGACTCAGTTATCTCTCATGACATGGCATGGTGTCATATGAAACCACTAGTATACTCCTAGTGAGCTTCTGCATCCATTAACCCTTATCTCATTGGAAATGTATCGTCAACGTTTGTTGTTCTTACTTCAAATTAGCTATCTCTCGTACGGAATTCACACCCACACACCCACATTCCCGCACACTAAAACACACATGGTGTCTTATCAGCACAATGAGACGACTCAATAGCCAATGATGCACGTTAGCGACCCTCACTTCCATTAGCCCTGGCATGCGGCCCAATTTCACGGTATGACCCCTGGGGCGTGCACGTGCACACAAATGTGCACGCGCACACACACACACACACACACACACAGCAACACATTTGTATAACGTATATAACATTTTTTAAATGGAAATGTTTTTATCATTTTGGGCCATACTGTGACTCAAAACCTAAAGCCTGAGTCGTATACAGTAGTTGCGCACCGGTGCCGTTCACCGAGAATAGCAGATCTACAAGCATTGTGGATCTTTTCTTTTCTTTTTTTAAAGATATTTTTGTTTTGAGACGCTGTCAGGCTGGATTACCAGCCAGTGCCAACAATGTGGATCTTTTGGTGTGATATTTTGGAACATTATTCTAGCTTTTATTGACATTGACACGTTGACATTGGAGAGGGACAGGACATGCGGTGAGAGAGATGGGGAAGGCACATGCAGCAAAGATTTGAACCTGGGCCTGTAGCTCCCCATCACCCATATCTCTAACCTAGGGGTCTTCAACAGGACGTCCAGGAACCCTAGGGGGTCATCAGAGTTACTACAGGCGGCTACCAAGTCTTTGGGTGATAATATTTTTTTTACATTAACTTAACCACCTGAACCCTTGCATCCCATTCCCTATTTTTGAGGAGAACTATAGCCAAAGATGTTCCTATTTCCGGCAAAGAGGTTTGGTCTAGACTAGGTATATTGGAAAATCAGAGCAGACCAAGTACAGAGCCAAAGGACATGTTTTGAGGTGGTTAAAATGTTTTCCTATTGTCTCTCCCTGTGGAACACGCCCTTCCCGACTTTTGTTTTATATGATTTACAAAACAGCTAAAAATAGCAGCGCTACAAGCTCACAGCACGTCGTGTTGTGAGCTTGTAGATCAGCTATTTATGGTGCTTTTGTGCGACATTCTCTTGTACGACAGAAGTAGAGAATTAATTTATGAAAGAAAACTTAAAACGTTGAAATAATAGGCGAGACAAGGTTTCTTCCAAACAGCAACAAGGCTGGTGGTAGATTGCTGTGTGGACACGTCTGTCCAACTGTAGAGCATGTACCAGGTGAGTGCTTTGGTTCCCTCCGCAGCTGGCCTGGGTTCAAGTCCTACCCGAGGCCCTTTGCTGCATGTCATCCCCTCCCTCTCCTGCCATTCCTGACTGTCATTGTCGAAATAGAACCGAAAATGCCCCAAAAACTAAGGTTGTGTGTCTGTTGCATGTTTGTGTTTGTGAAGGAGCATAGACTATTGAGCCTAATTTATGCTTGTGGTATGACAGTGTCGCTTCTTGCCAAACATAACATATTTTAGAAATTAGGCTCTTCTCGACTGAACAAGACAAAGAACATCTGCGGAAAACTGACCTTCCTCTCTGTCACAAATTCTCTCTCATTCTTGTTCAAATAATATGGCTCCTTTATCTCCTCTGTCAATATGCTTGTCGTTCCATTCATCCCTCGAGTCTATCTTCTTTGCCCTTTTCAATATTTGCATTTCTCTTCCATTTCACTTCTATTTGTTTTAATTTTGATTACCCCTTCTTCTTTGTTCAGAGGTAAGTGGGTCTGGATTCTGGAAGCGAAGAAGGCAGTGCAACGGGGGGAATGGAGTGGAATGGAGTGAGACGGGAGAGGACAGGATTTTAAGGGAGAGGAGGTATGGGGGAGCCCTCTGGCCTCTCTGTCTCCATTCAGTCTACTTCAACATCTGGAGCTCACATCAGTCCTCCTCAGAGACGGGCACCGCTGAGGGGTGGGTGGGGGGGGGGGGGGGAGAAAGAGAGAAAGAAGAAAGAGATGAACAAAAACACAAGAGAGATAGAGAGAACAGACAGACACAGGCCGCCAAAACCAGGTGAGAAGGGAACAACAAACTATCAAAAGAAGTGTAAAAGAAGGGAGGAGCGGGGTGGTGCTGGAGGAGAAGGCTTCCCTGGGGGGACTGCAGCTTCAAAATCAAAGTTTGGCTGCCAGGGATGTATGGTCATCTATCTGGCTTCATCCATCTGAATCTCAACAAACTTCATGCACAAGATCGAAAGCGTGTTGTTATTTATTTGTATTTTCTTTAGATATATATTTTTGTAACAAGCACATGTGTGGAAAACAACACTGTGTGCGCTTGACATATGTGTGGCTGATATTTTGGATGTGTTTGTGTGTTGTGCTCATCAGTTTCCAATGTGCAGAGCAGCAGCACGATTTTAGCATCTGTGTTGAAGCTGCCGCTCTCACAGGAAACACAATAGCTTGTGTTCTCTGCAAAGCTAATGGAAAGACTCACTTTTTAGATAGAAAGTGTGGGTGATGCCCACCCCAATGTTCACCTGTACTTTACTCTAGAACCACATACTTTTTTTCTATCCGAAGATGAATACAGCTTATTTTTGAAATGTGCAAAGACAAAACAAGCAGGATAGCAGGGCCTAACCTTCAGACCTTCATGACGTGTTATGGGTTTTGTTTTGCTTTTCTCCATAAGTCTTACATATTTGGTTTAGGGGCAGATGAGGATAGAAGGAGGGGGGAAAGGAAATTGCAGAGCTGCTCTTTAAGCTGGGTTCCTCCTCTCAGTCCTCTGCCCTTCCAACGCAGGTGCAGCCAAAGTCCAGTGTTCTCCAGCGCAACAGGGCCTGCTGGGCCTGTTTCTACTGACCTTGGCGGTATGATATCTTGGGTTAATCCAGATATGGGTCAGATGAAATGTGGAACTACGTGCTCCAGCCACATAGGACGACGTAGGACAATGCAATCTGTGTCAGAAAGTTTAGACTATCACGGGTATTTCAAAGTCATTCTCTTCCATGAACTTTCCTGACCCATATCAGCATTGTTTCCTAAGGCACTTAAGTGAAAACCACCAGTCTGGTGCTCGAAACAGAAAGGTATGGCCTATTCAGCTAAAGGCATTCACTGTGTATACCGTTTACCATCATAGATCTGACCAGTCAGGCTCTGGTGATTGATTTAAGTGTCTCATGTTGCAACTTCCAAGGGGTATGTCTGAAATCCGATCTCGCAGAGTAACTTTTATCCTGACGTTGACAGTAAACCTCACAGGGTCACGCATCAGCCTTGGTCTTAACTATAATCTTTGTTGAGAGAACGTTTTGCATAATATTAAAAAGAACAGTTTTTCACTTGAAAATGACGATGAAGTGCAACTTGGGTCTAGATAGGATGCCTCGGTCATCTTGGCTGGAACCGGTAGTTAAGGATCCGGCTGGAACCGGTAGTTAAGGATCCGGTAAACTAGGTCAGCTCAACCCACACCTTGAAAAGGCCATACTGCCAGTCAGAGATATATACGACATGTATGTTGTATGGGCAGAGGGGGGGGGGGGTCACATGGATGTTACCGACTGTGGCATCTCCAGCAGCTGTTTCCCTCAACTCCTGCCCCCCCAACGCACACACACACCACCACCCCCCTCCCACCCCGTCGCCTCACAATGAAGCCAATACAAAGGAACAGGAAGTGCCTCTCGTTTTACTGGGGGTCCAATCAAAGCCATCATTATTCCCTGTGTCAGATTTTTTTACAGGAAATAGCTTCTCAGAAGATATGGCAGCTGTGCAGGGAGTGTGGTATTATTGTTTTGTGTGTCTTGTCTGTTTTTCTTTTCTTCTTTTTCATTTTTTTTCCTCCACACATCGCAGTTGGTGCTAACAAAAGGACACACAGACCCCTGGCTCCACCACGTGTGCAGCACACTGTCACTGCTGTGCGTTCACAAAGCAAGCCACGCATCATATTCTCTGGGCCATGGCCATGATTGTGCGCAATGTGAAAAGGGCACCCCTGCTGTGCGCGCACCGGCTTCCTGGGTTCCCATCCTGAAAACCGAGCAATTGTGTTTTAGGCCCCGTGAGCAGAGCTGAACAGGGGAGGCACGGATGCAAGCA
The DNA here is from genome assembly GCF_963924005.1 of Protomyctophum bolini. Classification (NCBI taxonomy): domain Eukaryota; kingdom Metazoa; phylum Chordata; class Actinopteri; order Myctophiformes; family Myctophidae; genus Protomyctophum; species Protomyctophum bolini. The sequence goes on from NC_137876.1 coordinate 38,489,302, forward strand.
TGCATAAATGAGCACGTGCACGCCCACGTACACACACACATGCATGCACAGTGCATGCACACACCTACACACACACACACACACACACACTCCAAGCAGTACCTTCTGAGGCAGCATCTGTAATAGTGCAGCTCGGATTACAGCGTAAACGGTGGGTCCAGGTGAAGCCTAACGTTTGCCAGATGCTGCGGTAAAGTCACCAGGAGGTTAGCCTAACATTGGACTGTTGTTGTTGGTCAGGGAGGGTTGGAATCATCTGCTCCTTTACAAGAGGGCGTACATACATCTGGCAAGAATAGCGAAAACAAGTAGAGCCCGATAATGCATTTATGAGCATCATCTATTATGTTAGATTGAGCAACTGCAGCTGACACTAATGTGTTTCGCGGTGGCATTTGGAACAGAATTTTAATTAAACTTTTGTTTGAAATCCTATATTAATCAAACATGGATTTATCTCGAATTAATCTCATTTGTCTTGGTTGGGAAAACATGCCTAAATTGTAGAAAGAATAGTTGTCGCCAGTTGACTTGTCTCATTATCTCTCCATCTTTTATCTACTCTTCTGTCTCTTCATTGCAGTGTGAATCTCTCACCCTTTCTCTCTGAGGCCTAACAGACGTCTGGGAGACAATAATTAACTCCCTCGGTCATTCAACACGTTGACACAGGTGAGCACTACTGGGGTTGTTAAACAGTCATTATAGGACCGTTGTAAGGTGGATACGCTACACACACAAACACAGATGCACAGCGCTTCATTTGATGACCAAACAGTGTCACACAATGTCTATCACATTAGGCCGACACCCATTCAATTACAAAACACCACTGTTGATGGAATTAATCCCCGTTAGGTGAAGGTGACGCCACACCTAAAAGACATTTTGCACACGTCTTTATCACAGACCAAGAGTGACAGATAAACAGGCCCCCCAGGGGTCCCACTTACACAAACGTAATGTGATTTGAGCCGTCTATACTCTAGTGAATACAATTGCATGATGATCTGGGTCGTTATTCTTTCAGTGTCCTTTGGCCTGTGCTTCTTCGGGCCTATCTCGTGGTTGTGGGACTTTTTCAAAGGAGCCGAGCATCGTCCTTCACGGTGAAGCTTATCTGTGTTGTTTGAAGCCCTCGTCTTTATCTCAGCTCACTGTGTTTAGGCCATCTGCCTGACCTGCTATCTGTCTGCCCCCCTCAGGCTGTCCCTCTCCCCTCTCACCCATCAACGTCACTTTTTGCTCTGTCCAAAGCAGATTTTTTTCTGTTGCATAATAATCATCACATATCGATCTCTTCCAATTTAGCCCAGTTTTTTTACTATTTTGAATCTAGGTTGACATTACAAAATGTAATCCAGCCAGTGTGATATCAGTCACAGACAACTGTCTGTACTAAATGGAATTGAATATTATCTAAACGTTCTGTCACTCATTGTATGACCAGTATAGTACAGTACAGAACAAGACAGCCAGTACAAAGCGACATAGATTATTCAGTAAAGAATAATTTGTCCACAGTAAGTAATATGTTCGATATAAGAATTATTGTACATCGTTTTATCACATTCATTTCATTTGTGCGTGTGTGTGTGTGTGTGTGTGTATTTAATCAGATTAATGATGGCTGAAAAATGTATTAATCAGGATGAATCATTCAAACTATGTCCAAAATATCCCAATCCAGTTAGGCTAGATATAGGACTTCTCTTTCCATCTTTTTGGCATCAGCCGTCAGAAACCAGAGCGATCATCTAAGCATTCATTAATTGCATTTCATTTTTTAATCTAACTAATTTCACAAATTAATTAACTGTTATTTTGACAGCCCTACGCTATATACATTGTATAGTTTATTTCCATCAATACCCAATGTTTTGGAGGAGGTAGAGCTTGGAATGGGAAGATTCCCAAACCCGCTCCTCCTGGTATCATTGCTCCAAAGGTGTCTGACCCGTTAACTGGTACTCAAGTTATGCTATATGAAATATAACAACTTAAAGTATGTTAAAACGGCTGTCCTTGATCACAATTACACAGTGAGGAATCCTAATGCATGACACCTCCAATAAGCTGCCAAGTCTTTCAGTATTTATTAAGTGTCTCTGTCTTGTTCGTGTGTATATGAATTCTTGTGTGAATTCAATTTCCTCTTTGGGCTCAATTAAAAGTCTACAATAATCCAATCTGTCTGTTGACCATCGGCCAATCCAAGAAATGATATAACATTGAACATACTGTAGTTCTGTGTGAGGACTAATGACCGTGTGACAGTAAGTGCTTCCAGTTTGTGAGAACAGGGCTTCTTTGGCCATACTGTAGTCCTCTGGCCATTCTGGGAGGAACTTACTGTAGGAAGGAACATTTTTAGGAATCTTGAGTGTCGTTGTTGACCCTCTGCCACAGCGAGACTCCTAACTTAGTGGTGAGAGGATATTTTCAGTAAATTACAGTGCAGCAAGAGAATGCTTGCAGGAAATGTCCATAGTACAATACATAGAGCAGACATGGTCCAAACAAATATAGGCATTTCCTGGTAATGTTACTCTTGTTAGGAATATGAGTCATCAGTTCTTTATTTTAGACTTCATTCCCAGAGACAAAGCTGCTTGCAGCTGTATTTTAAGCGTTATTATTGTTCGTAATACATGTTGCTAGGATCTAGAATGACAGTATCTGATGAATGACAAAGCACCATGATACCAAATATTACCAATACCTGATGGTTCTTTAACTCTTATGAATGACAGCACCATGATACCAATACCTGATGGTTCTTTAACTCTGGGCTGAGAGACCCAGAAATGGTCACAGACCTTGTTCTGATTAAATTAGCAAAGCAGGGATGACTAAAGAGAAACTAATGCTCCATTTGGGACTTGAGATGCGATATGTGAAAAATATATGGTTTCATTTAATTTACTTACTTGGCCTACTGGCAGTGTACACAATAAATTTGGCGCTGATTTCTCCTAGTAGTTTGTGGGATTAGCCATACACACAGACCCTCTTCTATATGGCTTGCCATGCAATAAAAAATCACACCCGTGTGAAGTGAGGGGCGCTCTTATCTTATCATCATACAGCACATCATCTCATTCTGGCCAATCACAATTTGCGTCCTCACTTTTGTCATCAATGTTTGTGTTTGAGTGCACAAACACTCAAAACTAGTCATAGGGAAACACTAGTCATTGGAAACGGTAGTAAAACAATTTTTGTGTTTACACTAGTTTTTTTTACACAAACACTCAAAACTAGTCATAGGAAATGGTAGCAAATAAATGTTTGTGTTTACACAACCCCTCAAAGCTGGACATAGGAGGGGCTAGCGCCCCTCAAAAAGATGAACGCAGCCTGTCTTGGGCTGGGGCCATGAAAGCCTTACAGTGACATCACGCATTTGTTGAGATTTCACACAGCCAACTGCCAATTAAAAGCGACACTGTGTAGCGGACAGACGAACGCGGCAGTGTAAAGCTGACCAGCTGGCAGACTGTCCAGTCAGAGCTGGATGGCTGCTGATGTTCACAGAGCTTCATGTCATGCATGTCCACCCCGTGATGCTGCATATGTCATCACACAGCCCTTATTAAGCTCACAGGGGGAGGGGGTCATATCTGGACGGGGAAGAGCAGACAGACGCGCGCCGCATACACCCTCAAAGTGAAGTTAACACTGAGGATTTTACCGTGCAGATACAGAAAGATGGGAGGGAGAGATACATGCAGAGACGTATACTATCATTCATGCATGGTGCAAATGAGCTAATACAAGCATACTGGATAAGCAGCAGAGCCTTTAAGAGACAGATATACCAGGCAGGGACTCAGGATACAAAACCCTCATACACAGACGGTATAAGGGTGTGTTTGGAGTTTGATTGACGGAGTGAACCAGTAGTCCGTGCAAAGAGACCATTAATCAGGTCACTGGGAGCGCAGACCTCTCTGCACCCACTCCCCCTTTGCCAGGGGTGACCAAGAGGGCCCTCACTCACTGACCCAGATTAGAAAAGTGTGTGTGTGTGTGTGTGTGTGTGTGTGTGTGTGTGTGTGTGTGTGTGTGTGTGTGTGTGTGTGTGTGTGTGTGTGTGTGTGTGTGTGTGTGTGTGTGTGTGTGTGTGTGTGTGTGTGTGTGTGTGTGTGTGTGTGTGTGTGTGTGTGTGTGTGTGTGTGTGTTTTATTGCACATAATGCCTGCCTGTGAATCTCTTAACTTTTCTGTATACAGTAAAATGTGCAAAAGCGTTAAGTGCCGCAGGATGGAAGGGGAGAAGGAGGTGGGAAGAAGCATTAGAAGAAAACTGTGAGGGATGAGAGAGAGGGAGAAAGTCACTGCTGTGGTCCTTCTTAGTTCTCAGGGACCCTCTTGACCTAGAAACACAACACACACACACACACACACACACACACACACACACACACACACACACACACAGGTGCAAAGATACCCACCAGGGACCTAATGGCCTCCGTCTTTGTGTCTGTCAGAGTTCTGACCAGCTGAACCCCTGCAGCAGCAGCAGCCGCAATGCAATCATCCTCACTCTTCATGTCTCTCCTCTCTGTCAATCCCTCTCTTTCTTCCCCTCTCTCTGAGCATCTCTTTCTCCTCTCTGTGTCATGTCCCACTGTCTTGCTGCCTTATTTTTCTCTCTGCACGTTCGATGTAGATCCGTCTGTCTTCTCCTCTTTTCCTGTTGCTCGTAATCTTCACGGTCGTTCCTGGTCACCCGTCCGTTTATCCCTCTGTATCTCACTTCCTCCTCTTCCCATTCCCATTTAAACCATTCTATTTATTTGCTAAATGAAAAATGTTTTTGAAGGCATGTGCAAAAATACACAACTCGCTTAGTATAAACCTACAGGCCTAACTCGTGTTTATCTCCTCCACCTCCAGGCAAGCTGAAATGTTGTGATCTCTCTTATGTGTCTGTGTGTGCCTGTCCACAGCTAATCTCGGGTGCAAACTGTTGTCCATCTAGCACAGGGGATCTACAAAACTAGCCAATTACAACACTTCTATCCCTACGGCTGTAGTCTGTAGACATGCACTCAATTAATTGTCTACTCTACAACACAGCTCCAGCTCCAGAAACAAAATGCCACTGTGTCAAACTTTGCATCGTAATTTATAAGCTATGCACGTAGTAGTAAACTATATTTTTCAGCAAATCCCTGGCTTGTCACACCAACATTATTCTTGTGCTTATTGGTGACATTTCTGAAGTTCTCTATATCAGTTTAGACGTATACCGGTACTTACTCAGTTGAGAGACCTACTGTAAATAGCTCACCGCCTGGGGGGTTGCGACCCCTTGGGGGGTCCCCAGATGTTTAGCTTAAGGTGCAACATTGTTTTCTCACTCAACAGTAAACAAAAAAACATACAGTATATACAGTAAGCATATAGGGTATCTGCGCAAAGTTACAATTTAATGACTTTTAAGACCTTTTTAATACCAATTTTTTCCCGATGGGTTCTCAGATTGAACTAAATGTAATGCCTATACATTGCAAGTGCTTGTGTGTGTGTGTGTGTGTGTGTGTGTGTGTGTGTGTGTGTGTGTGTGTGTGTGTGTGTGTGTGTGTGTGTGTGTGTGTGTGTGTGTGTGTGTGTGTGTGTGTGTGTGTGTGTGTGTGTGTGCATGGCTCAAAAGGTTTGGGAACCTTGCAGTAGAGTGTGTGAGAGAAAGAGGCACATGCAGTTTGGTGCAAAGTTGCAAACCCACATTTTATAAACACGAGCATATGCATTCATAAACATGACAACATAGTGAACATACCCCAAAACCCCCAAATGATGTGTTTCAACATCTGCGCACAATCACCTCAGTCATGGAGAATGGTAGAGAGAGCTTGACGGTGGAAGACAGTTAGACAGTAGATAGACCATAGATAGATGTGTTGTTACAAATATCCTGCATGGCATGCTCTAACTTGTTATAATGGTAGCTGAAATGAGCTTGGGACCCATTGTGTTTATGGTATGGTGTTTATGGCTGGTCTTAATGTAGTTGTGTTGTTGATTTGTTAGTCCATTTATTATTTGCTGCTGTAAGTAACAATTGTGTCAGTCCCTTTTATTGATCATATGACTGTGGTGACTACTTGCATGGGAATAAATGAAAATATGTATTTAATTGAATTGCATTGAATAACCATGATTTACTGTTTCATAATAGACCACGGCACGTGCTGTGCAGGGCTTACACGAAGTATGGGCTCAGGTGGTCCTTGTTTTAAAAGCTACAAATTCACAAGCTCAAATGAACGGAACATGTATTTAACATGCATAATGAATTAATAGAATTTTCATACACGGTCCTAATTTGGTAATATTTTGGTCATTACTGCACAGGGTGCAGCTATAAGACCATGTGGCTGGCGGCCAGTGTAGTGCATGTGGAGGAGACAGTTCGTTCCTTGCCAGTACACTATATGGAGGTGTCTCGCTGGAGAGACTGCTGGCTGCCAGATTGCCTCTGGGCCGTCCATAGACACTCCGGCTGGTGTTTATTTGCAGTTTTAAAAACAGTGGAATGACTTTAGAAGAAGGATCAGGCCCCACAATGCTTCCATTAATGGTAATCCAATCGTAGACCACAGCAGCAAGGTCAATGGAGGTACCAGATGGAGTTGGATGCCGTCCAGTTTTACCATGGCCAAAGCAGCGTCTGTCTGCCTATCTTTCTACTTGTCTCTGCACTTCTAACCCATATGTCTGTTTCTCTGTCTAGCTGTTTGTCTGTCAGTCTTCGCTTACTGTAAAATATACTGATGTCTTGTAAAATTTGTATTTATCAAAGTCAGCACTTCAATGTCAGTTTCAAAGTATGGATTCCGACTGTGCATGCGTGCAATGCATACAAGAAAGTAAAATGTAAGGCTGTCGTTTTCTGACGTTTTATAACCAACCTAGGTGAACAGTCAAATCATCCCTGATGCAAATGACCTGGAATCAACTGTGCAGCCGTATCTAATGTTTACACGAAGCCAAGATATTTTACCCTTGCCGCGCCGCTGCAGAATATACTCACCATTCCAGTCACAGATGATAAAAGCTCATAAAACAACTGTGTGTCCTATATGGCCCAGCAGCTGCTCTGCTCAGACAGTCACGATGAGCAGAACATTTTGGCTTGTTTTGCACCCCTGACTAATAGGAGACCCTGGACTGGCCAGCCTTCTGGTGGCCTTCTGTGGCCTGTTTCCCAGAATGCCGTGCAGTCCTCTTTTTTTTTTCTTTTTTCTTTTTTTGCTGCTGCTGCTGTTTGTTCCTGTATGGACAGACTGGTAAAATGTTCACACAGGACAGGGACATCTGATGATGTGATAGGTACAGGGACAGTGACAAGTCATGAAAATCCACAGCATTATATGAAAATAACCAGTTAGCAGCCCTTATCATTTATACTGTTATAATCACCTCTCTGACCTATAGCACACTATACTGCTCCACTGGGATGCTTTACTATACTGGTGTCAAGTTATGTCTCCACAACATACAAGCTGAACACGCACGCACGCACGCACACACGCACACACACACACACACACACACACACACACACACACACACACACACACATACACACACAGAGAGAGAAAGTGTGCATGAATTAATGCATAAACCATCTTTAATCTATGAAATGAATCAGTTCAGGACATTTTGGGACAGAAGCTTGGAATCTGTTGGCATTCAGAGCTCAAGGAGAAACTGAAGAGTCTTTGATGAGCCACACAGAATAAAAGGGGGGGGGGACTGCTGGATGACATGCACCAGGGACACAAAGAATTAAGTTTCACTCTGTTTCTTGTCACTTAATTACCCCCGAGATAGCCAAGATAGGCCGGCACTTAGGAAAGAAAGAGATACCCTTCTGTATACAACACTGTCCAAAACACATGACACAATGTTGTTTTTCATACCCTGTGTGTGTGTGTGTGTGTGTGTGTGTGTGTGTGTGTGTGTGTGTGTGTGTGTGTGTGTGTGTGTGTGTGTGTGTGTGTGTGTGTGTGTGTGTGTTTCTCCCTCTCTTTCTCCCTCTCTCTCTCACACACACACACACACACACACACACACACACACACGATGACCCTCGTCCCTCTGCACTCCGCTCTGTTGTTACCAAGGGGAAATAGAGACGCTTTGTTGACGTCGAGGTTAAGAGAAAGCGCCTTGAAAGGTTTTCTTCTTTGGGGAGAGGCAAGGAGGAGGCGTTAAGGGTTAAGGGTGGAGAGAGGAGGCTGCTTGAGGGACAGAGAGAGAGAGAGAAAGAGAAGGAGAAGAGGAGGGAGAGCGCTGCTAATTATGCATGGCGATTGTTGATAGCTTGATTGTGTGCGTCCAGCTGCACGGGGAACCGGGGGAGAGGGAGAGGGCGGGGACAGGGAGCGAGGCAGACTAACTGACGCCAGGCTCCAAATTCTCCCATCCATTGAAAGAGAGACCCGATTGTGTTCGGGGCCTTTCTGTTCGGGGCCTTTCCGACGGCGCGGCGCGAGAGCACCTGATCCCTGCCCAGACACACTGCTGTGTGTGTGTGTGTGTGTGTGTGTTGTGTGTGTGTGTGTTGTGTGTGTGGTGTGTGTGTGTGTGTGTGTGTGTGAGAGGAGAGAGAGAGAGAGAGAGGAGAGATACACACACAGGATTGAGAGCTATGGAATCCGCAGACAGCCAATAAAAACTGTGCCACAGGGACCCGGACCATGCAGGCTACTGTGCTGGCATGTCATTTATTAATTTATGTGAATAGAAATGGTCAGTTCTTCTCTAAAATGGCTGATTTAACTCAAAACCACTACGCTTGGCATCACTGTCATCGAATTTAAATAGGACTATGTGGTATAGATAAAATTAAAATTAAACTTGCACCCAGGTATAGTCTACTCCCAAATCATCTCTCTTAAAATCAGAAAACCCTTATACGTTTGCACAGTCAGCAAATACAAATAATTATTTTCCCACCAGGCTTGGGGGGGGGGTTTGGGACAATATTTGTCCTCCCTCTGACATATTTAAGCGATGATATTTAAGGTCAAAGTCTTGTTTGGATAGTCAGCTCTGCTCACAAAATGTATTTCTAAAATAGCAATAGGCCGAACTCCGGTCTCACGGTTCAATATTGTGGTTTACTCTTGAGTGAGGTCGCTGAGTGACTAGTAAGGGTCAATGAGTGGGGGGGGGGGGGGGGGGGGGGGGGGGGGACGTTGTTGCCAAGAGGAAGGCAATGCGTAGCGACCCCGGGGCTGACATGAACATCTGTTTAATGACTGCATCATGTGCTCGATATATCTGCAAGCGAGCGTATTTTTTGTGCAAATCTGCCGGGCATGGAGATAAAAATATAGCTTGTGTACCCGTCATCTCGAAACGTCGTTCTGCGTAAAATGGCCTATATTTTACAAAGTCAGTCATCTCCCCTTAAACGACTTGAACCCCAGCATCCCTATTCTCTGACCGGGCAACATTCGGCAAACAAAAATAGCAGATCTACATTAAGCAAAGCTCTGGAACTGTTTTTATTCTACTGACTGACACTAAAACCTAAAAATAATAAAACAAAGTGGAAATACAAGCGAAGCGATTTAATCAAAGCCTGTTTTACTAGGAAGAGGGTTTAAGTGGTTACCTTAGGTTTTTAGCAACAATGTCTTATATGCCTACCATCTACATCTAGCCTAATAAATATATGACTCACAAATGTAGAGGTGCATTAAGTTTGCTAACTTCTCTAGGTTCTTTTAACAATCACTAAAGTTGCGGCAGGACCAGAGACTGACTGACAGTTCAGTAGCCAATACAGTTGTTGAGCGCCTGTCTGCTTATCCCCCCCCTCCCCCCCCCCCCCCCCCCCCCACCTCTCTGTCTCTCTCTCTCTGTCTCTCTCTCTCTCTCTCTCTCTCTCTCTGTGTGTCTCTCTCTTTTTACAGTCTATGGTCTCTCTCTCTCTCTCTCTCTCTCTCTCTCTCTCTCTCTCTCTCTCTCTCTCTCTCTCTGTGTCTCTCTCTTTTTACAGTCTATGGTCTCTCTCTCTCTCTCTCTCTCTCTCTCTCTCTCTCTCTCTCTCTCTCTCTGTGTCTCTCTCTTTTTACAGTCTATGGTCTCTCTCTCTCTCTCTCTCTCCTCTCTCTCTCTCTCTCTCGCTCTCTCTCTCTCTCTCTCTCTCTCTCTCTCTCTCTCTCTCTCTCGTCCTCTCTCTGGCTGTGGACAGGGAAGGGAGGGCTGTCTGCCAGAAAGGGGAGTGCGCGCTGGAGCGAGCGTTGGGGTGAATGGATGACGTAGGGAGGCTGGCGCCAGCATGTCTGGGACTGGCGCGTTAGATCAACACAGCTGGGCCGGGATAGGACACACAGCTGGCGAGAGCCTGCATTCCTCCACAGAACAGGATTGTGAGAAAAGGGAAAATAGGACCCAAATAGGAACAGAGAGGGGACGTGCTTTGATGTAAACTTAAAGCACAGTGGGTTAAAAAAAATCTATACGATTGTTAACATTTTGATTTTACATTCACTCAAAAGTAGATTTATTTGATCATCATCTATAGTGGTTTGATCGATTATAATCTCTATCATAAGAAAAATAGGTTTGGGGTGGATATACTTAATTTTTTTCAATTAATTCGCCAAAGCCAACTATAATTTATAATATAGCAGCCCAATATAATTAATTTCGAAGTAACCCAATAGGGAGTAAATAAAGTAATAGAGAAACTGTGACAATCTTCCTTTATGCTTTAAAGTTGCCCTGTCCATGTTGTTCTGTATTGGGTGACAATGACTAATAATAAGTGGATTTATTTTAAACTATATTCAACAACTCAGTTCAAATGTTCAGGCAGAGGGTCTCGTCTATATCAAATGAATACAATAATTGTACCTGAAAGAGGTGACTAATTGCTTGACAATCTCCTTTGGCACCCGGGCCTAATTTCCTCATTCTTTCGTCTGCCCCCCATTAGGCATGTCAGCCAATTAGAAACGATATGCTCCTCAAACCCGTCAGGAACTCCACGCACCGACCAATCAGAAGAGCGGGGGCTTATTTGTATGCGATAAAGGCGGTGTCAACCCCGCGCGTGTGTATAAATCCATGCTTACCGCACTGGGACAGATCACATCACACAGTAAGTGCTTATTTCTTTGGATATCTTCAACCCTCTCTGCTGTCGGCTGCTCTCAACGCCAGGCACTCTTGTTCTTCCAACCATTTTTCCTCAAACAATGAAAGCAATCAGTCCCGTTCGTTCAGTGAGGAGCTGTTACAAAGCCGTGTGCTGCATCTCGGATCAGAGTCTTACCATCACCCGGAATAAACCGTCTATGGACGAGCCCGCGGGCGCACTGTGCGACATGAACGACTGCTACTCCAAGCTGAAGGAGCTGGTACCCAGCATCCCTCAGAACCAGTCGGTCAGCCAAGTGGAGATTCTGCAGCACGTTATCGATTACATCTTCGATCTGCAGATCGCACTTGAGGACGAGACTACAGCCACGCCAGAGGTGGTCTTGTCAATAAAGGTGAGACGAGGTTTCTTCACGTTTTAATGTGAATTATTACAAGTTAAATTGTGCTTTTGCCTTACAAAACCAAAGTGTATATGAATATGAGCTACTGAAGTCTTGCAATGGGCTGCTCATACTTTGAGTCTACAGATTGTGATGATGACACAAGATGCTAAGGCATAATGTTATTCCTCTTTGCAGAGGTTGCTTCTTCTGAGTGATGAGTCCTACTGAGATGAATCAAAGTGGTGTCAAGATCTTAAACTTTGTTCCTTTTTGTTTTTCAACCAGACTGCAGACCTTGCTCGCAATTTCTCCAAAGAAGAGGGCCGGTTGTGCCATTAGAATAATGACCAACATATTATGGTATGTATCAGTCTATGTCTATTCCTGTTCATACTCTTTAAGCATGCCACTGTTCACTGATGTACTTATCATGTGTTGCACAGAGATCACAAGACTGTTGTGTAAAATGTGGCTTTGGGCTACACTTTTCCTTCAGCAAAAATGACTGCAGTGAAATGACAGACTCCCATTTTGGCTTTCCAATTTAAAAAAGAAAACCCAGCAGCCTGTAAAATACCAACTGGAATAGTCTGGGCATTGATATGCAGAGGGAGCTTTGGGTCCCCCATGCCCCCACACTCACCATGGTTGCCAATTAGGCAGGCCAGTGAATGTGTGGCGGATTCATTGCTATCTGCCTGAGGTTAATGAAAGTTCCATGCTAGGCGCCAGTCTGTCTGCTCCCCTCTGCAGGGAGGGAGGGAGAGAGAGATCTGACTTCACTTTTCTTCCTTTCTCTCCATGCAGGTGCAGGGAAACACATGTCTCCACTTCACTCCGGGCAAGAGGACAAGAGGGGCAGAAAGGGTGGGATAGGTATTTGGAGAGGAGGAGGAGGAGGAGGGGGGGGGGGGTAAAGAAAGAAGCAAAGAAAAAAAAAGTGGACTGTTCCCTAGAAGATTGAGGATCAACAGTAGTGTACTCCCTTAAGCAGACTCATTGCTTGGTGACCACACGGACAAATTGACACACCAAAGCTGAATACGTGATTGGAAATTGGAAGGACTTTATGTAACTCTCCATTGTACTCTCTCTCTTCACCAATATGTTTCCCCACTATAGAAATGTACCAATACATTGTTGGTCATTTCTTACCTCCTTTTTTATGTTACATTCCAAGGCAAGCAGCCTTTTTTCTGGATTCAACTCCAGTATTTAGCTAGAGCCTACTCCTATCCCTTCTTTGCCCACTCTTAAACCCTATATCACTTAATTACCCTCTCATTACTTTCCCACAATCTGTTTTCTAATGGCTTGGAGAGTGTTCTGACTTGTTGAGAATGAGTAGAGCAACCGCCACGTCATATGAGATGTGCTTCATTGGTTCAAGAACCTCACTGGCTCTCTGAGACACTTCAATCTACTGTGGGAATGTAAGATGTGTCAGTTAACTTGGATTAGAATGTGTTATCCTTTCGTTATGGGGGGCACCTTGCGTATGAACTTTACTCTATACTAGAGTTAATTGTAACTGTTTGTAGGGATTGTGTTATTTCTACGGACAATGTACTGTGGGTTTCATAAACTCTTTATTAATGTGTGCTTTGTATGAATGTTATTGTGTACTGAAATAAAAAAGATGTTCTAAAGCAGTTTGCCTTGTTACATTATATGTAGAAGTATTTTCCTTGTTCAAACAACTTGATGCAATCTAATTTTAACACAGCAGTGCTCTTTAATGGATAGAGGAAGTATTGACATGCTTTTCAGGGTTTGGTTGAGTGAATTGCTGATACATACGACAGGATGTATTCAGAAGAATCTTGAGGTTGAGTGATAGGAAATCAAACTGAGGGAGTTTCCTGTGAGTGTCTGTTTTTCCATTGACTGGGTGAGCACCCGTTCCAGTGTGAGGCAATCACTCCAGATGGTTAAGAACACAGGCAGGCAACAAGTTGTCACATAGCAGCAGCACATGCTCAAAACAAGCATTTGGCAATCTAGGGAATAAGTTCCTCATTGTTAAAATATGATGATCAAAGGTCAGTACATTGGATAAAGAACATACATTGAACACAGTGTATCTATATAGACTACCTGTAATGTTGCATTCCCATACAGCATGCTATGGGTTTGGGGCACATGTGCCCAACATGTATTATCTTTTTCACACTATCAAATGATTACTAATAAGTCAAGTATGTGAATGGTACAAGAGACCAATGGTTTATCTAGAATGCAATGCTTAAATTGAGTTCATAATGGAAGTAAGTAACCTACCTCACCTTATGGATATGTGGACTTGCAGGCCTTAAATTATCACTATCACTCAAGTATCGGTAGAGCAGAGGTGTCGGTGGTACTATTAGTTGTGTGTTTATTTAGTATAATCACACATAACTATGTGTGTTGGCATAACGATAAAAAGCACACTAACTATTGCACATAAGACTGACAAAATGTTGATAACATTTCAATTCAAAGCAGCTTTAAAAAAACATACATGTACATTGCCAAGCAAGTGTCAACATATAAAAACAGTTGGAAAGGGTATAACAGAGCTATGTCACTATTTGTGTCATTATATACATGTTCTACAGGCTATAAAGCTTTTTTTTAAACAAAATGCAACATTTGTTGCAGTCACTGTGGGACAAATAGCATTTTAAATAGTATACAAAAAACCATCTACTTGGTACAGAGTAGTCCTTAGGGTTGTTGTAATTGCTTACTGATCATCACGCGTCACTTCAGACAATATTAAAAAACGGCAAGTTTTTATTTAAATTAGGAGTAAATAAGTAAACGCAAAAAAAAGTGAGCATAAAGAAATGTATACATTATGAATTGGCTAGTGTGCAAAGATGACAAACGGTATGCAAGCTAAGACAATACTATGGCTCCATCTAGTGGTGAAAATCGACTCTTAAAATTGGCACATGGGGTATAAATATTAGGTTAGTGGAGCGGGCCGAGCAGCACAGCTTTTTATGTTCTGTCTGGCTTTCTAGAATCTAGAAAGCTGTGCTGCTCTCGATGGATGGAGGAGCAGCCCGCACACCATATAGGTACAAAATACTTTATTTATTGAACTTAGTAGAGTGGGAAACATTAAATCTGTTCAGAAACTTTAAAGTGCACACCAGTTAAATTAAAAACATTTGAACTGTCTGGCTTTGTATGATACACACACACACGCACACACACACACACACACACACACACACACACACACACATGCAATTTGTTTTCGAGATAAGCATGCATGATGCTGACATTACTCCCCCATCTCTCTCTCTCACTCACTCTCACACACACACACACACGTGGGAGTTATGTCGTCAGCGCAAACATTCTTTTGGTCAGGCTACTAGGCCTACTTGGTCTCACTCCCCGAACCCACCTCACCCCCGCCCATTTTGTCAGGCTGGAATGGCTTATGGTTGACGACAGAGTACAGCATCTTGCAATGGGTCTGGTCCACAAGATTTGCTACACCATCAAGATGCCCATGTACCTGTCTAAATACTTCCTTAATGTCAACGAAGTCCACACCCGGTCTACGCCCACAACACCAGAGGGAAACCATTTGCAACCCAGATTCGGCACAAACAAGGTGTTCAAAGTCTTCATTCTAAACCTTTGGGGTGGTGGGTGAGGATCCATCGAATCACAGGCGCGGAGAACATATGCCAACACACAGCGATGCGTTACATATACATTTTAAAGTTTATTACACACAGAATTATATACAGTAGGACAGTGGATCTATAACGTATGGAAACCATGATAAGAACAGAATGAGATGCTACTGATGCAGTAGTAGACAGTCATCATGTCATATCAATATTTCTTATGCAGTTAAATGTGTTGTCACTGAGTCAGGCAGCTGAGGCCTTACCATAACACAAGGGACTAAATACATTTTGCTCCTATGCCACCAAAATGTGGAACACCCTACCAACAGCCATTCATTAAGACATGTGAATCCCTTGTCTCCTTCAAAGCCACTCAAATGGCACGGAGGTACGGACGGCTGCAATTCAAAACTGGACCCAGTAAAATCTGCGTTCCCCCCCACCCCCTGTATATTTGTTTTCCCCTTTTTACCTCCTTTTATGATGATTTCCAGTTTTTTGTTATAGAAGTGTATATTTGTAGTTTTGTATGTCTCTAAATGTCCTGATGAATTGAAAATGGACCCGATTGTAAACAAGTGTAATGCTTTATGGTGTGATCCACAGTTAACAGTTTTTGTATTGAGTTGTGCTTGAAATGTACCTATTCTGGATACTGTTAATACATACTTCAATCAATCAATCAATTTTTCCGCTCTACCCCTTGTTATCTTTCCTCGTGATAGTGAAGTGGTAGAGCAGAAATTACCTACATGGGTTGTATTTTAGAGGACAATCTTTCTAGTGAGAAAATGGCGACAAAGGTAATCAGGAAAGTCAACCAAAGAACAAGATTTTTTAGCAGTATTTCCTCCTTGGTCAGTACACAGGAATACACTGAGGAGTGAGGACACTAGCTCGACTATGCATGCACCTACAATATTCAGTCAGGTTACTACTTGACCTCACACCTAGAACTCACCCAACCCATCTCTGCTAGGGTGGGATAGCTCAGGCCTCAGGGTAGAGGACAGAGTACAGCAACTTGCAATGGGCCTGATCTTCAAGATACACAGGACTACAGTGACACCCATGTATCTGTCAAACTATTTCAGTAATGTTAAAGACACACACACAGGCACAACACCAGAGGGAGCTCCACTGATTTCAGTCAAACCAGATTCGACACAAACAGTAGGGGTGTTCTAACCTGACTCCGCCAGATGGGGCAGCAGAGAATACACTGGGTTCCCCCCCCAGGATGGGGGGAACCCAATGTACTCTCTGCTGCCCCATTCAGGTTAGGGGTGTTCTACTGCTGCCACCAAAAGGTGGAATGCCCTACCAACAGACATAACAAATGTGACTCCACCCACCTTCAAAACCGCAATAAAAGAGCACCTGTCTGCCATTTTTAACTGGTCCCTGTAAGTCTAAGCTCAAAACCTGAATTGACCCACCCCCAACTGTTTACTGTGTACAGTATATACTAGAAGCATAGTATATATACAGATATAGAGATACAGATACAGCCTTTGTTGATGTCTTGTTGTATTGTGTCTTGATGAATTAGGACCACAATGGAAACAAGCTTTTTATGTTATGACCTGACGAAGATGTAACTGAAACATTGAAACATTGTCGCTTTTTACTTGCACCCTAATAATGTGTGTGTGTGTGTGTGTGTGTGTGTGTGTGTGTGTGTGTGTGTGTGTGTGTGTGTGTGTGTGTGTGTGTGAGACTGACATTAACTTTTTGAGGCACTCACTTCACACCCGTGTGAAGTGAGTGGTGAAACTCTGTGTGGGTCCGGAAGTTCCAGACCCACAGGACCCTAGCCAGGAGGCCGGGCCAATTCCGGCGAGCCGCCCCACGTCCGAAACGGTTGAGAAATGACAGTTACCGTGTGGGGGTCCCTCTACTGTACCCTCGTCTACTGTACAAGATTGGACTGGATATTGTCTGTGAGTTTGGATTGGATATTGTGATATGGCATAACGCATAAATGAAATGATTAGAGCAAAAAAACATCATCAGGACATCCCTAATTTCATGTATTCCAAATACACAGCCATAGATCGGTCCTATGCACAGTTAGTAGACTTGTAGCACGGCGTGTGTAGGCTACATCCAATAATTAATTTTGTAACCTTTTATATAATTGAAAAAAACACGTTTTCTGCCAGAACTTTCAAATGGATTTGAAACTAGTCTCCAAAACATAGGCATTAATTATTGGGTGAGTGCACACGCAGTGCTAAAAGTTTAAATACCGACGAGGTCAGTCTGCTAACCGTGCGTGGATAGGATAGATTTTGGAATACATTAAATACATATTAGGGCTAACAAGTTACCGAAGTAACAGAAGTCCATTGATCAGCATGCATACTTTCTCAATAGACAGAGGCCATCTATTAGCTGAATAGCGTATAGTTTTTTTATTCATATTCTTGATTTGATTTAAAAACATGTTTTAAATGTAATCATGTAATCATCAATTGATTGATCGCTCGTTTAGCACAAAGAAAGACGTGATGATGAAAAACTACCCTATGTCACTTGTACATAGGGTAGTTTTTCCCATTGAAAGAAAATGAACAAGTCACATAATAACATGCGGTTCTGTTTTCCTGAAACGAAATGGTGGACAATATTTGAAAGGTGATTATTAGGAAAGCCAGACAATGATGCCAGACAATATTGTGACTGCTAGGAGCGCGTCACAGAAAAGGTTAAACCATTGGACAACCAGTTACTTGTCCAACGGACAAGTACATTTTTAATGTCCCGGACAACAGGACATGCCTAATGTCAAGCCCTGAATGTGTGTGTATTGATCGCATGAATGAAATTCAGTTGCCATGGGAATTACAGCAGTTATAATAACACAAGAACAGAAAATAAAAGCTCAGCAGATTAAAGAAATCACACCTGTGTGAAGTGAGAGGTGCTCTTATCGTACATCATCATCGCCGACTTCTTACTGACAGTTGAGAGTTGAAAGCCTCCTACATACACATTACACAACATATCAATGTTTGTGTTTACACTATGATGTAAAATTGTCCATTCATTGTCAAGGGGAATTTAATTTGTGCCCTCTCTCTGTCTCCACATTGTAATTAGCAGGCAACACTCTATTTCTAGCTCAACACGCCACTTTGGCACCTGTTGGTACCCTAAAGTTTACCTAAACATAGGGAGTAGGGACATGCATACAGACATAGGGACATATAGACATGTAGGACAGACATTGCTGTTTCTTGGAGTGGCTGCACCACTCAAAAATAGTCGAGCAGGTGGGGGGAAAAGCATATAAGAGTCACATTGGTCACTGGGCCGGACAGTGGAGCGACTGTAGGCATCATTGTACAGTTTCATGGCTGCTGGCATGAAGGACTAACCGAGTCCATTGGTCCGATCAGTGGAAGGAGGGTGAATCTGCTTATGCCTCTGGTCCTCAGCCCTGACAGGTTTGACACCAGCTTATACTCACCACCACCACCACCTCCATATCATCCTATCTAGCACCAATGACAATGCCTGCCTTATTCACAAGCTAGTTCAGTCTGTTTCCGTCCCTTATGTTGATGTAGCCACCCCAGCAGGCACTGCACAGAAAAGGACACTGACACACAACATACTAATAACATCTGCAGTATCCTGTTGCACATGCCCAAGGATCTGAGCCCCCTCTGGAAGCGTTTGCTCGGGCCCTTCCTGTAGAGGGCCTCAGTGTTATCAGCCCAGTTCAGCTTTTTGTTTGGGTGTACATAAATTCTAACTCCCCATTGATGGTGCTGGGGCCTGGGGGTCTCTTTCTGCTATGGCGGTGATCCACCAGGTCCTTGGTCTTGTGTTGAGGATGAATGTGGTTGTCATCCCTCCACCTCACAAAGCTCTCCACCATGGCATTGTGTTCATCCGTGTTATCGTTCGTAATAGACAGTTCCATTATTTTTGGGTCCAAACTTTCCCTTAGTAGTAAGGTAAATGCTAATGACTTTAAGGTTTGAGTTGACAATTTTTAATCTCAAGCTAAGAAGATAGCAACAATAAACAGACAATAAAGTTATAGGCACTAAAACATTACAGTGACGAGTAGGGGATTGATATATTTAAGAAAGAGACGTACCCTCATACCTGACTAACTACCTCTCCAAATGAGTGACGTTCACAGCCAAACTACTAGTTCTAAAATGTGGAATGCTCTGAAACCATCCCTTAAAAATGTTGATCACTGGCTTCTTTCAGAACAGGCCTGACATCTATCGGGACACTCAAGACACGCGCCATATATGGCCAGTACAGAATTAATTTCATATGTTGATCTGACCCCCCATGCCAAAAGCGCCAGCACCCAGGTGGATGCGGACACACACACACACACACACACACACACACACACACACACACACACACACACACACACACACACACACACACACACACACACACACACACACACACACACACACACACAGTCACATACACATACACATCACATACATACATCACATACACATAATTACATACAGCACACATCGTACCCAGATGACAACCATAGTATCTAGAATTGCATATGTGCCTGCATATTTTCTTTTTAAGCTGCATTCTTGAGTCTTTCTGTCTGAAGGGGCTGTAAATCAAACAAGCACAATGCTCCAGGCTGTTGTTGTGCAGATAAGATGCCAGTCACAGTCTACAGTACACCACAAGATGGAGGTGTTGGTTGAGCATGCAATGACTTGAGTTCTGCTGACATCCCAGGAATGCTACTCTAATCTGCCCTGCTACATATTGTGACCACAAGATCAGCTTGTTTAGATAATGGGCTATATGCTTTGTGTGTCAAAACCAACTTCTGAGGGTCAAGTGTGGCTTTGACATGAAAACCCCAAGCCTCTGACCTTGTAACAAACCCAAAAGGAGAGAACAAGGCTACTCTGACCTAATGTCACCCACGGATTCCAACATTCAAATGCAGTATTGCCAGCATTGTACTTGGATAGATAGAAAGACCGTGGATAGATAGAACTCTTGTTTTACTTAAAGGAGCATGTTACCCATTTTAACCGTCATGCTTCACTGATGCTCATTATAAGATGTTCTGCCTAGACTAGTCTGTGTACTCTTTTTGGATTGCTATGGACAATTCAGAAACCTGCCAATGTCATCATCAGCTGCTCCAAATGAATAGAAACTACAGCCTGCCTTATGTCATTTGGTAGGTAGGCACTGGTTCCTGCTGTCCACAGCTCCACTGCTTCTGGAAGAGAGTAGAAGTTGAAGGTAGAAAGAAATACCATCTATGAACATGAGGACCAATTAGGCAGCGGCCTATACAAAGATGGGTTGAAAATGGGTGAACAGTGAACTGGTTCTTTAAGTAAAAGAAGCAATACCACAATGTAGAAATACTGTGTTGCCAGTTGAATTCCTGTATTACATTTTACTTGAGTAAATTATGGTATTCAAAATAGTGTACTAGGCGTAGAAATCGGCTATAATTTGAGTAAATATTCGTACTTTCCACTACTGGACCATCTGGACATGGGTATATTCTGAGATAGACATATGCCAAGCAATAGTCAATAATTATTATGATAATTTTCATTACATATACAAATGTTAACAACATGCTGTGGCCTGTGTGGGGTCATACCTATGTTCCCTCAGCCCTATGTTCCTTCAGAAGGAGCATTGGTCCGAGGTGCGCTGGGGGTTGGGAGAGGGTGGGTGGTTAGGTTTAGGTGTCTGCCCCGGGGGAGGTTAGGGTGAGGGTTTGAGGTAGGTTGTCGATCGGACCGTCAGCATATTGACGCGGACCCGAGGGAACATAGGGCTGAGGGAACATAGGTACGGTCCTGCATGTGTAACCCCATTCTGGGTCATTGTGTGAGATATTGCTCACACTAAATTAAGAGCTGCAAGCACATACTGGGTATGTTCTATATCTATAGGCTACTATTTACACCCAAGAATAGGTAGACCTATTACTTTTAAAATGTGTCACAATATCGGCTAATGCAAGGCAGTGTAAGTTTTTACTGTTTGATCAGCAGGACTATTTACATACAAAGACCCACATGTTTGTACATGTAATGGGGTACAATTGGAGTTAAAGAAGTCATTAGCAATTAACTGCCTGGGGTGAGCAGTCTGAGCACAGTGTTACTTATCAGTTCCTTTTCTCAATAAAATAGCCTATTGTAGATTATTTTCATTCAGTCAGATACCTCATTGAAGCTCAAGCTTAGTCTTTGTCTGCACTCTTCATTTCATCTTTTGGGCTTTGGTCAAGTCCTAATACGGGTTGGATTGGATGGTGTCACTGGTGTGGATGGGGGAGGGGTTGTTTTCTTTCAATATTTCTTCTGAGCCAATAAGCAACAGTGTTAGCATGCTCAATTAATCCAATTATCATCAAGAAATTATGCACAGGGTCAGCTACTTGTATTGGGCTACATTACAATAACCATTATTATACTGTTTGAAATGTATGCTGAATAATATATTTAATATATATTATTAAAATATTTATCTATCTATACATTATTAGAAGGGGCCCATGTTTTAATGTTGACAATACATAGAGATTTTTTTAAAAGCCCTTTATATTTACCTATCATCATGGCATAGTGGCATACAGTATGTTAATTAAGAGCTAAGCAATGACACTTGATGCATCGTGCATATATGTTTAAGCTGCACTGATATTTGCTCTTCATAATGTACTGTCTGTATGCAAAATATAGATTCAGTCATCATAGTCTGGTCATTGTCTCCCATGTCCCAAGTGGTCACAAAAGAACACCCTGTTCCAAAATTCGACGCTGTCGCTTTAACAAGGCCGGGGACGCCCATATACAACAGCTTTTGCAAATGTATGAGGAGTGTGACATGTCGAGCGTGCCGTCAGCCTATCAAATGCGAGCGCTAACCGCGGGAGATCTAAATTTCGCGGGACGAAGTTTGGCGGTAAAACAAAAAGCTGTTCTTCTTCCTACCTCTTGTCCTCTTGTATGGAGAGAGCAGAGCTGAGAGCTGGCGGTTCACGGGAGTCACAGAGCATCTCGTATTCCATAACTGGGGAATACAACTAAAGTAGCCTATATTTGTCATTCTCAAGAGGATCCTGCTTCACAGTGAGGACTGTAGAAACGCACATTATTGGACTTTGAACGACAAGACCGTTTGTTTATTTATTTATTTCTTTACTATACAATCGACTGTGCAACCTTTGCTGCCGGACAAAGGATCACTGACCAGGGTGCTATTTTAAATCAATTCGCGAAACAGTCATTTATTTGAAACGCGTGGATCGCACATTACATTTATCCATGTTGCACTCCATAAGCTAATTTCACCAGGGTAACGTTTATTTTTCGAATTCGTTGCAGTGTTATATTCGTCTACAGACAGCCTGCCAAGAAAGCCTTGGAATATCGTTCTAGATTTATCACTGTGCCAGGCTATTTAAACAGTAGACTTCTACCACTACTTTTACCAGCTAGCCAGCGTTTTAAGCTTAGCTCATTCATGAAAATGATGCGGGTGCCTAAAGGAGTCTCTCCGGCGTTGGGTCGGGGAGCCGCTGGACTGCCGTGCTCTCAGCAACAGAAGTTAAAGGTTCTGTCCACCGGAGGAGCAAAGACGGACCTGTTCCACACAGGACTGTCCAGTCCACCGATGCACACGATACCGTCTGGGTATTTCACCCAGATCTGCAACACCACGGTGGCCGAACAAAGAGCGAGCTGCCTGTATTCAACCCCCCACGGACCAGAAGCTAAGCCGGCCAGATCATCCTCGGGTCGAATGCCGGTAAATACTACAACAAACACACTCACACGCACTTTGAACAATACACATAGAAAAAACTAAATGTACTGCACTTGTCTATGCATCAATAACCAGTGCCCCGTCACCCCGTGTGGGAGGATTAATTCCTGATTTGCATTGGTATGCATACTGTAACTGGGTTTTTCTGATGAGCTGACGTGATAAGCCACAGAGGAGCCACTATGGCTGCTGTTGTGTTTGACGTGAATGAGTCGTGTTGCTTTTGCAATTTCTTGCGGGCTCTGAGAAACTACTTTATGTCTGTGACATTTCTCCCGCACCCCAGGTCCCCAGCTGTAGCACAGACAGACAGACACAGTATATGAGAT
Organism: Protomyctophum bolini; assembly: GCF_963924005.1. Classification (NCBI taxonomy): domain Eukaryota; kingdom Metazoa; phylum Chordata; class Actinopteri; order Myctophiformes; family Myctophidae; genus Protomyctophum; species Protomyctophum bolini. The sequence continues at coordinate 38,512,611 of NC_137876.1, forward strand.
GAGTATAATGACGCTCGGCCTCGGATGCTGTGTGTGTAGTGTATGGGGGGGGGGCTGTCTGGGTGTCGTAGTTGATAATGTTTGGAGTGTTTTTGGGGGGCCCCCTCGTGAGTTGCCCCACAGTGGGAGGTTGCAGGGTGTGTGGGGGTAGAGCTATTACTGAATCAAACAAAGCCTGGGGGTCATTTCAAACTGATGCAAGAAACCAGGTTTCACACATTGCAATCAGGTATTGCAAGTAATTAAGTCATAATTACCTGAATATAGACAGTTTAGACGGCTTGTTTGAGTGTTTACACCACAGGGCAGCTGTCCCAACTTCCAACCATAATCAACATGGACTCACCTACACCCTACACTGTAGGGTACTACAGTATCTGATCTGCACCTGTCATGTGTGTAGTCCTGTGTAACCCGTCTGGTCGCCGGTCAGAGGTCGTAACAGGACAACTGGCCTGCATGTTTTCCTGCGAATGGGACATGATGTGCATGTTCCCGGGAGACACTGACACTTTGTTTGTCCTTATATCCATGTAATGAGTAGTATTCATGGCAATATTATTATTGACCATATGATTATGTGCTTCACTCTAGTTACATGTAAGCCATTGATTGTCTATTTTTGGATTATGTTAAAAGCTTGATGACCTTTTCTGCTCAAGGCCTTCTCCGTACAGTGCAACATACTGTATAATATGTGACAGCACTGGGATAGAGTAAGCAACATGGAGACAGTCCAGACTACACCTGTTGCTGTTTGTTGGGTTGGCCTCCTTGCAAACACTGGACCAATCTTCTCAGACCCAAGGAAGTGCAGCGGGGGCTAAAGGGGTTAATGGTCAAGTCTGGCCCGGGAGGGTCTCCAAATCTCATGCTAACTCCCTTGGCCTTAGACCTGTACCCACTAATAGGCCCATCCAAGAGGATTAGTTGAGCATAAGTAAGGTGGAAAATGTAGGCTACTGCTACCACCTGGTTTATCATAGGACAAGGTGAACTGTATTACCATATTGAGCCTTTTCTTTCCTCTTGCATTGCATCTTCAGGTTTCTGTTTTACTTCGAGCAGACTTAGTAATAACGATCTGCTCACGTGAAAAAACATGTATTAATGTCTGCAAAAGCCACGTACGTGTTAAGCAGATTTTCTCTTATTTTTGCACACTCTTTAGTATTGTTTGTATTATTATTATTATTATTACTACCTAATACCTATGCTGCTGCATTGTCAAATGCGTTGAACAAAAATCACACCTGTGTGAAGTGAGGGGCATCATCATACATCATCTCATTCTGGCCAATCACTTCGTATCAATCAATTTGTGTCCTCACCTTCATCATCAATGTTGTCATCAATAATTTACACTATGACGTAAAATTGTCCATTAATTGTCAATGGAAATTTTAATGTTTGTGTAGGACAAAGTTTGTGGACACACACCAAAAGCTGAACATAATATATTTTTGAGGGGCAGCTAGCCCCTCATATTATGAGGTTTTACTCTTCAGCTGAACATGTAGTTCAGAAGGGTGTTGGTAAAGGGACTGTAATACTGGGACCGGGTGTATAAGTCCTGGGTCGATATGGCACAATATTGTATGCAGTGTCATGAGGAGGAGATGGTGACACTTCCCTGATAAGCAGCAACCAGGATGCTGAGTGTGTTTAACACTGATAGGGTGCTCTCTCTGCCCAAGACAGACTATAGGCCGACTCCTTTTCTATGTTTGTCTCTGTTCTAACCACATTGACCACACTTTCAAAAGGGATAATGCACAATGCACATTCAGCTATATAGATCACTACTGTTTTATGAGATGCCTGCCCTACACGGTTCTATACCCTGAAATTGAGCTTAACCCATTCTGACCGGGCACCCATTTTGGTGTTAGCATCATGTTATGCTTTACCTATTGAAAAATAGCAGATCTACAAGCTTGTAGGTCTGCTATTTTTGAAAAATTCGAAGAACGACTGACATTTTTAGAATCTGATCTCAGGTCAGAATGGGTTCATCAGACCAGTGTGTGTCCAGTGGAAACCTCGTATGAATCTGATCTCAGGTCAGAATGGGTTAAAGGAAGTAGGAACTAAAGAAATGTGTTCTTATTGATACATTCTGGAAATGGCAGGATGGATGTAATGGGTTTCATAAGTCCAGACATTGGGGAAACTTCCTCTGAACACATAATCCTCTATTTGTTTTATAATGTTTCATTATGACAGCAGGCAGCGGATTCATGTTTTGGCAACACTAGTCATGTTCAGAAATCATTCACCACCGCACTGGCAACACATGATGAGGGTCTATTCCTTCCTTCCCTCCTTCAAAACATCTGATGATGGTTCCCCTTTCAATCTGTTCTCTTTTTTATTTTATTTTTTATTATTAACGTTACGTTTATTTTGTTTTTTACAAATGCAGATCTGTTCTCTTTTTAATAGGTGAACTGAAAGGAGAGGCTAAAATGGGAAATGGAAATTAAATTTTGCTTCTAAATAATTGGTCTTTTTTAGTGGTTTAGTACTGACAAAAGGGGCAGGATTTTTCTTTTTCATAGGAATGTGTGCACTCACTGCACTGTAGTAGAGGAGGAGAGGAGGCTTATTGTGAATGTGGAGTGGATGGCCCTTTGCTCTCTGACACAGTGCATGTTGTATATGACAAATTATGTACGGTACGCCACAGCAGCATACCGTAGTATTAATGAGTCACTCAATAGATGGCCTTCTATGATGAGGACAAGGACCATGAGATAAACAGTTGGGTCATCCAAACGGAATGAGTTATTGTCCAGGATCTCCAGAAAAATGATATTCTTGTTTTCTCTTTTTCCAAAAACCTGGGTTTTTAGCACAAAGGGTGTTTTTTAGACCATTATGATACATTTAGCCAAGCCTTACAAGCCAACCATTTCCTTTTAGGATTCGGGGGTTAGCCTTTAGGCTTAGCGGTGTGATACATACATATTCAGCGTTAAGTCAGGGTCATAGTCTTCTGACAATGACCCAGTAATGAGGTGGGACATGCCCCCGCCAGTGTCCCACCTGATCGTTAACGCTTCTTTGGTTTCTGCCAGTCCCTCTCTGAACTGCTCACTTCCTTCCACTAATGCTTATAATAACAACATGCTAACCACATTCTCACTGGTTTGCTAGGTGAGAGCTAGCTTAACAGAACGCAGGGCTCAGTATCCATTATCCAAGCTTAGAAAGTTGCTTTGAGAAACAGTTGTACAGTGATCAAACGCGATTTTAGGAATGAAGGCCTACCGGGACACAGCCCTGCCTTTTGAAATTGCAATGTGAAAGTGTTTATGGTAAACAGTACATCTAGAGAACTTCAAAGACATATATATCTTACTCAAGGCTAGCATTTTTGCTGCCTGTGTGAACTGGTGATAATGTTGTGGCACTCACTCAGGTTCCTTTCTGGTTGAGAGTGAGGGTGTTACCAGGTTTAGAAAGGTTTAGGCTGCCCTAGGATCCGACGAAGTACCATAAGGTCTGGTCAGTGCTTGCCACTCTCACTGTAGCATCGGCTCCGGTAAAGGTTTTCTACTTGAATCAGACTAGTGAGACCACTGTCATATTAAATATAGACAGCATAGGATTTGTATTTTAGTGGGGTTAGCAGGGCAACAAGATATGCCACAATGTGTCAACTTGCTGATTATTTATTTGCTCCCTGCCCTACTCATGGCATGATGTAGTGAGGATAAATTACATTGCAACATCTACAACATGTTGTGCGCATAAGATAAAAACGGAAACGTTATGGCTAATGGCTATCAAATAACCTAGCCGTTTGGTACGAATCTATGTGAATACGTTTTTTTGAGTGGTGGAACAGCAATGTCCCTATGTCCACGTGTACTCTTGTCCCTATGTTTAGAGTACCAGTAGGGGCAAAAGTGGCGCTGTTGTGCTAGAAACGGAGAGAGATAGTGTTGCACTATTGTCTGCTAATTACAGAGAGGGGGAGAGGTGCCGCAACCGGGCTGGCACCCTGGGCACGTTCCTGTGGGTCTGGAAGTTCCGGGAACAGTTGTTCATGAGATGATGTATGATATGATGTATAATGATAATAATGCCCATCACTTCACACAGGTGTGATTTAAAATAAATCTCCCAGCAGGTAGGAAACCTTTTTCTTTACAGGTTTCTGTTGAAGTCAATGCACCTATGACTTATGAACAGGAGTGTCAGTGGGCTCGGACAGTGGAGCTGCCGTTGAGCAAATACGGACACTGACTGAATCCTTAAGTGCTGCTGATGAGCAGACAGGTTGTTGCCTTGCATTTCTTCTGCCATGGTGTGTGTGAATGTAATGCAAATTCTAAGCATTTATATGCAATGTCCTTCGCACATTGGCTCCAGCGGTCCTCCATAGAAATCCCTGTGGTGAACTTCATTCAGATTGTGAGACCAGGCTGCCGGAGTGTGAGATTGGCCACGTTGCCCTGCTGTTCACACTTGAACCAAAAGCTGTATCATTCCCTAATCCCTGTCTACTTTCCATCATGTACCTTGTTTTAGCCCAGCCTCAGGCCAGCATCTAGGCCTAGGAGGACCATAATGTCCTCAGTGGGAGGGGGTTTGCATATCAAAGCCCCCTACTCCTCTGCCAGCCCACCCAAAACAGATCCGCCCTTGCCTTTCTTTCACTCCCTCAGGGACACATTGACAATCATGCCAACAGCTAATGGAGCAGGCATTGTTATTATTTGACCAGCCATGGGTGTGGTAAGTATGGTTTTGTGTACAGAGAGCAACACCAGATACTATTTGCAGGCATACAAGGACTTGCCCTTGGCTTAGATGGAAGTGGAGCTCACTGCAGCCTGATAGACGTGGTTTGTTGGTTGAGGAGAGGCCCAGCTAACAGAGTGTTGAAAGTATGTCACATGACTGAGATTATGAGCAAAATACCACCGTGGAAAGTTCACCAACGGAGAAACGGCGGGAATGAAGTGAGGGAGAAATAGCAACAGAAAAAAGCAAATCATGTGCAGCTCTTGGGTGTAACTAGGCAGAATGAGGCAATAGTAATAGTGTGGTCATTACTGTAACACAACTGACTTGGAGATAAATGGCTGCTAGGACTGCAGTAGATTCAAGCCTAAAGTTGCGGCACAGAGACACAGCTATTGAGAGAGGCAGAGGAGCGTAACAATTTTATATTCATAATCATACATTTCAGCTGAGTATTTATTAGAACCCTAATATATTCAGATGTATATATCACCAAAGAGCTCAAAATATTTAACTATGATTTTTCATATCGTTCAGCAGGTCTCCCATTTCACTTTCACATTGCCTTAATCATGGCAATAAATGTGCATGTCCTTTTATGACGATGCATTGCACTAGTGTCTTTGTGCTTGCATGTGAGGATTTCCTTCCTTTCCATATCTGCACTCTGTATTAATTTGTTCATTTTCAGAGTGATGGGAAGTTTGCTGAGTGAGAGACAGGCCGGCTGTATTTTCACTAGCTGAAATGCTGTTTGCATAACTTGGCTGACTCACCATATAAATCTCTCATGCGAGCAAAAGGAGCCCCCCACCCTCACCCCATACAGCTGCAGGCTAAAACCGTTGGTTCTCGTTCTCATTTGACGCCCTGGATATGTTTGAGTGTCAAAGAGAAGACCTATGAGGTCATGGCGTGTCTTTTAAACGGAATACGTGTTTTGTTCAGATGGGAAGAAAAAGTAAACAGTGACATACATCTATAATATGTATACTTTCTTCCCATCTGAATGCTAAGATTGAGGAGGAATGTGGCGCGACAGTATGATTGCAACATCTCCTGTTTGATTCCGGTCAGTGCTATGTGTCACAAGTCTTTCCCTCTCTCTACCCTCAGAGTCCTGTCTCTTATGTCTCTCTACACCTTCTTGACATAACATAAATAACAAGCTAAAATCTTTAGAAATACATCAGGGAGGAATCGAGCAAGATGTCTTCAAGCTGCAGTTGTCATAGATGTTGTTAAACCCACGGACATACTGTATCTCCTGTGGTTTCTGTATTTGACAGCTATACAGTCAGAGTGGTGTTGAGGCAACACAGTGCTTGTTAATCCCAGTATCCCACATTATTCTGTCTTCATTTAAAGAAAAACTGGGCTGTCATTCTTGTCCTTTGTGTGACTGCCTGTCTTCTATGCCCATATGCTGTAAAGTTTGGCACACACACACACACACACACACACACACACACACACACACACACACACACACACACACACACACACACACACACACACACCACACCTGCTGTGGCGTTCCAGATGTCGCTAACTAACAGGTGGACATGTCATGGAGCACCCTGGGACAATGGCAGCCTTCATTAACCCCACAGCAACCCCAAGGCACCTACTCTTCCTGGTATAGTCCATGCCCTATCACTTGGTCAACTATTTTTTATGTAGTTTACATTTTATCCCCAATTTAATCAATTACAATTCACCCCCATGTGTTTATAACCCTGGCCTGTCACTGCCAACCCCTACTGTTAGTTAAAAAGGGTGAAGTCAGCATTTTAAAACATTTTACATTATAATTTAAACCAGTGGTTCTCACATATTTTAACATCAAATTAATTATGTATTCGTCCCCAACCCCCATCTGATTCTATTTTGTGCCAGGGAGCCCCGTACCAGATTTGTGTTGTTAGAATGTTTAAATCATACAAATATTCCTCATATTATTTCAGATATACAAGCTAAATGCGTTGCATCGGTACTGGCTGTGAGCTTGTAGCTGATGTATAGAGTATAATATACTCTATATTGAGCACACATGACCATGGCCACATGAGCACTTTAAGCCCATATTATGGGCTTAAAGTGCTCATGTGGCCTAGTCATTTGGGCTTTCACCTGACAGTGAAGATTTCAGCAGGTCGCAGGAGGGGGTGTAGTGTAACGTGTGTGGAGGGAAACGCTATCCCTCCCAGTTCAGCACCCTGCTGAACAGGTGCCCTGACCAATTTGTAGAAGTCAGTCACTAGTTCAGAGATGGACGGACCCCCCTGCCGCCAGCCTCCCACCCAGAAACAAATTACGCTGTGTTCTTTACATATAAACAATAATAAACGATTAAATAAAATGGAATACATGGATTTGGTATGACGTTAGACCGTTGAACTTAGTTAACAGGCATGATCCTGGTTGTCCTATCATGTCAAGCCGCAGTCAGTATTCTCAAAGAACAGTTCAGAGTTTTATTAGCTGCATAGCAACAGATAATTCACCAAAACTGTCCTGAAACGCTCTTTTGCTTCCTCTTCAGCACATTAAGACATACATATATACGGTTCCTTAAAGTGTATACGTTGTCCATGAACATGTATGGAAGGCAGAAGAAAGAAAAGTAAGAATACAGTGGTACTAACTAGCGTGTAGGCTCAGAGGGAGATGGAGGGTTTAGAAAGATACCAGCTAGCTGGATGACTGAGGTTATAACCAGAAGCTACTAATTACCCGGCAGCCACAGCAATGTCTGGATGAAATCCTACGCCTCATTAGTTCAGTCGGCTGTGTGTGTCGCAAGGCTGGTCATGTGTGGGTCTAAATGTGTATGCTGCACATAAAGTTTGTTTTTGTGCACTCTCTTGTTAAATCCCGTCAAGTATAGCGGTTCTGCATCAGTACTTTAAGCTGAAGGCCTAGTAGTCTAAAAGGCCAATATTGTACAATTTGTAGGAGCTAATAATAACGTGCGTGGGAACATTACACATTTAATAAGAGCCTTGGAAATAATATAAAAAAAAACTATAGAAAATAATATATTTGTCAACTTTCTTTAATTCGCTTCGCCCAATTTGTCCAATGTTAAAATTGAGCCGTCGACCGCACTTCCCATCCCTTGTAATTAGGGAATGTCTTTCAGTTTCATTATGAGAATTTATGACAGAGCTTTGTAGGTCAGTCAGCATAGTAGTAGTCAAAGGTGTTTTCAGATTTTATGATGAGTCAAGGTTTGTGTGTGTGTGTGTGTGTGTGTGTGTGTGCGCGCGCGCGCGCGCTGTGCTTGTTTGTGGTGGCAGTGTGATAGCATCAATGCATGAGAGAGCCTTGTGTGTTGTAATGGCAGCCAGATGAAAGGGGAGGGCATAGGGGACGGGAGGGGAGGAGGAAGTCATTGAATGATTCTAGGGATTTCCGTGCGTTTCGCGGGCAGTAGGTCGGGAGGCGGTCCCAGGCACACACACACACACACTCACTCACTCACTCAAGACCACCAGCCCCCCCTTGAAGTACTTGAGCATGTGTGATCGGGGGGAGTCGGGGGACCCCCCGTCTTTGTTCCAAGCTCTAGAGGCCTGCCGTCACATTTACGGCTTCGCACTATTCAGCAACCCCTTATTTAGCACTTTCACCTGTCTCAGCTCCAGGGATGGGCGGGCCTTATTCCGTACATTTTATGCCCATGATTTAAAGCTTGACTGAAATCAATGTGATTTGTCATTTAGGATGATGAAGTGTTGTTGTTCCCCAACAACAGGCTGGGATGCGATTCAAGTAGGGTGGCTACTTTGTGGTGCTTAGCGCAGTAGTGATTGTAATCCAAAGATGATGGTTTCAGGGGCTTATGGTAAACACTGTTGTCTTGGCACCTTGCATGTTTCATGTTTGCATTTATGCCCAATACTTAGTTAATAATACGACAACTACAGAAAATCCCATCTACAAGCTCAGCTACTTTTGCGTGTTTTTGAGTATTTGAGATTTTTTGAAAAGTCATCCAGAAAGGGACACAAGGTTTAATATAAATCTACTCTTTTCTCCAGGCTAAGAGGAAGCTGGACCTAGAAGACCCTCTTTACCTGCCAGAGTTCCGCACCCCAAAAGGCAAAGGCAGTGCCGCCAACAGGATAGCAAGTCCCAGAAGTAAGTATACTTGAGTAAACAAGCATTGATTAAATCAATTAATTAGTAGCTGCATTATTATCTGCGGGGGTCCGCTATAACTGCCTCTGTGTCCTTTTCAGCGCAGTAGTTTAGGTAGGAACCAAAATTATCTAAGGCGGAACTATTGTGTTCTGAGTCCTTTGTTTCCTCACTGAGGTGCCCACCTATCCTGTTCCCTGGTCAAAAATCTCAAACATGTGCCTGTTTGTCTCATTTGTGTTGCCCTTAGCTCCCAAGTCTCCTGGGGAGAGGACGCGGTATGACACCTCTCTGGGCCTGCTGACCAAGAAGTTTGTGGGCCTGATCGCCGAGTCTCCCGATGGCGTCCTGGACCTCAACTGGGCCACAGAGGTCCTCGAGGTCCAGAAAAGACGCATCTACGACATCACGAATGTCCTGGAAGGGGTTCAGCTCATTCGCAAGAAGTCGAAGAACAACATCCAGTGGATGTGAGTACTACAGTATAGGCTGGAATGGAATAGGCAATACGGTTTTGAGTCAGATTGTAGTCTTTGACTTGGGAGGGTTGTTTTGGTTGTGCATTAACATTTAGCACCTCATTGACATTCTGGACAGACTGGGGGGGTCATGCACAATGGGTTTCACTGGGTTGTAAAACTAAACTACTGCCTTTTGTTTTGTTAAGTAAGCTACCAGTAGTGAGCGATAGCAGCGTGATACATACAGTAGGACTGTGTGTGGCTGTTGTGACATTAATAATTCTCAAATACAACTAATTCGGAAACCACCAGCGAATGGTCCAGGTTGGGGAGCCCAGTCCTAGACCAAGGATTAACAATGTTTTTTTAATTTAGACTCCCACTTACAGGATATCACTATGGTGTGATACTAGTCTGACAACACTGTATGACTGTTTATCACCACGCCTGGCTTACACTTCTCATGCTGTGTGTGTGTGTGTGCTCCCAGGGTTGGAGGTGTATTTGAGGGTGGTGCAGCAGGAGGGCCGAAGGCCCGTGCACTGAGGAAGGAGCTAGGGGACCTGGAGAGAGCCGAGGCAGCGCTGGATGAACTGATCCAGTCTAGCTCTGTACAGCTCAAACACCTCACAGAGTACAAAGACAGCCAAAGATATCCTTTATATTTTGATTTGACAGATTTTTGTGGGTTTTTGTGTGGTTTCTTTTTTTTTCTCCACATTTTATGTGGAAGTGAAAATAATCTACAAGCTCACAACGCGTTGCGGAGAAACACAATGTGAGCTTGTATCTTCTATTTTCAGTTGTTTTTGTTCCCGGGGACACCTCACATTTCTCTTTTGGGTCACAGGCTAAAAGGTTTGGGACGCACTGCTTTATATACCGAACATGTGAGATTGTACTAGACAAGTTGAAACAACCTTTTTATCAATGACATTTACATTTTCTCAAGCTGGTTTTGTGAGATCTGTCACCAGCACTAGTTATGCAGATTTACATCTTTATCTGCGTGTTTATGATCTGTATCTCATAAATGTTATAACCCTTAACTCCACTGTACATTGGGCTATGTGACCTACCATGACATACGCTCCATAGCCACTCTCCAGGATCAAACGGTCATTGCCGTCAAGGCCCCTGCAGACACCAAGCTGGAGGTGCCGGAGGCAACAGGGGTGAGTTCACATTTTGGTTTCCAGGTGCGCTGAGGGTGGCACAGGGGTAAAGTTCCTGAGGTGGTCGTTATAGTTTCAGTTTCAGATTAGTTTAATTTTCAATTTAAATTTAGATTTAATAAGCATTAAGTGTTCCAATGGACGCAATTGGACGTGTTCGTGAAAGGGTTAGCGTTAGTCTAGGTGTTAGCAGTGACAAGGGACTAGAATACATGGGAATAACATAGGGCATAGGGAATCGACTAAATTGGGAGAATGAAAATTGGCACAAAAAAAGCCATTTTTGTTACATTTAGGCCTCTCCGATGCTGTGCAGTCGACTTTTAACTTGAACATCCTCTCTTTATCCTCTCTTTCTACCCTCATCACTAGGGTCAGCAAGGATCGTTACAGATCTATCTAAAGAGTAAGAATGGTCCCATTGAAGTGTACCTGTGTCCAGAGGAGGCCCTGGAGGATGCCAGCCCCATCAAAAGCTCCAACACTCCCAAAAAGGAATTTCCACAACCCCTACCTCAATCCCTGGGTCCCCCTTCTACACCCACCATGGCCCCCCCGAACTACACTATCAAAGAAGAGTGCCATATCAAAGAAGAGTACAGTGTCAAAGAAGTGTACAGTGTCAAAGAGGAGCCTATGGAGGGTAAGCTGGGCTTTATGTGACATCATGCTGGAATGTGCCAGAGACTCTGTTGACAAATAATGCTGGTGAATAAAAAAGAAAGGTATCATATTGGACATTTTAGAGTACTATCCGCTTAAAAAAAAGGCAACACCATTTGACATGAAAAACCTTTTAAAATGTACTGGTCAATGTACTGCATAATTGAGAACTGCATAATACGTGGACCGCTTTTTATCCGCTGATGGCGCAGGATAGGCTTGTTTGGAAACGCTTCCCATTCACAGTTTTCAGTTAAACAAAAAACATATATATTTCAACCTATTATTGGCTAATATAATTTAGCTGTAACTATTCACAAATAGAGTGGAGTTGTATTTTCATAAAGGCAGGTCTATTAATATATCACAATAAGTGAGTTGTGGTCCACCAGAGTGGCTCAAGCCAGCAGGAGATAGAAGGTGGGTTCGGAAATTCTTTGGAAAAATAGTGCGCTGCACCACAGGTGTGCTGAATGCCCGCACTGACCGATCCTACTCGGAAGTTTGGGTTGCACTCCCCGGGGGCTAAAGCTAAGCTAGCTAAGGCAAGCATTTAGTACATCACCAAGTGTTCATCATTTACCTAGGCCAATGCTTTAATTGGTTAAAAAGATACGTTTTAACACGCTAAGGCATGATGTTGCGAAGGTCGCTAGAGCCGACGCAGGTCTTTGCGCAACAGTATTGCCGTTTTGAATGACACCATATTGGCATTTTTGCATATATTTTTGTAATGCTACTGACATTTGTTTGCAACACTATTGATTTTTTTAATGTCAAATCAATTAAGTCATAATTCAAGTGGCAGATGTCAAAATTATATTATGCCGTTGTGATCTACTGGTAGATCTACCTTTTGGGCACCCCTGCTTTTACTGATAGAATATACAGAGCTATACATCCCACTATAATATTTATTTTGACATCAATGTTGAAGATTAAATTGTACTGTGGAGCTATCAAATGTAACAGACAGGTTATGAGTTAGTGTTTTTTGTTGTACTGTTGCATTGTATGAATGGTGTATGTAATGATATGAAATATGTCTGGGTTTTTTAGACCCCAGAAAGAGTAGCTGCTGTAATTGTACAGTAAGCTAATTGGGATCTAATAAATAAATCAAATCAAATTTAACCATCGGCTTTTATTAGCATGTTTGATCATTAATGTGCTTTTTCTTAGTTCTCCCTCACAACTGTTGCAATACGAAAACAGTTTTTTTAAAAGTTGAAATCAATTTTTTGTAGAAGTTTTTATTTTTCATCAAGTCGTCTGTCCTCTTGAATCCTTCCTCTGTAGACGATTGTGTGCTCGATTTCATCCTGGGTTCTCTTCTCTCCTCTCCTGCTACTCTTCACACAGTTAACCTGTCTAAAGCAGACCCGGCCCCTCCCGCCACCCCGGCCGCCTCCAGTTCTCCCCTGCTGGACGTGGAGGGTCTTCTGGGCCTGCCCCCCAGCCTGCTCCAGATCACGGAGGACCAGCTCCCTGGCACTGCCTTCATCCCAGATCCCAACACCCCCTTCGTCAGCTTCTCTCCACCCCTGGACCATGACGACTACCTCTGGAGCTTGGAGGACGGGGAGGGGGTGTCCGACTTTTTTGACACCTATGACCTGGGAGATCTGCTCCGGAGTTGAGATAAAAGACACAAGGTGTGGGAAGAAGGAGCCGCAAGTGGAGGAAAAGTGGAGGTCAAATTGTCTGGAATGCCTCGTTGGGGTGGGAAACATTACACTATGAAGCCATTACTATTTGCTTTAGCCATGCCTGTTCGATGTCAATGATTATAAAAGGGGATTTACTCCTCTTGGTTTATTTTTATAATGCAAAACATTTTTTACATAATTCTTTAAAGAGGACAGAACTGGGATACAGGGTTGGTCTGTGATGGACACTGGTGTGGTACACTCACACTGTACCACCAGTAGGACACGCTGTTTCTGAGCTGGTAGATTTGTTTCTGTCAAACTGCCATAAATATGCTGACCAAGGAATAGTTTGTAATTTCATACAAACATGGGGGTTTATTATGCATATCACATCACCTGGTAAATGAATTGTGGGCATTTGAGGCGGTGTTTACAGTGAGATATCTCAGGACTTTTTTTTTTTTTTTTTGTCTTCCTCAATTCCAAAGTCTTAAATGTTTGTTCCACTCTTTGACCCGTAGGGGGCAGCCTTGTACTGCTTTAACTGTCTTTCAGTTCAACAGGATTCAGTCACTGGATGAGGGTAAGCTAAAACCCAACACCCTGAGCCACACAGAGTGGGTGTTAAGAAACCTTGTCTTCATGTATCTCATCACAGATACTTCAGCAAGATTATTTCTATCAAATATTGCTGTCAATATGGATTTATTTGATAAATTGTAAATAATTTGAGAATCTTACCATTAACTTTTATCTATATGAAAAATGCAGGTAGATCTGATTTTGAAGGTGTATGTTCTCTACCTAATCAGTGTCGTTCTATTTTGCTTTAAGTCTTTTGTAAGGCAGTTATAGTTAGTGTTGCAACATGTTTCCAAATTTTCTCATCATCTATGCTGGACCAATAGCCAAAGCAAATAGGTCTTCGTATGAACAAAAATGGCTACAATCTCTATCAATGATAAAGATATGATAGCTTATTTTTAATTGATGACATCAACTTTGATAGCTTATTTTTAATTGATAACATCAAATTACTTTTTGGTTAGTAGATAAATACTATATGGATATGCAACATCTGTGTTGTTGCTAGGTCATGACTCATGAGTTAAGTGATGTAATTAATGTTAATTGGTGTAATTTTCTCTCCTTGTTTTAGGGGAGGATTTTTATTCAATGGCAGTTTGTGTTTTGCCAATGCACAGATACAGAAACAATGACTACTTTAAAACGTCAACTTTTTTTACTCTACATTTGGTAGTTTTACATCTTTTTTTTAAGTCAAAATAAGTGCCCCCAAAGTCAAAGTTGTGACTTGTCTGTCATTAAAACTATCACGACATTCTAGACATTTGGCTACCTGAATTCCTTACTGAAGTGTGATGTTTGTTTTGTTTTTATTTTCTTTGCTTCCCCCACACACTGTGGGAGATAAGCTATGTGTCCTGTCCTACCAAAACTTGAAATGGTGTGTGTGTGACGTGTGTGTGTATTTGAAGGTTTGGGAATTTGGGTGTGTATCTAAATGTGTGTTTTCAAAATGTAGATTAGAGAATGTGAATTCAGAAATGTTGTAGTGTTTTGTTTTGTTTTTCTCTGTACAGAATGTTTTTTTATTTATACCTACTTTTCTGAAAATAATTGGAAATTTGATAGACCATTGTACATATGATTTTACTGTGTTTTAATGACATGCAGCACTTAATATTTTGTTATGTTGTGTGGTCTGTTTGAATTGATTTAATAAATATCAAAGCCATGATTTACATTTGGGTTCTGTTGTTGCCGAAGAGGTATGTGCAAAGCACATCTGCACATACCTGCTCACTGAATGCCCTCCACATGATCCAGAATGCAGTGGTGAAAATAAACTACGAGTACATTTACTCCAGTACAATTTTGAGGTATTTTTTAGTACTTTACTGGAGTATTTCCACATTTCTCTACTTTTCTACCCCCCCACACACGCAAGGTCACATATGACGCATTGTGAGTTTGAAAATAGCCGATCGATATCAGCTATTTTATTTTTTATACATAAAAATGTTTATACATAAAAGTAATGGAACATTCTGCATAATGCATACTTTCTACTTTTGGTACTTTATGATACGAATAGTAATAATTGAATTCCGGACTTAAGAGTATTTCTAAAGTGCATTCACTGCATTGCAATTGATACTTTTAACCGCCATTGACTCCGGCGCTGCAACTTCTCTGCCGCAGGATAGGCCTATAGCCAAAATTAACCGGAACCAAAATCACCTAATCTGGAGATCGTATTTTTAAGGGCGTTGTTTGTTTTGTAAACGCCATTGACAATGAAGGTAAACAATTAAGTCATATTGTCTCTTTATTGTTAATGGCGTTTAATGTTTGTGTTGGCACCGTTTGTTTTACATCACCATTACGTCTTCCTTTCTTTAACCTTTCAGTTAAGTCAGTTGAGACTCAATTTGAGAGCAAGCTCTCTTTTTCAATAACGCCATGATTACAGTACGCATAACATACAATATAAACACAAATACATACATACATACATACAGGATAAGAAACTGTTAAGAGTGAACAAGTATAGCTGGATCTCAAATGGCTCCTTACAAGTCTTAAAACGTTCAAGTGAAATGAAGTTGTTCAGTTTAAGATTGGTTGTCTAGCCTGTCTCCAGTGCATAGTAATGAAAGGCTGTTTTACCCAATTCGGAATTCACAATGGGGATTTCTAACATACGGTAAGGTAGTTCTGGAGCGGGTGTGATGTTGGCCAGTTTTGGGATGTAAATTTGTAATAGGCTGCTAAGGTAGGTATTTACTATTTTTTTAAGTAAGGCTTTGTAGATAAAAACAGTGCAGTGTTGTTCTCGTCTCTTAGCCAATGAAGGACAACCAACCTTTTCATACAGTGATGGGTGGGTGAGGAACCCATCTCCAGTTATAAACCGGAGGGCAGAGTGTCTAGTGGTGTTAGTGATGACGGAGCTGCATGCATATAAATAATATCACCATAGTCGATAACTGATAAAATTGTGCTTTGAATCAGCTGCTTCCTGTTTTTTTTAATTGAAGCAAGCTTTGTTTCGATAGAGGAATGCTAGTTTTGGTTTCAGTTTAGTGATGAGTTGTGAATTAAATGTGGGTTTTAAATGATAGTTTGTCTAGATGCCCAGATATGAGACTCTTTCAATAGGAGTCCCTTCACTAATAGTAGTTATGTTAAGGTTTGTTTTAGGGGCATTTGGTTTTCTAGAGAAGACAATAATTTTTTTCCCCCATCACCTAATCAACATGAGTTAGACTTAAATATATTAGCGACCCTCACTTCACACAGGTGGGATTTTTAAGTCATCAGAAGCGTATTTCCCGTCAGTCAGTCACGCCCCATATATGGTCATGCCTCGTGACATCACATGATGTCATCAATATATATAGAGATCTCTCATGTCATCAATATTGGCCTCTACATCTCACCTCAAACCTTTAGATCTCCATATATGGAGCTGACCTGTTCTGACATTCCATATGTTGATCGTTCCCCATCCATCCAAATCCGAGAAAAAAGGTTTTAAGATTGATTGAATAGTTTATCACGCTTGCAATGGCAGCGGACGAGCATTACCTAACGATGACGATGGGACAGTGCTAGGCGGTGGATATCAGCGAGACCATTAAGAATCAAATAATATAAATCACACCTGTGTGAAGTGAGGGGCGCTCTTCTTATTATACATACATCATCTCATGAACAACTGAATTTATGTGATTGGTTGTTTAAATTTACGTCATATTTGGTGGACATTTTACCTAATTTCTCCTTTCATTGTCAATGGCAAATATGAGAAGTGTGGGGACAAGATTTAGCGGACATTTGACCTAATTTCTCCTTTCATTGTCAATGGCAAATATTGAGACAAAAGCTGTATCTCAAAAATATAAAAAGACGCTTGTCAAAGGCGATCTTGGTGCCGAGCGCCATTGGAACATAGACGTCAACAGACGATTTTGGCGGCGAGTGAGTATTAAGTTAAAGCATTTGAGTACGTATTCTTCCATCACTGCCAGAATGCCACAGCACACCTGGTCTACAACCTCTCAAAATATGTTTCTTTATTCACATGTCACCACCCTTTTTCATTATCCCTTCACTGGCTTCCAGCGTTCCAGTTGCTGCCCACACTCAGTTCAACACACCTGTGTTGGTCAAGGCAATCAAGGACATGGCAATGATGTCACATGACATACCTGCACTTTCAGGACCTTACAAAACCATGGCTAACTCTACACATCCTAGACTCCTCTCCATCCTGTGGCTCCCAAATCCCAAGCTGTGGAGGCAGCTGGGTAAGTGCATGATATTTTTTTTTTAGCTCTATGTTGTTATAGTAATCACTATAGTGTGTTTGTTCAGTAACAGGGATCTCTCTCTTCAGCTCTTTATTACACAGAAAATAGTCTACATTTTCAGGTGGGTCGCTAGCTCTGGTCCATAGCTCTAATGCTTAGAGCTATGGACCAGAGCTAGTGGGTCGCCAATTTCCGGCAATCAGAGAATAACCATTTATCAGCTTACATTTTATAGTGTTCCGGTTTGGTCTGCTCATTTCTTACAATTACACTTGTTTATTCTGTATCCTGTATGAATTCTATCCTGAATGGATAAAATCGGTATCCCAACCTAAAAATGTATTTTTGAGGGGCGCTAGCCCCTCGTATATTCAGCTGTAGATTTTCGTCTTACACAAACATTAAATTCCCATTGACAATGAATAAATAATTTACGTCATATGTAGGCTAGACGAGCAAATCGGCTATTTTTGTCCTAGACAAAAATAAATGCCCATTGATAATGAATGGAGAATGATGATGTACAATGATAAGAACGCCCCTCACTTCACACAGGTATGATTTTCAGTAACAGAACCATGTTACTGAACAAACACTCAATGATTACTAGCGCAAAATAGGGCTATTTAATTTACCCTACCTTTTAATCAATCTGTATCATATAGTATGTTAATTTGGAGTAATTGTAAATCTGCAGTGAATGGATGGAGGTGACCTTGGTGTCAAGTATAGACTCATACTGGCTGAAAAGTAGCTCTGCCTGAAGCACATAAGTACACTATCTCCCCTAGTGGGGATTTGGCCTTAGAAATGTAGCCTTTGATGTGGGATACTGGGGTTTGAATCCCTGTTATTACATAAAAGATACAGACTGCAGTTCTCATTTATACTGTGTAAATCAGGCTTAAAAGACCAACTTCTTTGCATCTTTTCTCAAGCAGAAATGTTGGGTTGTATGTTCTTTGTAAGCCACAGCCCATTGGAGCCACCCGTCTCAGTGTCAGTTTATGGATAACGGGCTTCCGATGGAAGGTGACGTTCTCAGGCATAGACAGAATAGAAGAACATGTAACATGACAAAGACACTAACCAGGCTATAAACTCACTCAGACAGGTTGACAAAAACGTCTTGTCATTCTTTGTGGGCGGCAGTTACTATGGAAACGGCTTGACAAAAGGAAGCAGACAAGAGCGAAGGTCATAAAGGTCAGTGGGTCACAAAGGAACGCTAATGCTGCATTCTGGGAGAGCAAAAACATTGTTGGGAGATTTTGAAAATCTCATTAATGCATGTGTAGGCTATGCATATTATTAATCCAGACCTGAAGTATAGGCCACAAATACACAAAAGGTACAATTATCTGCCCTGTTAAAGTGATAGTTGACAAATGCATCACATGTCAGAACATGCCTGCTTGTTTCCACTTCTCAAACGCAAAACTGTTAAATCAGAGAAGCAAAGCCAACAGTGCTCAAATATAAATATTGCATAAGGCTAAGGGACTCAAGTTAAAAACAAAAACAATATTTCAGCTTGTGGGCTTTTTTAATGAAGACCACCAGCAGCACAGTGTGATAGTTCTCATTTCTCAACGAGCTCAGATTCATCAGTATTCCCCTGAACCAACATAATTTGTCCATTAGCGCTAAATCTCTAATAACACATGCTGAACACAACAGATTGTGTGTTTAACAAGTAGTAATAAACCAGGCAGACATCTCACAC
This sequence comes from Protomyctophum bolini, assembly GCF_963924005.1. Taxonomy (NCBI): domain Eukaryota; kingdom Metazoa; phylum Chordata; class Actinopteri; order Myctophiformes; family Myctophidae; genus Protomyctophum; species Protomyctophum bolini. The sequence goes on from NC_137876.1 coordinate 38,531,529, forward strand.
ATGCACATCGAACAGTGCGTGTCGTGTGCACTACACAACACACGAACGCAGGCACTTGTACATATGCTGACTAAACAGTATATCCCCGTTTTTCACACTTTTAACTGAAAGCCCTTTGTGAAATTTAACATCCAGCCAAAGACTGCGAGGATTGTTAGTTCCACGACCACAACACAGAGAACTTCAGGTGTTTTTTGGCACTGGGCTAATCACACTACAGCTCGTAAATAAGCAGGACTCAAAGGTGTGGGAGTTGATTGCACTATAAACAACAGTTACTAAATAAGTGTGTACTGTATGAACGATAATGTGTTGGATTTGTTGTCATGAAAAAGGTATATGGCAAACATTTGAATGCAAGGCTGTGTCTATCTGTATAAATGTAATCCCACGCTGTACCCTCTCAGTTTCATAGTGTATGAATCATAAACAAGTTTGTCTAGCGTTTCTCTTTCACAAACCAACACCTATTTCTTTCTATGTAAGCAGACAGACCCTTGTCATATTGACTAGTTATTTGATGAGTCACAGAGGACGGACAGGTATATTGTCACCTGAAGAGCATGAACAGACTTAATCAACAATCACATTAGTCTGAAACTGTTGCTAGGTGGATCGCTTAGTCAGGGATCATCTACTATTTACATCACATAAGCTGCTGCTTACCAATGTGAAAACTCTGTTTTAATACATCAGTTGGTGATATTTCCCACAGAGAAAACTTTACTCCGTCTTTTTCCCTCTCTCTCTCCCTTCCTCCCTCCCTCAATCTTCAATTCCTTCTCTCGTCACTCATGCATGTCGACCAGAAGAGGGGGATATTTTACGGTAAGAAGGGCCCCCTGGTTTGACATAGGCAGTAAATTGATAGCAGGTCTGCTCGGGCTGAGTCAACAGGCTGGGGAGAAGTAGATCTATATTGTGTGTGTGCGTGTGTGAGTGCGTGCGTGTGTGTGTTGGGGTGGCGGGGTCTCTGCTGCTCCTCTGGGCTGCTGGGAAGCAGAAGGTAGTCCTGGGCTGGCAGCCATTACTGGAACACATCACCTCATTACTCCCCTGTGTACGTACAGTATGTGTGTATGTGATAAACTGCAGCCTGGTAATTATAACCATGTAAGCCCTACGCGACACATATTGTAGCCTACTATGTAAGGGGAGAGAAAATGAAACTTATCGAGTGGACATAAAACCCAGTTACCAAAGAAAGAAAGAAAGAAATGTGTTTTGACATAGGATGTGTGAGTGTGTGCATGTGGGGGGGTCTAATAAGGAAGAGTTAGAAAACATTGTGTGTGTGCGTGTGTGTGCGTGCGTGCATCATTTAAGGACGAGTCAAGGACAGTAGAGCTTGTAGATTGACTATTTCCCACGAAAATATTTGGTGTAGAGGCGGAAAACCGGTTGCAACGTGACGTGTTGTGAGCTTGTAGATCAGCTATTTTTGTCGAAGAGATTTGGTGTGCAGCTGGATAAAAGAGGTCCAAGTTGCATCTAAGGTCTGTTTCACTAAGAATAGCGGTTTGAAGTGCTTAATACACCCCCCACCCCCTCTGTACCATTCACTTCTTGAATATCTTCTCTCTGTCATTCTTCCATTTCTATTCTTTCCTGTCCCTTCCAGTCCCTATCCTTGTGTTCTTCTTGGTTAGTGCACACACACACACACACACACACACACACACACACACACACACACACACAAAAGCCCTGGTTTTGTCCTGGAGGCTGCTGGGAAATTGAAGGAGGGTATTGTTGGGACACAGCAAGCCTCAGCAGTACATCAGCCCATGCATTGTGCACAGCAGTGCAGCACATGCGCGTGTGTGCACAGTACACACACACACACACACACACACACACACACACACACACACACACACACACACAATGGAAGCAAGTCCCCATGTCTTGTTTGTGTCCATATTGTACCACATGATTTTTACATTTCTGACTCAAATTTTTTGAATAAAAAAACAAACAAATAAAGCATTCAATTGAACAGATACAGCAAAACATATTAATAGCAAACATATGAGAGCTGTCCCTCTCTCTCTCTCTCTCTCTCTCTCTCTCTCTCTGTGGGTGTCTTTCTCTCAATCGCACACATACACATGCCATGGAAACAATGAACAAAATTAGGCCATGGAAATTATGGCCAGCAAACAATGCTCACCGCATTGTTTGGAATGCACCCCCTTATAAGAGCTCTCTATTTGCTAATGTGTTCAACACTGGAGTTTAGGGTTTTGCAACCTTTCCATATTTGATGGGAGTATTGCCTTGACTTGCAAGGAGAAAGAATGAGTGGTATTTGATTTTCCTACAGTGCAGTTTGACTGTGGCAAAGTGTGCCTCAAATGGTAGGATAGGATAATATATGGGAAAACATGGTTGTTAACCACTCCTTTAAGCTTCCTCCATAAAAGCCTTTGTGTGTGTGTGTGTGTGTGTGTGTGTGTGTGTGCGTGTGCGTGTGCATGTGCGCAAGACAAGGAAATAACTCTCACTGCAAGACAAGGAAACTGAAATTGTTATTGTGTGTTATGAGTGTAGTTATAGTTGCGTCTGTGTGAGCATTTGTGTGTATGTGCATGCATGTGTGTACTTGTGTGCATGCTCACATATACTGCAAGACAAGGATCTAACACATATTAATTCTCTTATGTACATGCATCTTTGTGTGTGTGTGTGTGTGTGTGTGTGTGTGTGTGTGTGTGTGTGTGTGTGTGTGTGTGTGTATGCCTTTTTAAAAGAGTAAAAGAGATTAACTACACACAAAAAGGAGTTTGTCTATCGTTGTGAATGCAAACACAGCACCACTGTGAGCACATAGTGAAGGCATGACATCCATCCCCTGCCATTCAATGGACAGAAATAATAACTTTCTGTGGTGGGAGAGAACACAAGACGGCCGTTTCACTAGATAGTGTCTCCATTCGCCCCCCCCCCCCCCCCTCCAGGATATATGGCCAGCCCATCTCAGATTGAGCATCCAGAAATGCTTCTTTGTAGCCTATATGGAATGTGGGCAAAATATGTGGTTCTGCGGTTTAACCAAAGTGTTTGACTCTACTTGACTGTATTTGGTCTCTGCAGCAGTTTCCTAAAATCACCCACATATGCTTTTTAAGTATGTTATTGTAGCAGTCTCACCCCTCGGGCAAAAGCTCAGTGATGATAGAACTGTGTTGTTTGAGGTGGCAGGTCTGACAATAGCAGGTATGTAGTAGGGGTTGGGTGTTCTCTGGCCCAGGTCAGAGTGGAGGGCCTTCATAGATCCTCCTCCAATGAGTTTCGAGATACATAAGAAGGGTGGAGGTCGGTTGTGTTTTCAGCCATCCAGGTGCAGGGCCCAATGAGGTGGATAATGTTACACACCACTACTAACACACCATCTATCTCCTGGAGCTATGGCGAGGCTCTGTCTGGCACAGAGATGAAAGTTCTTGCATGCATAAAACTTTGAACTTACCTTTTTATTCATTCACTTAGCCTACTGATTATCAAAGACATGCCATTGATTGACGCAACAAAACCATTTAGGGCAGGAATAGACATAGACAGAATAGAAGACTCGATAACTTTTCATGGCAAAATAATAAATATAAATAGCCTTTTATTTTCAGATGCTCTGCTTGGCCCCCATGCCCCAGAAAATAACCATCACACAGTCATTGAAATTCCTCCCTCCAGTCCAAAAGCTTAGTCCGTGAATGAGGCATTCTCCATGGAGACCGCACTTGCAGTCTCTACGGTTTGAATAGATGAGAGGACAGAGAGAGAGAGAGAGAGAGCGAGAGAGAGAGCGAGAGAGAGAGCGAGCGAGCGAGCGAGCAGAGAGACTCCATGCATCTCTTGCTCTCTCCCTCTCTTGTCTGTTCAGCGTGCCAAAAAGTACAAACATTCCCACGTGATGATGGCATTGCTCCCTCCCTCAGAGCGCACAATAGCGCACTGGTGCACCTCTCCACTCATACGTCCACGAGTTGAGTGCGCGATACGATACGCGATAGAAAGAGAAGCAGAACTCGATCAAGACTCAAGACCCGCTTCAGTCAACTTTTAACGGTCCAACGGAACATTTTCACACATCTGAGGTTCATCTTGGGAAGAAGTTTACCACGAGGAATGTGAATTTAGTATTCCCTCCTTTCCTCCGAATATATGCGATCTTGTCCTCAATGGGAATGCGGGGCACATGAAACTTTTGAGGAACTTTTCGCTGCATAGTCGGACCCCCCTTGCTTCACCTGAAACATGCCGGAGCGATTAAGCATTTCGGACTTCGTTGCTCTGACAAATGAGGATCTGGCTTCGCCGGGGACATCCAGCTTTCAGTCCAAAATGACTGATTGTCGGAACACAGTTTCAGCGGTGGAGGAGGTAAGCGCACCTTTTGTCTGTTGTTTACCTGTCTAGAGAAATGTGTCTTAAGCTAGCCTACTACTCTGCCACTGCCCACTAGTTGCAGGGTGAAAGTTGTGAAACTAGATGAGTGACGGGTTTGATAACATCTACGGAAATATCAAATAGTTTTGAGATTTATAGCGTGTAAAAGCAAAGTGTCCTTCGCTTTTTTACAGTACAGCAGGTTGAGGTTGCACTGTTGCAGTAACATCATGCGGGGAAGTAGCCCTGGACAGGGCTAGCACAGCAGGGAGGGAAGGAGACGTTCACCTTTCACTCACATACGATGCAAAGAAAACTCCTGACAAGAGCACACTTTACAGACTTGTTTATAGACTAAATGCCCCCCCCCCACTCACGTCACACACACACACACACACACACACACACACACACACAGTCACCAAAATGTGGGAGAAGTGGGTGTCCAAAAACTCTTATTTAGCCTGTTGGGTTAAAGATAGGTTTGGAAAGAGTGTTGATTATTCTCTGATTCACTGAAAAATGATATAGGCTACAGTGCAGGGCAGATTGTGTCTATTGCCTTCTATGCTATTCTTGTTTTTGAGGGATACTGTATGGACAAATGGCAGGGGCTGTCATTGGAGTGATTTAATTCATCATCTTGTCCAGCATAACACTGAACATTATTATATCACTTAGTTGTGTGTGTGTGTGTGTGTGTGTGTGTGTGTGTGTGTGTACGTGTGTGTGAAAGCCAGTACTGTATGTTTGAGAGCATGGCACCCATTGCTTCAAAGGCTGTTGGAGGTCTGTGGGTCTTTTCTGTTTGTTTGTTGAAATCAATTCTCCTTTGCCTGTGGTTCCAGACTTCTTATATGGCAGATGAGGAAGCTGTAAGGGAAGTTACTGTGAATTCCCCCATAATACAAATACGCACGCAGTGTCTGCACAAATAGATCTTCTGTCTGCTTATTTTGCTGAACAAAACATCATGATTCACCATTATACTGTTACTGTTACATCCTTTTTGTTTTCAATCAGATTGACCAACAATCAACTGTTCTCTTTAAACTAGCAGACTAATGTTAAATTTTAAAGTCTAAGCAATTTAACATATTTGACAGATTGATGATAGCCTGTTTTACAGACCAAATATTTATGCAGTATTATAAATGTGAATTTCATCCCACACAAAAAAATGAACCCATGGCATTGTGGAGTAATCATGGAGTAATGACAGTCACATGTCTGAAATGTGTGAAAGGCTGAGAGAGATGGAAGGTCTACTCTGGAGCCTGACCTCACCTCACCAGCCCTGTGACTGGCTTTGAGACGGTCATGAGTGGACGGGGAGGTCGGAGGCAGTGCTGCCAGATGTTTTGCCAAAGAAATAAGCAACCAGGACTGTGAAAACAAGCCCAAAAAGAAGTGATTATAGGCCACATGAGCACTTTAAAACCAATATGCACCGATATACTGTATAGCGTCCGATCTACAAGCTCACAACGTGTTGTGTGTGTGTGTGTGTGTGTGTGTGTGTGTCTTCTGTCTTCAGTCTGAATTATGTGTGACATAATGTTCTGTGTTGTTGCATTTGATTGATTGAAGTATTTATTAACAGTTTGCAGAATTACAGTACATTTCAGGCACAACTCAATACAAAACATTTTTAACTGTGAGTGGACGACCAATAAAGCACTAGACTTGTTTACAAGAGGGTCCACCTTGTTCAATTCATCATAACATTTAGAGACATACAAATATACTCTACTACGCTACTTACTACTGCAGCATCTTATTTAACCCACGATACTGCTGAGCTTGACAAGCTGATGCATAAAAACCCCAATAGATTCATAATCTTTCTCCATTTGTCCATGTACTGTAGTGTAAGTATCCCTCCAAACAAGAATAGCATTGTAGGCAATAGACACAATCTGCACTGTCTTCCATTTTTCAGTGTTTCAGAGAATCATCAACACTCTTTCTAAACTTATCTTTAGATGTTGGGGGGGGGGGGGGGGGGCATATTAATTTGGGGGTCCTTGACATGAAAATGTTAGAGAACCACTGGTTTAAAGGACATTAGGAAACAAGCCCAAATAAGCAACTACACTTTAGAAAGAAGCCCCAATAAACCGCAACAGGCTATTACCAATATTTACAAACTACTTTAATACAGGAAAACAAGCCCAAAGTCACTTATAAGTAACTCGTCGTGGTCTCTGGTGAGTTTATATAGAGAACCATTCTCGAGAGTTTGCCCACTGTATTTTATATGGGTCTAATATTATTTTTGTTTATGATACTGGAAAATACATAGTTGGAATACCTGGGGCCTATTTCACGAAACTTGGATTAGAGATTAAGCCGGGCTTTAACACATATCCTGGCTTAATATATCCTGGATCAGTGCTTAACCGGTTTCATGAAAGCTGGTTGATCTTGCCAGATTAATTTAACCAGTTAACCTGGATATGTTGAGGCTTGATTCGGTTTCATGAAAGTGATGCTACATTAGTTACCATGGAAACTTATGCTTTGGACTTAGCCTGCTCCGGACCAGGCTAACAGCCAGGTTTAACCTAATCCTGATGTCTTTACTGTTCATTAAGCAGTCAAACTGATCACAAACCAATGATGTTTTCCAGATTTATTCAATTATTATGGGTTTATGTTGCCTTATTTGTATCGGTCTGCATTAAAGGACTAATTTAAGCACTATAAAATCAAATAACCAAAATATATAGGCTGCACAACATCATGACAGCTTGTGAGCTTGTAGATCAGCTGCTTTTGGTGAATGTTCCCCATGAATAGGTTTGCTGTCGTGCAAGTGCACGGTTAAGAAGAATTATTATATTATATATTTTTTTTGTAAAAGTGAAAACCACTAAATATTACCATTACTCATTGTTTTACAACATATTACCATTATAACGTTTCACCCATAGTCCTACATACTTACACCTAGAAACCCCATTCAAACCTATTTAGGTTCATCCTACGGTGGACATGTGTGCCTGAAAAGGAATCTTTGAAATGTTTCATAGTTTTAGAAATATAGTGCTTTCAAATTTGAGACATTTATAGGCAGATAGTGGCACTTCAAAAAATCACTTTCACCTAGAAACTCCATTCACACTTGTAAAAATTCAGCTTACTGTGGAGACACATGCTGGAACTTTTTACTTTGAAATGTTTTGTAGTTTCTGAGTTATTTAACTTAAACGCCCAATGTATTCTCAATGGCAATAGCACAAATTTTGGCATGCTACATGAACCCATGACCCTCACCAGTCTGGCCCCTGTCTGGACAACAACCCCCTTCCCCAAAGGTAGCTCCCTCAGAGGAGGGAGTTATGGCCAAATATCACAATGCGACAATATTAAGAATTCTGTTTTAAGTTAATAGTAGTGGTAAAATGTAAACTATATTTTTGGGGTAGTTAATCATTCAGTCTATCCACTATTGAGAGTATGTTCTCTCTTTAATTACAGCAGCAGTATTTATTTTAGAAGCTTAAGTCCTTGTATCAGTAAGTCTTGAATAGATTAGTAAAGATAATGAGATATACAGAAGGGGGCTGTAATGCAACTATTAAGGATGCAAACTGCCTTAATACCCAATGAAGAAGAAGGATCAGTAAATCTGTGATCAACATAAAGGGTCTAGAGACAAAAAGCCAGACTGTCTATTAAGCCAGGCTTGCTGATCCCGGCTCGCCAAATCCGTCAATTCTGAGCCTCACTTGGCTTTAGTGGAATGGAATAAACCAGGCTGTAAAGATCAGGATTTAAAAAGCCTGGCTTTGGCCTATATCCTGGATTAGTTAATCCAAGATTCGTGAAATAGGCCCCTGCTCTGGGAAGGGACTTGCTGGAATCCTACACATGTGCACACGCTCGCAACAGTCACGCAGACAGACAGACAGACAGACGGATGTAATGCAACTTAATAATCAGCCATTTTATAGATGCATAGGCATAATATGCTCCCTGTGGTCTGCTCTGTGTGTGGCTGTGATCATGTGTTAAATGGAGGACCACGGTTGCAGAAATAGAGGGAAAAGGATAAAATCAAAGGAATGAATGTGTGAATGAAATAAGTGGCACACAAAGAAAAGGAATGCCTTCATTAGTACTGTAGTATGTGTTTGCACTGTTTGGGAATGTTATATTTGGTCTATCTGCAAGTGGAGTAAAATAAGGGTCCGATGGCATTTTGTGGAAAAGAATCCCTGGGGTGCACCTAGCTCTGGTCCATAGCCCTAATGCCCTAATTCTGCCCTGCATTAAGGCGTCTAGCTCCCGCAGGAAATGCAGACCAGCTTCTCTTCTGTAGCGGGAATATAAAAAACGTTTTTACCTACTGACCAATACAAAGACGGGTTGTGTAATTAGAAAGCCTACTTTCCTTAGTGGACGCACTCTGAGCCCCCCACCACACATATAATAATTATGTACTTTTTGGCCAGAAAGGGATTGTTTTTCCACAGAAAATATATACTTTTAGTTACTCCACTGTGCCCTCTACCGATATTGCCAAGAGAAAAACCTCACAGGAAAGATGTTTTCCGTCCGGTGAAAACAATCAATTTCTGCCCAAAAATGTGTGGTGGGGGGCTCAGAGTGCATCCACTCTGCATTTCATGCGAGAGCTAGACGCCATCGGTTCCATAGCCTTAATGCAGGGCAGAATTAGCATTAGGGCTATGGATCAGAGCTAGGGTGCACCTCTCTCTCTGATTAAAAAAAACACACAGCAACATTCTTAGTGTTATCGTAACTCTTGGGAGTGTATAAAACTATAAATTGACCCAAATGAAGTTTTGGCCGGGCAGACACGCTCTATGATAGCAGGTGACTGAACACACAACTCCATGACTCGTGGAGGGTGGAACAGGGAGGAGACGGCCAGTGGAGTGTCTGCTCAGACATACAGACAGACAGACAGACAGACAGCATGCACCCTCATGTTTCAACACCAGCACATATTTGGGTGGAGCCGTTGCATTGTCCAACAGGGACATTAAGGCTGTATGTAGCATGTGTGATTTGAATATAAACCTTTATATGTTTTGGAGCATCATCCAGTGTGCAGAACTTACCTTTCATTATTATTTGTACCTCGGCCGGCCCGGTTCCTGTGTGTGTGCTTTATTGTTCTTCTCTGTGATTTGAATATAGGCATTCATTTTTTTATTCATCTATTTTGTCCGTCTGCCTGTCTTCTGCTGAATTTATGCACCTGTGTGCAACTAACTTAATCAGACTTTCATGCGCCCCAATGGCTCTCCCTCTCCCAACATGCACAACCTGTTGCCTCAACCTGTACTAGCTTACTGTGTTTATTTTCTGTCTGCCAGCTGGCTTACCAAACAGTGCCTGCGTGTCTCCAATCACTGTGCCCAATATGCATTGTCCACACAGTACCAAGTGAGCGCCATTACGCAATACCCACAGTGTCTTTAATTAGTGAATTTACACTAAGGGAGTGGACTGGACTGGGAAAGACCGGGGCGTGTAAACGGCAAGCAAGCAGCAGCACACAGGGCAGAGTCTCTGTTCTACTGCTCTAGATTACAGGCCAATTAAGGTTATTTCTGGTGACATGTGGGAGGGTAGCCATTATATTATGTCTAACTCTATGAAACAAGTCGCTTGTATTTAAGAAAAATCAGGCGGGCTGTACTTTCAAGCACACAGACCTGCCCGATTGCGCTGCTTCTACAATGGAGCCAATTGAACAGTCCTGTCATGAGCAAACCCCACCCATCTGACACGGCAAGAGACTTAAACAAACACTATGTATGTGTGTGCTCTGCATATGTGAAAGGATTTGCAAGGCAAGGTTCATTTATTACTAATAAAAGTCAGTTGAAACTTAGTTTTAAGTTGTTAAGCTCTTTGTCGCCAGTCTGTTTATATGCAGTTTCATCATCATTTCGATCACGCTACTATGTCTGTCTGTCTGTCAGACAGACTCAGACAGTGAGTTTAATGACATCAGCAGGGCTGACCCATGACGGTGCAACACTGAGCTGATTGCGTTGCTGGCAATAGCTGATTCACTCATTTACCTGAATCGCATACCGTGAGAAAAACAAACTCTTAATTGAAAAAAACACACACACACACACACACACACACACACACACACACACACATACACACACCATAGGAAATGTAAGCCAGACACGGTTCAAAATGAAACTCTGTTGGACAACAGAGCGTGTTTTTGTGAGAATCCTAAATTGCCCCAGGGCATCAATGACATGAAAGGTTCATTTTCTCAACATTTTATTTTCTTTGTTGTATTTCAGTCTCTGGAAATGGACCAGGGGACGCTGCAGAGGATGAAAAAGATGATCAAAGCTATACACACTTCTGGACTGAGTAAGTAACTCTTAAACACACACGCCACAAATACAGACATCATCACTCATTCTCAACCTTTTTAAGTTAAAAGGACCCCCAGCTTGATATACACCAGACCACAGGCCCCATTAGGGCTGTCGCAAAACACATTAAGTTGAATTAATTGTCGCACCAATAATTGCGATTAACTTGTTTTTGGCATTGGACATTAAAGCATATGAATACAAATACAAATAACTTAAATATATAAAGAAAAATAATGACATTTAGATTATTTTTAATCATTTAAAAAATAGCTGAAATGGCTCTAGATCCACAAGCTTGTAGATATGTTATTTCGGTCTCTTTTTAAATATTTGACAACATGGAAGCGATTATTTGCGATTACCTGTTTGCGATTAGCCCCCATTTGATTAAAAAATTAAATTAAGAAAAACATTTGGCACCCTAATCTACACTGTAAAAAGAGTGTGTACAAACACGCTCTGAGTAACTGACACGCATCAGTCATTTAGTTGGGGGACCCCCTAGAACCCCATCAAAGGACCCCTGGGGGTCCTGAACCAGTGCTAAATCAAATGTGACCACATCTACCTAATGTACTGCACATCTACCTAATGTACTGTACGAAGAACTATTTCTCAGCATGCTTCTTCATTACTAATTCCAGATTTACGGTATGATTTAAAACCATTTGGTTTATTAAAGTTTCTAGCATCGTGACTACGAGCTGTGCGTCCTCTTCTTTAGTCCATGATTTAAAGCATGACATTTCAACAAAATGTCTATTGGCGCTTGTGTTGTAGGAATGAAACGAATCCTTTGGCGGATTTGAGCGTGGCTAGAATAGTTAAGGCTGTTCAATGCTCTGGGTTAGCCTCCGTGGACAAATGACGTCATGAACTCACAATGTGTTAATGTAGGTGGAGTTGTTTATGAGTAAGACCCCTCGTTATGTGGTCATGGCGTGTGGGATGAGGAGTAATTGTGATTACTGAGGTCTGTATGGTCTGTGTGTTTCGCGCGCGCATGTGTGTGTGTGTGTGTGTGTTTGCATGTTTACTGTAAAACTGTGTGTGTATAGTTTTCCTCGCATGCTTGCTTACTGTGTATGAGTGTGTGTTCTGCATATAAATGGACGGCGGCAGTTTTCCAATTAGATGGCGTATGACCTACCTGTGTACAGTGACCTGTGTACAGTGTGTGTAGGATTTGTGTCAGGTCTGCTGAGTGAGCTGCCCCACCCAATGTGTGTTCCACCGATGAAACCATTCACTTAACATACAACAATGAAGCCTTCAGTGTTCAACAGTCAGCCAGAGCCGCAGGTCAAGGAGTTGAAGTGTGTGTGTGTGTGTGTGTGTGTGTGTGTGTGTGTGTGTGTGTGTGTGTGTGTGTGTGTGTGTGTATGTGTATGCACACACGCTGAGAATGTGTGCATATCTTACATCATCATGCCTTCCCGTCATCCACAAGAATCACGTTCAAAACAACAGTCACAGATTGAACACGATCGCCTCCTAAATGCTTGTTGGAAAGAAAAGGGGTTTCGGGAAGCATGTTTTTCTCCGAGCTACCCTCACAAGCCTGGTTCCCATTTCCCTCAACTTATAGTTTTTGAGAAATCATGAGTCAGAGAACAAGCACCCCAGAATTAGGCAACCGCCAGAGTTGTGTAGGCCAGTAGTAGTACTACTAGTACAAGGGTTAGAAGATAATACACTAACTACAAAACTATTTAAGAAAAAAAATATTTTCTGTTATTCATTTCTGTTCATCACTGTCTCTCTAACTCCTTGTGTCTTTTTTCCCTCTTTTCTCTTCCTTCTCTTCCCTCCTTTAAGTAGAATCATATGGGGCGCTTCGCTTCCAGTAATGTGAGGACTGAAGCGGAGCTCCCCCCCCCCCCCCCCCCCCCCCATTGCTGAACCCCTCAATCAGTACCACACACACACACACTGCAAAAACACATGCACGCTTGTAGATATTCCCTTTTTTTTCACTCTCCGCTCCTTCTAATGGCTGATTTATACTTTGTCATACGACGGAAAACAGCCACGCTCTTCAAGCTCGCACAACACGTCTCGGATGCGATGCATTGTGAAGTTTGTAGTTGTAGATCAGCTATTTCCGGCGCACGTCGAAGTCCGTCTTATCCTCCTAACCACCACTTCTCTGCTTGCCTCTGCCAAGATGGTGTGTGTGTGCTGGTGCGGGCGTGTGTGTGCGCACGCACATGTGTGTTTCCTCTGGCAGAGTGACAGTCTTGTGGTTCTCCAGTGGTTTCTAGTAGTTTAAGGTCATCCATCATAGCTCCACTGTGTGACTCAGTCGTTTGTCCGCTTGATATACAGATGTTTGCTGTTAGTTACACTTTGATTTCTACTAGTTGTGTTATTATTTGTCAGTACATCACAAATTCTGTTCTTTATTAAGACTTTGTGCCCTTTATTTTTCCTTTCTCCTCTTCTCTCCTCTCTCTCCCTCTTTCTGCCTAAGCAGAACATTTTCCTACAATTCTTCCACGTTCTCTCCCATAATTCACTGTTCTTTTGCCATAAACGTTTTTGGAATGCTCTATTTCCATTCACTACATTTGTAAACCCGTGTCTGACCGATACAGTCCGTTTACCATAGCCATAGTATTGTCCTGAATTCCAGACCAGACCAGAGCAGTGGAGACAGACTGTCTCTTTTATTCTGCTTATTTTCTATTTATTTCTGTTTAGTCTGCTGTGGATATTTCCACTGCCAGGCCCAGTTCAGGCCAGTCTTGTCCAATGCATAGTACAGTAAGCTCTCTCTCACTGGCTGCTTGTATTCTCTAGTATCTACAGTTAGTCAAATGTCAGTGCCTGTCCCCTAAAAGTTCCAGGGTCAATGAAAGCATTTGTATACTAAACGGGACTAAGGAGACATTGTTGCATGATTCAATAGGATAAAAAAAAAGAAAAGAAACGGGGACAAAATATTATACACGGCATAGCATAGTGGGTAAGAGGCTTGTGAAAGGAGATATTCATTAACAAAACACCCATCTGTCTCAAAATGTTGTGACTGTATTCACACCCTGTAGGTTTGGGGCCCCCATCCCCTGAGTATGATAAGGAAGGGGAAAACCACCATGCAAATATGAACCATGGCCTTCAGGTCTCACTAATATATTTGTTTTAATATCTCTCTTAAAATAGGGTTCAATTAATAGCCTGAGCCACTTAAGCCTCATTTTATAATTCTACAGTACTACAATGGTGTCTCGCGACGAACATTGTGATCTACAAGCTTGTAGATATGCTATTATTATTACCCCTATACTTTTTGAACATTTGAACACCTATAATGCTATGCCCAAAACACGGATGCCGTGTTTAAAGTGGTTAGTGTATGTAGCTCAGCGTAAACCAGTGAGGTGCTTATCAGAGCTCAGCCAGTCGATATATAAACTTACCAAACCAGGAGATCACAAAGGTCACGACCCTGGGGGAAAGTGACCTTTGGAGGTCTGGAGAAACATCAGTCTCCCTGACTTATGAGCCCGGCCTGTCTCCCAACCCAGAACGAGTGGGAAGGCTGCTCCTGATTTAGTCCATATGCTTGGTGTATAAGGCATGACGAGAGTTAACTACAGGCCAGATGCAACCTCATTAAAGTTTTCATGACACAGAACTGGAATGACAGGCTGTGTTCTCATTCTACTTCTATCGTGGAATATGTAACATAATGCATTTTGCATGTCATATAGCGCTGTAAAGTTCCATTTAGGGATACTTCATGCAAAGCATTCTAATCTTTAAAATCTGTTATTTGCAGCAAGCAACACCGCTGTGCGAGTATGAGTTAAATGCTACATTAACCCTAGATTTATAGTGTGTTTGCTTGTGTGTTTAACTGTGCGTGTTGTTTTCAGACCACGTGGAGAACAAGGAGCAGTACATCGAGGTGTTGGAGAACCTGGGGAACAGCCATCTGACGCAGGACAACAACGAAGTGTCCACAGGCTTCCTCAACCTGGCCGTGTTCACCAGAGAGGTCACGGCACTCTTCAAGAACCTGGTGAGAGAGAGAGAGAGCAGATTGAGGAGAGGAGGTTCACGAAAGGAGGAGGAGGCCATGAGGAGCAGGATGAGGAAGGAGTGTAGAGCAGTGGTTCCATAATCTTTTTCACGTCAAGGACCCCCAAATTGACAGTAATTAGCCCGCGGACCCCTATTTGAAAAGATATGCCAGGGACCCCCATAAGACAATATTTTTAAGGCTCTAGCAGTGATTCTCGACCATTTTAATTTTAATTTCAACGCCCCTCAGTTTGATATGGAATTGGCTACGGACCCCCATTTAATGGCATTTCTGTCTCTGGGACCCCAATGTATATTGTAAAATTGATGTTAATTTAACTCTGAGAGAGTACAAATGGAACCAAAAGGTCCCGTTATAGGGTCCATTTGGTTCCATTTGTTACACTCTCAGAGTTACAGACCCATAAGGGTCCATTTGGTTCCTAATTATCATTTAGCAGCAGGGACCCCTGAAACTCCCTCAAGGACCCCTAGGGGTCCCCGGACCCCACTTTGGGAACCACTGGTGTAGAGGAGTTAAATTAGCTGTCTTCACCAAAGTTCAACCGCGGTTCCCTAAAACCTGTTGAGGAGAGAGGAGGAAAGCTGATGGGGAAACTGGGGGGTGGGCTTCCTAAAAAGAGCTGTCTTCACCACGATCCACAACCACATGCTGCAGAACCTGTTGAAAAGGGAGGTAGTAGTAGGGAGGGAAAACAAAGACTGTTGACTCCGTACATCTGTTCACGGAGGGAGGGAAGGAATGCAGCAGCCTGCTAGCGCTCTGTCCAACCTATACATTAGTTCAGTATTACATGGTAAAATAGATCTGATGTGGTTTGAGAACTCCATCTCCGCTGTTAACGCACATCCTGTGCCGTTGACTTAAATGAGACCTGGGTGTTGAGCAGTCGTCAAAACACTGGCCGCTCCACGCACACATCGCCATCAGCAGTGATTTAACCATGTTATGAGACCATTAAAGTGTGTGTGTGCGTGCGTGCAGAAGATTGCGCAGAAGAGAATAATTATGAATTGGATTGCCACAGCTGGAAGGCCAAAAGGGCACAGGAGCATTTCTGTCAGTGGCAGGAGAGCACCAAATCCATCAAGACTGTGTGTGTGTGTGTGTGTGCGCGTGCAAGTGCATGCATGCATTTATGCGTGGCTTGTGTCTGTATAAAGTACAGGGAGTGTTTTTTTTTTAAACAGCTGCCACACGGGCGCCTCATGACTCTCCGAAATCTGGGGCAGTCCGGAACCCTCCCACTGATAGTATCCATAGCGATGATAATTCATCCCAGGCGTCTTATATGCGAGTGGGACACCACACACAAAAATAGACCACCCCCCCACCCCACCCCCTTGCAGTTGTCAATCATGGCCATGCAGAGGAGAGGGAGCAGGTATTAAGGATGTGTGTGTGTGTGTGTGTGTGTGTGTGTGTGTGTGTGTGTGTGTGTGTGTGTGTGTGTGTGTGTGTGTGTGTGTGTGTGTGTGTGTGTGTGTGTGTGTGTGTGTGTGTGTGTGTGTGTGTGTGTGTGTGTGTGTGTGTGTGTGTGTGTGTGTGTGTGTGTGTGTGTGTGTGTGTGTGTGTGTACGCAGGTATGCATTCATGTGCTGGGCAATGTGCCTGTGTGTTCATGGTTCTGAGAGCTTGTATTTCCCAATGTCGGAACAGCAGGCTTGTCCTGACCTCATGTGTTGGAGGCCGCCCAAAGCAATCAGGGAAGATTTAACTCTCCTCCTCCTCTAGTCAATATCAAGGTGAAAACAATGGTCAGCTCGGTCAAGGAAGTGGTTGCATATTTATTTTTCTTTAAGAGGTCACTGCGAAGAGACACACAGCAAGAGTTTCTTTCCCCTGAGGCCATCAGAGCCCTGGACAATGACAAAACTAAACACATCTGCCAAGTCAAACGCCTTCAATCTCTAAACACCCTGCTTTCGGACAACAGAGCTGTTTTTATTCTCCTTTTTGGAACAAAACCCCCTGAACATCATTTATTTGCACTGAAAGTTTTAATATTGATGCTAAAACTTGCTTATTATTATTGTTAGCACAGTCTGTGGAGCATATCACGGCAACATGTTTCTGCTTGAACTTATACGAGTGATATAAACGAACCCCTTTGAATCTTTGAACTATCTGCAGAAGATTTGATCATTGTCAAGTACATTTTAATTTAGGATAGATAGATAGATTTAGTTAGTTACATACACCTTTATTGATCCTGCGGGGGGGGAATCTGTCGCAAGAGGCAGCACAGCAGTTAAGCTACAGATGCAGGGTAGTAGAGAAGTAAGAGAAGTGTGATGTTAAACATCTTTCTTCTGCCTTGCCCTTGTCCCATGAGTTGGAGAAAAAACAACAACATTATTTTGCACACACTCCCCTCTCCCAACAAGCTGACAAATCCTGTGTACCATTAACTAGAGTACACTGATAAGAGGACGGGTGCAGGATGGTTTGGCCTTGATTCTGGGCTGGTAGATTGTGCCTGTATGTGTCCACGTGTGCATGTGTGTACTGTAGGCCTGTCACAATTATTACATAATTACATAATTCCTAAACGCAATTATTTGTGTGACTATAATTAGGGGTGCACGATTATGAAATTATGTCCGATCTCCGATTATTTGCAGGGTTAATATCTGCCGATTCCGATATTATACGGATTATGCTGCCTTCAAACATTAGAAATACACAAAACAAAAGCGACAGTCATTGACGACCACATTATTATTGCGTCATCAATTACTGTGAAAATAATCTATATTTTGAGACCGATACCGATATGGCATTTTTATGGCCGATTTCGATATGCTATGGATATCGTGCACCACTGACCATAATCGTCATGCATCATCGTGTGTGTGTGTGTGTGTGTGTGTGTGTGTGTGTTTAG
Source organism: Protomyctophum bolini (assembly GCF_963924005.1). Lineage (NCBI taxonomy): Eukaryota > Metazoa > Chordata > Actinopteri > Myctophiformes > Myctophidae > Protomyctophum > Protomyctophum bolini. Next base: position 38,549,245 of record NC_137876.1, read on the forward strand.
ATGTCATTCTAGTACGTGTGTCTATGTTCCTGCCGCTGCTGCTTATCTAGCTCTTATGAAAACAAAGTGGGAAAGAATAGGATAGGATACAGATGCGGTTTCATCATCACTTCATGACTTGACTCACTGACATTACACTGCTGACTCAATGGCATCTCAAGTGCTCTCGCAAACTGCATAATGAATACCAAACATCCTCTGACACTGTACATAAACACTTCATAAAACTTGATTCTGTAATGTTCCACTGGGACCCCAAAAAAGTAAATCTTCAATGGTGCAAATTAATGTCCTGTGTTTTCTTTTTGGTGATTCACTTGTTCACCGGGGACTGAATCACCGGGTTCATACTGTTAGCCACGCTCAATTCCCAGAAACATTCGTCCCGGGGGAGATGAGAAGAATGTGTTCTTGCGTAGGAGATAAGGAAAGGGAAAGTCATAGCCTGTTTTTATAGGTTATGTACATTATTGCATGGAAGTGGAACAGTATTCGGTAGGTACTGTACTTTATACTGGAGAGATTCCTGTTCAAACACTGCAGTATTACTCCTTGAACTGGATCTATACTTGTTTATACATCATGATGTTCGCTTTTGCGCATTTCTCTGTCTTCCTCCTTCACCGTAACATAATCACCACGTTATGCCATTCCGGTAACAGTAGAGACAGCCAAAGCCAAATGACTGTTAGCATACTTACTCACTTACTCATGCTGGTAATGTAGCTACTACACTCTGTAATTAACCACTTAAGCCCTATATGCTCACAATGTGTTGCATCACAATATGTTTTGAGTTTGTCAATGTGCTACTTTTGAAAATTGTGAAAATCTTAAAACTTTAATTTTACAAGATTTTCATCTATAATCATATGGGACAAAATAGGACTGCCAGAAATAATGTATTTAACCAGATGCATATCTATTTCTAACTAGACACATAACATCTACCGGTATTTGCTTACTCACTTCTGTCCCTCTCTCCTCTCTTTGCCCCCCCCCCCCAACCTTCCTTACCCGTCTGTCATCCCACCCACAGGTGCAGAACCTCAACAACATGATGGCCTTTCCTCTAGAAAGTGTCTTGAAGCCCGAGCACAGAGACAGCAGACTAGTGAGTCTATTATTATATAATGTGAACAATGCGGCTGTTGTACTGCTGTTGGTAAAAGTAGGCACACGTCACAAACACAGAGAATGGATTCATTCACCTTTTACGTGAGCGTATGAGAATCCCTTTGATTTTTAGCTCCATAGCGTAAGAAACTATGCTGAACAGGTCTGTATGGTTTTGTTTATCGTGCCAATACCAGGTTTAACAACGCAACGTTTCATTGTGCGAGTATAAATTAGGCTTTAATGTTACTGTAAGCTACTGCACTGTCACTGTCTGTGAGACAACTGTTGTATTTGACAGCTGGGTATTTATTCAAACTGTCTGCTGGGCAAGGGAAAGACCTTTGTTGGACCACTGGTGCAATGTAGATAGCTCAAATTCCTGTTCAACCACATAGCGGAATAAATCCTGTACATCATAAGTAATAGTGCTGTATGTTCACAGTTCACACCCTTATACATAAATTATCTACTGTCTAGGAAGACTTGCATTGTTACTAAATTCTATATCACATTGTCCTTGACTGTCTACTACTACGTACAGGCATACAGTACTGGTTGCATTCTGTCCAGGAAGATCTTGCAATAAATCTCTTCAACAAAACTTCAGTTCATGAAGTAATTCTATCTCAATGTTTATTAATATGTGTGTCTAATGAAAGCCTGGCTTTCCTGTGAAATCGGAAAGGCTTTCAAACAACAACTATGTTTTCAGAAACCGCAATATGAAGTTGTATTTATCTGATAAATATAACATATTGCTGGTACATTTCCTGTGCCTGCGTCATTGTGGTGCGAGTGTCGGGCGGAAGACACAGATTACAGACCAATCCCGTTCTATACGGCTGGTCCCTTCAGTGCCACATCAGGAAGTATTTCACAATGAGCGTTTTCTTCAACCCTATCTTATTTATTATAATCATTACCAAGTGGCTCACCCACCCCCTCACCCCTTGCTTGGCCGCGCTACACCAGGCTTTTTGCGTGTTTATGCGCACACGCGAGCCCCGCATACGCACACTTAAAATAGGACTGGACCTATAAGAGCGTGTGCGTATTCGCGCAAATGCGCGCTTAAAAGCCTGGTGTAGCTCGGCCGTAAGTCGTCTTTTTCCGAGCTCTGTGCTGTTGTGTCATGTAAGGTGAACATTCACTGTGAGTTTAGATTACATGCATTTGGGGTTCCGTGTTTATAGCCATCGAGAGGAAGTCTGGATCATATGCTCTCTTCTCTGGTTCTGTCCATATGTTTGACACATGCCCCCCCTCCCCCTGTTGCTCTAATCCTTTTCAGGAGCTGAAGAAACAGATGGAGAAGAGTTGGAAAGAGTATGACATGAAGATGTAAGTGGGGCACTATGGTCTTCGTAGTTATGAGTACCTATAACATGCTGTATCTTAAATCTACTTTAAATTTGATTATAGCACAACACTAGATCTGCAAGCCCCTTTCCTCAGGAGAGGAAAGAGTTTAGTCCAGAACAGGTTTGATTGCTGCTGTGGAATCACTGCACATTTACAGTCCTTGTTAGATTGTAGACGGGTATTGTCAATGGGATACTGGCTTCTTCCCCTTGGCCGTTCTCTGTTACAATACAATGTTAAAATACAACCAAGGCACTCGCACTTTGCTGTCTTGATTTCATCTTGGCATTACAGCGGTGGCTTAAATTGCTTTGTAATGCTGCAAGAGAGACTCGGTTCTTCTCGTCCGTTATCTGATTTCACACTCATTCTGGATATAATGTGAAGGAATAGAAGTGTCCACAGTTAAAGTACAAGTTAAAGTACAAGTACAAACAGAAAGTACAACTACAAAACCTGACAGTATGTAGTATATACTCTCGAAAATAATGTATTTAACAAATCTATCTTTCTTTTGCTTTCATTCTTTCTTTCTTTTGTTCTTTCTGTCTTTATTTGTTTCTGTCTGTCCCTCTCTCCCTCCTTTTATCCACCCCTCCACTCATCCAGGGCTAAGCTTGAGAAGGAGAGGAAAGAGAAGGGCAGACAGCTGGGGCTGATCAGGACTGAGGGATCAGACGGAGGAGAGGACATGGAGAGGGAGAGACGGACCTTCCAGCTGCAGATGTGTGAGGTGAGGTGTGGCGGTGGGGGGGATTACTGCCAGTCAAAATACCTTACCCAGGCACCTTTTCATAGAATACCAGAGGTGGACTGGGTTCAGATTCCTTGGGTGGTCTTGGTAGAGCACTTAGCACCAACTTTCACGCATGCTCATCATCTGCATTCTGCGCGAGCAGGGTTGATTCCGAGCAGCTGTCTGGCACTATTAACTTAAATTAACTCAAAATGCATAGCAGCCTAGTGAAGTGTGACCTGCATGTATGTCATGCCAGGTCTTGTAGGTCTGCACACGCGGTCGTATACGGTAGGTAGAAGGTAGAGTTTAAGGGATGGTAACGTGCTCCGCTCTCATGACCTTCCGCTGAAAGCCACACGGTGAGCCCCCTGTCAAATTAATTGGCTGTGCTTATACAGTACACACAGGCACGGTTGACATAAGCTCAGGGAAGCTCCAATCCACATGCAGATACAGTTTACGATCCCTGAGAGAAGTGCTGCCGAGTGCTGACTGAGACCAGCTGTTCGAGACAAAGAACAGAGTAATGCCTGATTTATACTCGGTTGCGCGCCGTGTATCACAATGAAAATAGCTGATCTACAAGCTCGTAGATCTACTCAAGCTAGTAGATCGGCTAGCTTCTAGACCGGCGCACAACTGAGTATAAATCAGGCGTTGCTATAAGTCCTGCTCCACGGCACACTTTTTCTTTGCTTCTCTCTCTCTCTCTCTCTCTCTCTCTCTCTCTCTCTCTCTCTCTCTCTCTCTCTCTCTCTCTCTCTCTCGCACTCCACTCTGTGCCTTGGCCATAAGACAGATGGATGGATTCAGACTGGGGGTTTTATGGAGCAAGGACAATGTAGTCATCATTCCTTCCACAGAGCATAAAGCCATACAGCTCGCTCACCCGAGGCTTTTTCCTACCTTTTTCAAACATGCATTAAGATTTAAAGCAGGAAAAGGAATGGGTCAGACAAGGCTTTAGTTCTTCGTCCTTGTTATTCTGCTCCCCCTCACCGCCCCCCAAAAAAGAAAAAACGTTTTCCATATTTTGAGAAGGACTAACACTCTCAGGGATCGCTGACATGGTGGACCGGTGAAATATGGTGCACACGCCCTTTCAAAATAAAAGGCACCATAAAACACTTTTCTAAGATGCTGTTTAGTCTAGGATGAATTCTACATTATGAGCACTGACAAGCGGTCACTTTGTGCCTTAAGTTCGCCTTCATGTTTTTTTTGCACGTTTCTAAAATTCCAGTACCTTCTGAAGATCCAAGAGCTGAAGGTTCGGCAGGGACCTGACCTTCTCCAGAGCCTCATCAAGTACTTCCAAGCTCAGCTCAGGTTGGTTTCACTGAATGTTATTCACACTTACATGTCTCATTCATGTCTCAACGATCGAAAGCTCACGCTTGGACGAGTGAGTGTGTGTGTGTGCGTGCGTGTGTGCGTGCATGCGTTGTTTCCCCAAACATAGGCGAAGGCAAAGCCTGCCCAACAATTTAACCTACCCATAACTCCTCATGCCTAAACAATCAGAGGCAGAATAGGGCAGATCATGCCTCTGCAATTCTATGTGCTTGCTGTTCTTGTATAGCTATATAGCTTTTACATAAAGTAACAAGCCCAGTAACTGTATAATTTAATTGGGAAAACTTAGTAACAGGAGTTACAGTAACACATTACTTAGTTGTAATTTGTGTTACTCCCAACACTCACTGGTGACACAACTGGAAGGTTTCTAGTTGAAATAACAATGGTAAGTTCAGACTAAACCTCGGCTAAAAGAATATAAGTGGGGAAGGTGATTAAGAAAGAGCTTATCCCTGCTAAGGAAGTGCTGTCCCTTCAATTATTACCCCAGTGGCCACCAGTAAAAAGCTGTGCTGGTTGTACTGGGCAGCTCCCAGGTACACTGTAGGATGTGACTGTCAAGTGTGAAGCAGGGCGTTTCTGAGAAAGCGCTTGTATGCTCACTCAACCTGCTCTGGATAAATGAAGAGTAAACACAAGTTATATCGAGGCAAGGCCTTTCTTTTCAAATCCTGCTATGGAAAGCACATGGACTTGATTTGTTTTTGTTTTCTTAAACTTCATTTTACAAGCTATTATTAACATAGTTAAAGTTTTCCCTTTCCAAATCCTACTATGCGTTTTACACATTATGAGAAGCTCATACAGCTGTGGGTGTGTGTGGTGTTTTGGTTGGTTATGTCTTTGACCGATACACCGTCATGACTCAGCGCTTGTTGTTTTCCTGTGCTCAGTTTCTTCCAGGAGGGCCTGAAAGCCGCAGAGAACCTGACCCCCTTCATCGAGAAGCTGGCCACCTCTGTTCACACTGTAAGTATACGATCTGGTGGTTCATTTGGTATGTCTGTCTACAAATGACGTATTCAACATTTGTCATTTGTCACTCTCAAGAAATGTAATGGAAATGGTTTGTTCTTCATACGTACTGGATACATGGAAGAGTGTTACACGACCTTTTGGACAAAATTGATGCATTACAAATGATGCGTCTAGACAGGGGTCTTTAACAGGGGGTCCCTCAGAGTTACTACAGGGGGGCCGCCAAATCGCTGTGTGATTGGATTTTGTTTTTTTACATTAATCACTTAAACCCTAGCATCCCTATTCTTAAAAGATACAAATTGTGAGAATAGCTGATATGCAAGCTCACAACTCCTCGCAACGCTAGGCGTTGTGAGCTTGTAGTTTGGCTATTTTCACTATTTATCTGTGTAACCGAATCAAACAAAATGTAATGCCTCACCTCTTACAATTCCAAGTGCCTGTCGGTGTGGGAGGTCCACATTTCAAATAGGATTTATGGGGGGTCGCATTTGAGGAGATGTGGTTGTCCACACGCCCCTCCCCTGACCAAACAGTAGGGTTTGGCAATGACAGGCAGAGACTATGCACATGGATTTGGGTGCACAAAATAGTAGATGAAACAAAACACTGTCAAAATGTCTGTCTTTGTTATGGATTCAGGACTTTATTAGTGTATTTGTCATCAGATTGCTAGCAACAAGGTCAAGGTCAGAGTCTACTCTGGCTGCTGTCAGCCTATATTTTCCTTTTGAATCAATGCCTCAGTTTGATGTTATCATAAATACACAAAGACACTCAGCCATGCACATACACCCGCTGATGTTATCAATGAACACCACAAGCACACAGGCACAAGGTTTTTCGCAATTAGTCATCTCTACTTCAGTCACAATAAGGGACAACAGAGACTGTAAGTCCACAGAGACTGTAAGTCACATGCAGTTTAGCACAGTTTCAGACAACAGTTGTGTAATGGCTATTGCACCGTTTCACTGTTTACAGCTGCCATAACCTCAGCCTATAAGTATTTACCCTTCCAGAACCAGCGATTTCTGGAAGGGGATCTGAACCCACAGGCAGACATTCATTAGGGGCAATTCCCAGAAATGCGTTTGCTCAAAGATGAAACTGAAAGCGTTCCTCGTTTTAATTCTTTCCCTAGCACACAGCTCTTTCTCTAACCACTGACAGGTTGCAGGCCTGCACAGAGCAAGCTTTCTCACTGAATTTGGGTACAGCGGTGGAAACTAATACTTGATGCCGGGGCAGTTAGACGTTTTTCTGGTTCTACTAGGGAGAGCAGATACTAGCCCAGACAAGTCAAACCTCAGTGTCTAAAGGGAATTTTAGAAAAGTTATAAACGATCTATGATTCCCAGGAAAAAGGCTCTAATGTTCCCAATGATTTCCCTCATGAGGCAGGGAAGATTGGTCAAGAAAGATTACTGCTTACATGGACAACCCCCTCGTGACCACGCACACACCCTAGTTTTCCTCAGTTCTGCATTATTTGAGCCCCCATCAAGTAAAAGTTGTGATGTATTACTGTTCCACACCCAGGCAAAGAGGCCACATCAGGAAAACATTTACTGTGATCCAATGAATATTGGAGATGTTTTCTCCTCTGTTGAAAACATCTTGTGTTTCCAATTAAACCAAACTCTGGTTGCTGTAGCTTAAATGAATGAGCTGACCACTCGTGTGTGTGTGTGTGTGTGTGTGTGTGTGTGTGTGTGTGTGTGTGTGTGTGTGTGGTACTTTGTGTTTACTGCAGGTACGTCTTGACCAGGACGAGGAGGTGCGACAGCTCTCTCATTTGAGAGATGCCCTCAGATTGCAGTTACAAGTGGAGGGAAAGGAGGTATGCTTATATTATTACCACTCCAGAGTATACAACTTCAATGCTTTTACATAAACAGTATAAAACACACATCCTTTGTTGCCCTCAACGTGTTGAATTAGAGTTTGTATGCAGAAACCCTGGAGGATATTTTACTATACAGACACAGTAGTACTCTACTCAATTAGCCTGGAAAAGGATCAGATTAGGTTATCTCTAATATGATTATCTCTAATGCTAATCATATTTGCTACAATAGGTTCACTGCCCCTGCAGAAAGTTTACAAAAGCATGCCCAGGTAGTGGACAGAAGGGTTGAGTCTGCACACTTTCTCAACCTTTTCAGGCCGTGAGCCCCCAAAATAATATTTGAACTGGGGACCCCCCCCATCCTAATAAGCAGTCTTGAAATATAGGCTTTATATGTTCTAGTGTTCCACAGATGAGCAGATCTACAAAGCGAGGCATTGTGAGCTTGTTGATCGGCAATTTTTTAAACGTTTGCCTCTTTCATATATTATTTGACAATTTAGCCGATGTTTGTCCAGTTTGTATAGTACAGTTTGTTGATGACTTTTGGTGCAATGATAGTCTTTTAATTTTCTTTCTTTTTGAGGTATTAAAATGTCTTGTCCTTGTCACTTTAATGTCAGCTGGGGACCCCCCCCCCCCTCGACCCACCTCTGCACTAGACAATGCTCCTATTATTTTTTATTGGTATAAGACGTGTCGAGTGTCAGGCTGAAGAAGAGCTGGACACTTTAAATGTGACTTGGTATTCCAATAAATGTTCATGGGAGTGATTGTATCAGTCTATCACAGGGTTTCCCAAAGTGGGGTCCGGGGACCCCCAGGGGTCCTTGAGGGAGTTCCAGGGGGTCCCCGACTCCCCAGCTAAATGATAGTCTGGAACCAAATGGACCCTAACAGGTCTATTTGGTAGGGGGTCCCAGAGATGGAAATGCCATTAAATGGGGGTCCGTAGACTAATGCATGTCAAACTGGGGGTCCTTTAACTCCATTAAACGAGTTGAGAAGCTTTGCTAGAGCCGTAAAAAGCTTCTCTTGTGGGGGTCCCTGGCATGTGTTAGTGTCAATTTGGGGGTCCTTGACATGAGAAAGTTTGGGAACCAGTCTATCAGATCGTTTGTCATTCCTTACACCTGCTGTATGTTTCACAATCAGTGGATTAGCCAACTGGTGGGGTGAAGTGATGACTAATCTTTTTCTTTTCTCTCAGGAGTACATGAACAGGAAGAACTCTGGCAACGGCTACAGTATCCACCAGCCACAGGGGAATAAGAAATATGGGACAGAGAAATCTGGCTTCCTGCTCAAGAAGAGTGATGGGTAGGTAATGGAGGCATCGTTGGAAGGAGAGGGGTGGATTATTTTAATTCCCATAAATGGTATAGCAGTCAAGTCTCCTGCATCATCAAATCACATGCACCCCTCCTTCCACCTCTCTCTTACATCTCCCTAACCTCTCTCAACGTCACAACTGTCTTCAGTATAGAGAAAATGGTACAGGCATTGGATTTATGGAAATAGACTGATACACAGAAGGAAACAGACTGTAGAATGTAAAGTACTGGTTATGTGTTGGATCATTCTTTTGGGAGACCTGGATTTCTACTTCCAGTAAGTTTCCCCTCGTTTACGTTCAGACCTGGGTGGAGAGACTGGAGCAGAGAGATAGGCTTGGTGTTGGAGAGAGAGAAGGGGGAACTCAGACTTCATTTACCCCAGCTGGTCTTCATTATGGTGGGGTTGAAGATTCAAGGAGGGGGCCCCTCCTCTGGAACTTACTGGCAGACTAGCTAGCTGAGTGGAGCCAGCGTTTACGTCGTAACCCCCCCCCCCTTCTCTCGCTCTCACTCACACACACACACACACACACACACACACACACACACACACACACACACACACACACACACACACACACACTTGCACATACATTTTGACTCAGAGCCAGATGACGGTGAGATAAGATGAGAGGATGTGGTTCAGTACGGTGATATGGAGACAAGAGAAGGGTAAACAACCCTCAGTTCATTGATACGAAACAGAAGGTTCTCAGCCATCTTGCCTGATTGAATTTAGGTTATATAAACAAGAGTACCGGTACTGTATGAACAGGAGTGTGTTTGGCCAAGCACGGTGTGCAGGTTACGACTCTCCTGTCCCAGGGAATACCCAGAGCACAAACCTGGTGAATGTATTGCACAATCTATGTAAAGCGCCTTTGATAAAGGCGCTATATAAATGCACCATTTATATGTGAATGGCTTGTCTTCTTGCAGGATCAGGAAGGTGTGGCAGAAGAGGAAGTGTGGGGTCAAATATGGCTGCCTGACGATCTCTCACAGCACGGTGAGGACAGACACGGGGCCTAACAGTAGACAGTTCAATCCAATGGACACCACTGGCTAAAATGGACACACCACTAGACAAAATCTGTGGCTGACCAGAATGTCTGTCTCTGTCTGTGTGTGTGCACTCAGATCAATCGACCACCAGCCAAGTTGAACCTGCTGACTTGTCAAGTGCGCCCTAACCCGGAGGAGAGGAGGATATTTGACCTGGTCACACGTAGGTTCACCCCATATCACTACTATCATAGTGGTTCTCAACCCCCCCAAAATAATCATATTTGAACTGACAACCACCCCCACCCTGACAACCACTTGGGAGAATTGTATAGGAGTTGACATTTTGTTTGACTCTGTTCCACAGGTAAATATCCTGAAAATGGCAAGCTCATGCAAGGCCAATGTTTGACCGTTTTATTTTATATACTTTTGATGCAGTAATGGTCTTTTATTTGATCTATTTGAAAGGCCATAATAGTCCTAAATTTGTCACTTCACTGTCATCTGGGGATCTCACCCTGAAGACAAAATCATGTGGAGGCCCTGACCCACAGGTTGAGAACTCCTGATCTAACACACACACACACACACACACACACACACACACACACACACCCTCCGCCACCATAGCCCTGCCATGAGCATTACGAGCCAGTGAAGTCTCATGCAAGAGTCATTTGCAAAGCAGCTGCCTGCGTGATGTTAGCTCTCTTGGCCCAACCATTGTTACAAATTATGACCAGATTATGTTTTGTTTGGAAATAAACTGTAGATGACTTTTATCTAGTGATGTGAAACAGGTGTGAATCTCTGGCTTTTGCCAGGTTCATATACCACATTTAGTCCCACAGAGGATTTATCCAACGCTGCAGTCTCTCTGTCTCCTGTTACATAAGGAGCTTCTTCAATACACAGTAAAATGCTCCTTCATTTAGAGCACATTCATTCATTCATTCATTCATTCATTCATTCTCACAGTTAAAGCAGAGCTCATGTTTATAAATTATTTTAGCTAATGTTTATGGTAAAGTATGTTAATACATTATAACTGTCCCATCTGCAGTGGCTGGATGTGGTATAGACACTGGCGTCGGGTATAGGACACTTATTGGTTGACAAGTAGCCCTGACTGAAGATCATAATCCCAATATCTCCCCTGTCCAAGTGCGGATACCATCTTGATTGAGCGGTAGATCAACTAACTACTGCTCAGTCCAGACGGTATCCGCTCTTGGACAGGGGAGATATTGGGATTACAGAATGCAGCTTTAACTCATTAAGACCTGAGGCCCATTCTACAAATGCCTTCTATATACACGTAGGTAGTTTTTTGTGCCAAGGACTCCCAAATGAATGCATTTGGCCGTGGACAGCCCATCTGAAAATGATTTGTGCTAGGGTCCCCCAGAAAAAAACAACATTCAACAAAACACTTTGAAGCGTCATTTAGCGTGTCTGTTAATACGTACTAGTTACTACCCTTTCTCCTTGTACCGTGTGTTTAGACAATCGGACGTATCATTTCCAGGCAGAAGACGAGCAGGAATGTATGATGTAAGTGCTGAAACCCTCTTTTCATTTGCTACTGTATATTTGAGTCTGTCTTTCTCCACTTTTCCCCACCCTCCTCACCTTCCTTCACCGACTGTCTGATCAAGTCTTTACATGCACGTTAATAGGGGCAAAATGGAGAAAAGTGCCACACTCTAGTCTATTAACGACTTAAATCCTAACATCCATACTCTGGGGGGAACATTCAGTGAAAAATATCAGATCTACAAGCTCACAGCATGTTGCTATGCGAAACGTCGTGAGCTTGTTCATCGGCTCTCTTTTTGGTGGAGAGATGAAGTGGTTAAAAACAAGAAAGAAATTAATACAGATGCATTCATAAATGTCAGTGGGATGAGATCAAGGTGTGCATAATCTGAACACTTCCACCATTGAGAGAAAACAATGGACAAACAGAGAGAGAGAGAGAGAAGGAGAAGTTGTAGTTATCCTTTAGGAGGCCCCTGGCCCAGCTGGTGTTGGGCGGGGTCCATCTCTGGAGGAGGCCACAAAGCTAAGCAAGAGTGTGTGTGTCCGTTTGTGCAACATCATGCGTATGCATGCATGGGTAGTGTGTGTGTGTGTATATGTTTGTAGGGGGGGGTTCTATCTCCTGCCCTACCCTGTGTGTGTGGGCCTGTCTGCGTGCAGATGCTTTGATGTGCTCTGAGACTATGTGGAGACAGAGGAAGAGGAAGGGTGAGTGGGATGAACAGGAGGGAAGGGGTGGGGGTGGGAGGGCACAGCTGAAAGGACATGGGGAAGCGACAGGCTTGAGAAACGAAGGACATGAGGTTAAGTGTGAGATGGGCTGTATGTAGCTTATGTAAACGTTTGGGGGGGGTGAAAGTGACACTCTGATGACTAAGCACTATGATGATGATGATGATGATGGGTTGTTTTGGATCTGTTTATAGCCTGGGGTGAAAATTAATTGCCTGTCCTTTTGGTTGTTCTTGTTATGACGAGTCAGTGCTGTTGCATCGTGCCTCCTTCCCTAGTGAGATATCACTTTGAAGTTATTCATTTTAATTGAATACAAAATGTTACAAGTGAAAGGAACCAGCTATCTTCTTTATTTTCTGTGCGCTTCAGCCTGTGTGTGTGTGTGTGTGTGTGTGTGTGTGTGTGTGTGTGTAAATGCCATTCACACTGAATATTTTCTCCTGTAGATTTAATTATTGACGTTGTGACATTATCTTGTCAGTGGAAATCTATTTAAATTTGGTAATGTGTGTGTGTGGTTTAGCTGGGTGTCGGTGCTACAGAACAGTAAGGAAGAGGCTCTGAACACGGCGTTGGGTGGAGACCAGCTACACCTCCAGGACAGCGGCCTTCAGGACCTGTCGCGAGCCGTCATCGCTGAGCTGCGGCACATGCCTGGCAACGAGGTCTGTGCTGACTGCGGAGCAGCAGGTCAGCCAATCAAACGCATTAAGATGAATGAAAGTCATGGGACGTTTTGGGTATTTTTATTCAGTATTTGTGTGTGTGTGTGTGGGGGGGGTGGCTGGCTCGCTGGCTAACTCTTTCTCTTTATTCTTCTTATTCTTTATTGGATCCCCATTAGCTCCAACAAAGTGGTCCCACAAAGTGGTCTTCCTGGGGTCCACACAACATGAATACAATAAATAAGTTAAAATTGTGCATTTAACAAAAGAATGAAGTCCTTTTGCGTATAGAACAGAGACAACAATAACCTATAAAATCACAAATACAGTGTTCCGAAAAAAATAAGATGCAGAAATAGTGAAAAAAAAACACAATTAGCCTTTGTCTGCCTGTTTTCTCGCTATCTGTCTCTGACTGTTTCTCCTCCTGTCTTCATCCCTGTCTCAGATCCCACATGGCTGTCCACCAACCTGGGCATCCTGACCTGTATAGAATGTTCTGGCATCCACAGAGAGCTGGGGGTTCACTACTCCAGGATCCAGTCTCTAACACTGGATGTACTCAGCACCTCAGAGCTCTTGGTACTAAACACACACAGGCCGGGGCAGAGATTCACTATTATCACTACAAATCACACTTGTGTGAAGAGTGGGGTGCTCTTATCATCATACATCATCATACATCACATTCCATGTTCAGCCAATTAGTGGAGCACATTCCACACACACACACACACACACACACACACACACACACACACACACACACACACACACACACACACACACAGAGACACACACAAAGATAAGGATAATAATACAACTTTATTTGTATAGCACCTTTCATGACATGAAATGCAGCTCAAGTGCTTTACAGAGCAATGGAGAAGAAAAGAAAAGAAAAGCAAGGTATAAAACATTAAAATAATGGCAATAATGCAATACAGTGAGGACATGAATAACAAGGAATTTAAAAGATCAACTAAAAGCAAGAGTGTAGAAGTAGGTCTTGAGCTGTGCTTTAAAAATGTCTACAGAGGCTGCCTGTCGAAGGTGTAGAAGTAGGTCTTGAGCTGTGCTTTAAAAATGTCTACAGAGGCTGCTTGTCGAAGGTATAGTGGGAGTGTGTTCCACACCGTCAACCCGTAGAAGCAGAAAGCGGCTTCACTGTGTTTTTTAGTTGCCATTATTTAGGCCAGCAGTGGAAGACCTGAGGGGGCGTTTTGGGACATATTTAGAGCTTAGAGCTTTATAAACAAGTAAAATAATTTTAAAATCAATCCTGAAAACAACCGGAAGCCAATGCAGTGAAGCTAAAACTGGAGTAATATGTTCTCTCATCGTAGTTTTAGTTTAAACTCTGGTTGCCGCATTTGTAATCTGTCAGTTGTTTTCTTTGGCAGTCCAGAAAAAAGTGCATTCTAGTAATCAAGCCGATTCATCGTCCAATGACAAACGGGCTCTGATTCGTGCAATATTTCTAAGGTGAAAAAAGTCAATCTTGGTAACATGATTAATGAATTAAAATTCCATTCAGAATAAATAATGATTGATGTATGATGTGTGTGCTCAACGTAAAAGGATTTACAAGGGTCTTTTCCCCCCCCAATTTCACGGTTGTTCGACAAACGATAAATTAGCCTCAAGTGTTTCTTGCCAGTCTGTTATCGGTGTGAGAAATGTTGATGAAACCTCATACTGATGGCTGTCCCATCAGTCAGACAGGCAGATGGACACAGAGACTCAGAGAGTGACAGTTTAGTTTAGTGACATCAGCAGGGCCGAACCATAATAGCGCAATTCTGTGCACATTGCATTGCTGGCAAGTGCTGACTCACCTGAGCAAACTTGACTCGACTGACACACGCACACACACACACACACACTTGGAAAATTGCCTGCTAAGTACAGGCTTGGTGTAACTGCCATTGGTGTGTGTGAATGGGTGAATGTAATGCACAATCTCTGTAAAACGCATTGGATAAAGGTGCTATATAAATGCACCGTTTACACCATTTACTTACACATCTTAATTTCCTTCTCTCTGTCATGGTTAAGCTGGCAGTCAGTATCGGCAACACCAGGTTCAATGACGTCATGGAGGCAGGTCTTCCCAATGACTCCGTCAAGCCGTTTCCCCAAAGTGACATGTGAGTACTCCTGAGTGGTGAAATGGAGACCAGTTCATACACTATGTATAAATATTATTTATGATTTAATACTTCTAAACAATACCATTCACAAATACAAATAATGACCTCACACGAATACAAATGTGGCACTGAAACAAATGCATTTCCAGGAATGCCAGAAAGGAGTACATCGTGGCAAAGTACGCTGACCGCCGGTACGTCCTGAGAAGAGACAATGCAGAACCTGGCCGTGTTTATGACACCGTGAGGGCTCATGACCTCACTTCCCTTCTACAGCTCTATGCCCAGGGAGAGGACTTGGCCAAGTCACTCACACTGCCCCCCGATGGACAGGTTAAGGTAATTGGCACCTGCAAGGAGATGTGTACACTACACACACGCACACGTACGCGAATGCACGCCGAACGATCGCACACACATACCGTATACATAATATAATATGTGTAACGCCTGCTTGTTAAAAGGCACTGTAATTCTTCAAAGCTCTAAATTAAAACCAAACAATGCTCTCTGAGCAAGAATGACAACTCTTCCAGACAGGATGGCCCACCCTGCATTTTCAAGACTGTGGAAAACACTAGAACACACACACATGCACCCTTGTGCTGTGTGCAACATGCACTTAAATCCAGATTAATATGACCGAACCCACAGGGGTGTGTGTGTGTGTGTGTGTGTGTGCAAACGTCAGTGGCTCTAATGTCTAAAAACAGAACAGTCCAATGTGGATAGTTACAGTATGTGAAATATGTGTTAATTGTTCTCTTGTGTTCAGAGTGCATTGTGGGTAGTTAGTTAGAGGCCTCGGTTGTAAGACAGCCTGCCCTCCCATCTCTGCGGGCCTCTAATCAAATCTTACCGTCTCGTTTTCTCTCCTCATCCTCTCATCTTCTTATGCCCTCCTCTGCCTCTGTTAAAAGGCTACACTTCCTCTCTTTTACGCCTCTTCATCTTTTCTTTAATCGTATTCCACCATTTTCTCAACAGCGGTTTCCTGCTCGGAGAGCGAGTACTGCGTACCGTTGCTGACAGCCGCGTGTGTGTGTGTGCGTGCGTGCGTGCGTGCGTGCGTGTGCGTGCGTGTGTGTTTTGGCTCTCATTTATTATTTCAGCTTTCAGGTCACAGCTCAGAGATGAGGTCATCACACACAAGCAAATGTAAAAGGAAAATTAGCTTTAAGTGTGAGTTAATGTACATAATAATACATGTTGGAAATGCAAAGAAGAAATTGGCACATATGGTTTAAGCATATGGTTTGGGACTGTCGTATAGTATACCCTTTCTGGTGTAGGGTACTGGAATTCCTTGAGAAATGGGTGGGATTGACGTTGCCCAGAGATCCCCGGCTCTGTCTATCAGGGGACAGAACTGCTGTCCCTGGCATATCTAAAAAATGATTTCACTTTTATAAAGGTTGGACTTGTTACCGCTGCCAGAATGCTGTTGCGTCTTTGGAAAGTCCCCAGAACACCTGGGCTTGAGAAGTGATCAAAATAACATCATATGAACATATGTTGGGCAGGGTAAATGCAGAAAGCTAAATGAAAGAGACATGGGATGAATTCTGGATGTATATGGACCTTAAATGAATGCTTCTATTTTTCTTCTTTTTTATTTTCATTTTAACCGTTATATTTCTTGGACTGGCTATTTGTAAGGTTTATAATGTTGATGCTGCTTTGTACTGAACCTAGATCTTGTACGATTTTATAAGACTTTATACGTCACACAGTGAAGGGGAAATAAATCATACTGGCATCGCAAATGCATCGATCAGTAATCTAATTGTAAGCCCAATTAATCGAATCGTAGCCCTCTGAATCAGAAATCGAATCAAATTGTCAGTTACCTAGCGACCCCCCCCCCCACCACCACCACAGATAGATGAGATAGAATGCATGTTAAATATTTCATTCAGTGTGTGCACTGGTGGCTCATCTGGTAAGAGTGCATACTTACCTTTTATAAGTAAGGCTGTAGAAGTCAACTGGTCTGGGTTTGAATCCAACCCAAGGCACTTTGCGCAGTCTCTCAAAGCAAAAGTGGAACAAAACAATCAAGATAAAACAATGTATGTACAATTACGTATTGAATATAAAATAAAGGTGTAAACACAGCTGTTACATTAACACTTTGAGTAATACTATCTTGTGAAACTATAAAAACGATTGTGCATTTTCTATTAGAGATAGTTTCACATCTATATAGGAGAGGTTAGCTTTTGAAAGTTGACAGCAGTATTGAATTCTCTCTCTCTCTCTCTCTGTTTGTAACTGTCTATCACATGATCTACCCACACGCATTAGGACCACTGTCCAAGTGTCCATGGCTAGCTTTAAGCCCTTAAGAGCTGGCTCATTAGCAGCCTGACCCTAAGTTACATTTAATCAGTGTTCTTACACCCCCCCCACCCCCCCCACCCCCCCCCCCCCCCACACACACACACATGCACACAAAGATCAACGGGACCACAATGGATTTTGGAATTAAGCTTTTCAATCAATCAAGCAGAAATGCTTATGGGGGCGGGGGTGTCGCATTCAGCTTAAAGTAAATAGGTTCTACCTTTCTCCTTCTATCAGGATGTTAGAGAGACGCCTCTGCACCTCGCTGTGCGTCTGGAGGACAGGAGCTCTCTAGCACTTGTGGATTTCCTCATCCAGAACAGGTCAGTGTTCACACCTACTGTACCTGAATGCTCTGGAGATCACTTATCATACTGCATCTACTGTAAGTCAGTCATGGGAAAGTAACCAAGTAAGTGTGCGTGTGCGTGTATGTGTTCACAGTAACTGTCTGGAGAAGAGGACAACAGAAGGAAATACAGCTCTTCACTACAGTGTCCTGAACCACAAGCCTGAGTCTCTCAAACTGCTCCTCAAAGGAAAGGCCACCCTCCACACAGGTAAACATTATGTCACCCTCCACACAGGTACACATTATGTCACCCTCCACACAGGTAAACATGTCACCCTCCACACAGGTAAACATTATGTCACCCTCCACACAGGTAAACATGTCACCCTCCACACATGTGCACGTCCGAACACAAACTATTTTCAAATAGCCGAAATATATATAGTGCTGAAGTGGTTAGTTTTGTGATACTAATCAGAATCTACAAAGTATCTAGTTACTAATTAAGTTTTCAAATAATTGTAGTGGAGTAAAAGTACAATATTTGCCTCTGAAGTACAGTACTTAAGTAAATGTACTTAGTTACTTTCCACCACTGATGCATAGTATATTTTCCTCAGTGAACTCTGCGGGGGAGACTGCAGTGGACATCGCCAGGAGGCTGCAACACATGCAGTGTGTTGAACTGGTGAGGACCTCGCTCTTTCCTTACTTCATTCATGTCCTACTTCAGGAAGTGTAGTCGTAGTTTTGTTGTTCAAATAAAGACTCGGGTTGCACCATTAGAACACTTACCAGTGAGTCAAACCCCTGGACAAAAAGATCCAAATCCCATAGCTGGAAATGGTACCTTTTAAAACTAACTCAACCAATGCAGCGAAGTGTAGCAACCCCCCCTTCAGCGTTCGAGGAGTCTTATCTCCATCAGCCCCCAGTGTGTGTCATCTGTAAACTGGCTTGTATTTTCTTACCGGCCATCTGCCTGCCTGAGTAATATCCTGTTTTGTTCTTCACTTTAACTTCTGTGTGTTATAGACACAAGAGCAGAAACAGAAACAGTTGGCTCCTTCGATGAAGCACGCCGCTTGATCGATTTCATTATAGCCCTTGAGTGTTTCCTTGCCATGACATTTCAGATTATAAATTTGCCTCTAGACAGAGTCTAGTGAGTGATTTAGATTTTGTTTTGTCATAGTCTTATGATTTTGTCATATTTTGGTTATCTGAAATGTTTTAGTGTTGGTCTAGTTTTAGTCAACTAAATACCATAAGACTAAATCTACAGGTAATTTAGTCGACTAAAATGTATTTTGGCAGGCCTTGATGGCTGTAAAGGCTGATTTTAGACTTTGTTGTATGCTGAAAATAGCTGATCTACAAGCTCACAATGCATTTCAGCGGGACACGTGAGCTTGTAGATCAGCTATTTTCAGAATTGTCAATATTTTTTGTCATCATGGCTTAGTTTTTATTTCGTTTTTATTTCGTTTTCGTCCGCGAAAAAGGGTAGTCGACGAACATTTTTCGTCTCAGTTTTAGCTGATGAAATCAACACTGGCGTGTTTGTGTTTGTTCCCTTTGCGTTTCAGCTGGAGCTGGCCCAGAGTGGGAAGTTCAACTCTCAGATCCACGTGGAGTTCCTGTGGGAGACCCAGTCTCAAGAGCTGTACGAGAGCGAGGATGACCTTGATGAGAGGGTAAAGGAAAACATGCAAAACAAAACACCCTGCCTGTCACTCTCAGCCACAACCTGAAGAGCAGAAAGGAACGGGCACACCTGTCAAAAGCAGGTGCAGGTCTCGAGGTCAACAACCGCACTGTAAATGTTGTAGTGTTAACCCATTCTGACCTGAGATCAGATTCTAAAAATGTCTTCTATATCCTGACAGTTTTCTGAAAAAGCTATGTTTCTATGTCAGTCGTTCTTCGATTTTTCAAAAATAGCAGACCTACAAGCTCGTAGTGCGCCACTCGGTGGCGCGCTATGAGCTGGTAGATCTGCTATTTTTCAATAGCTAAATTATAACACCAAAAGGCGTTCCCGCCCAAAATGGGTTTTAATTGAACTACAGAGAGTGTGCACATGGACCCGTAAGGGTCCCTTTGGTTGCATTTTTACATTCCCTGAGTTACAAATGGAACACATTTGAAGACACATTTACAATTAAGGCAGACGCTCTTATCCAGCAACTTGAATGTTTGAAATCAGAGTAAATGGCTTGAACCCGAGTCAACAAATTTCAAGGTAAATGGTCTAAAGTAGAGTGCAAAGAGAATGATGCAGGGCTTTAAATAAACAACGAAACTTGGTAAACATCATACTTAGCATCTGTCTAAACCAGGGGTTCCCAAACTTTTTTGGACCAGGTACCCCTTTTGGGGTAGATATTTTTCCAGGTACCCTCTCATCCTCGCAACACGGATAACAATATATTTACAACCACAAGCAGTGTTTCCTGCAGGAAAAAGCTTTGGCATGGTGCTGGGCACAGGCCGCAATTTTGATTAATTAATTAATTAATTTGATTCATTAATTAATAAGATTAATACATTAAGATTAATTTGTATTATTGCTCTTGTATTGCTATTGGAGACACTGGGGGGACACTGGGGGACACTGGGCAGGCACTGAGGAGGCACTGGGGAGGCACTCAGGGGCACACTGGGAAGGCACTCGGGGGGCACACTGGGGAGGCACTGGGGAGACACTGGGGAGACACTGGGGAGGCACTCAGGGGGACACTGTCTAAATGTAGACGTCTAAATGTAAGTTTGGGAACCACTGCTTTAAACACTTTAGCACTTTATGAACATGAACAAAATAGATGGGTCCCCCCTGGAACTCCCTCAGGTACCCCTGGGGGTCCCCGGACCCCACTTTGGGAACCACTGGTCTAAATGTATACAGACGTCTAAATGTAGACGTCTAAATGTAGACGTCTAAATGTAAGTTTGGGAACCACTGCTTTAAACACTTTAGCACTTTATGAACATGAACAAAATAGATGGGTCCCCCCTGGAACTCCCTCAGGTACCCCTGGGGGTCCCCGGACCCCACTTTGGGAACCACTGGTCTAAATGTATACAGACGTCTAAATGTAGACGTCTAAATGTAGACGTCTAAATGTGTACGTCTTCTCTTATGGGGGTCCCTGGCATATCTTTTCAAATGGGGGTCCACGGGCTAAGTAGTGTCAATTTGGGGGTCCTTGACATGAAAAAGTTTGGGAACCACTGCTTTAGCACTTTATGAACATGAACAAAATAGATGGGTCCCCCCTGGAACTCCCTCAGGTACCCCTGGGGGTCCCCGGACCCCACTTTGGGAACCACTGGTCTAAACTACACAAGTGATAAATAACAGTAATAGCATTGGTCCAGCAAAACAAATCGTGAATAAGTAATAGCATTTGTGGTCCAGCAAAATGAATTGTGAACGAGTAACCAACATACTGTAGATCTGCATACTGTACATAACTATCATCTATCAAGAAAGGTGAAGAAGAGATACAAGGAATGAGGAGTTTTAGGTTGTGAGATGGAGTCTTCAGACTGCGTTGGTAATGGGGAATGAGTGTGCAGTCCTGACTGTGTTGGCCAGGGTATTTTAGAGAAGGTTTGGACAGCCTTCCTGTAATAGCTGTGTAAGTGAACAGGAAGGGGTGTGGGTTTGGATCATGTCCTGGAGGTACAGAGTACAGACAGGGGTGCCCTGCCCTTTATTGCCTTGTATGCTATTACCAGTGTTTGCACTGGGTTCAGGCAGCAACTGAAAGCCATTGAAGGGAATGCAAATGTGATCAGGTGTGTGTATTTAATGAGGCGACACGTTTTGGTCAAATTAACATCCTCCGAACCCTCAGCTATAAATATGTAAATATAATAATATTAATATATATATTTTACCCAACATATCACACCTTTACCACCTTTGAGTATTGGTGGTTCTTCCACCTCAAGTTCTGTATTGGTTGGAAAAGATGCAAAAACACAAGAGGAATGCAGTGAAGAAGCCACGGTCAAACGGTGGAGATGAACCCTTTTCTTTCTTTCTCTCCCCCTCGTGCAGTTGAGCCCATCACCCAGAAACCACCGTTCTCATCTTGCCTCGAACGGAGCCCCCACTCGCTGGAGTGTGGCTAACGGGGCCAACGGCGCTGGCAGGCCCTGCCAGACGTACGAGAACCTAGACTTCCTGTACAGAACCCCGCCAACCAACAGTGCCCCTACTGGCGGATCCATGGCACCACCGCTGCCAGCTAAATCCATCCAAAGAGGTGAGCCCTGTGAGTTTCAAATGGTCGCCAAATTATTATTTTTCTTTTTTGCAACTGAATGGCTGGAAAATGGAAATTAAGAGTTTACATAGTACACATAGTGCATGCTTAAACTTTATAACTGGTTTATTATCAGTATTTATTTATGATGTATTTTCGCTATTATTAAGGTTATTGTAGCGGTCAATTTGTATTGGGGGTGGGGTGGGGGTCGCGAGACACGGGCAAAGCATTTCAGGGGGTCCCCAGCCAAAAACGTTGAGAACCCCTGGTGTACATGATGATCCCATCATGTACACCAGGGGCTCTCAATGTTTTTGGCTCATCTCCAAGAGGTTTCCCTTCTCAACCTCTTGGAGATGAGTAACTCATGCATGATCAGATACAGATTGTTCCGAATGCACTTTTGCACAAAATAACGTAACAACTACAAATAAAGGTATGAAAGCCTTCTAGCATGGAATTCTCCTTTAATGTTCAAGGTTTAAAAAAAAAAAAAAAACTGATCTATAAGCTCATAGTGCTATGAGCTTGTATATCTGCTATTTTTGAATAGCCAAATAATTCTAAAATAGGGATTCCATCATGGTTAAAGTGGAAAAAACAGCGTTTACCTCCTGTCTTTGATGTCTTTATACTGATCTCTACCTCCTGTCTTTGATGTCTTAAAGTTTATACTGATCTCTACCTCCTGTCTTTGATGTCTTTATACTGATCTCTAAGCCTCTCTGAAATCTCTCTTAACCTGCGTCACTCGTCACTGTATTTGACCCGTGCTCTCCCCACCCCCTTCCGCAGGTCGCTCAGACCCACAGATCTCCGTCACCACCCAAGAGGGCCACTCCATTTCACGCCGCTGCTCCAACCCGACACCCCACCCTTCTGTCTTCCAGACGCAGACCAGACACAGCCCCCCTTCCCCCACCATAGAGA
The DNA here is from genome assembly GCF_963924005.1 of Protomyctophum bolini. NCBI lineage: Eukaryota > Metazoa > Chordata > Actinopteri > Myctophiformes > Myctophidae > Protomyctophum > Protomyctophum bolini. The sequence continues at coordinate 38,571,945 of NC_137876.1, forward strand.
ACCCGGGGGGTCAGGGGGGCGGCGGGAGGCCGCCTCGCTCGCCGCACGGACAGGGGCCGTTGGTGCGGGGACAGAGGCAGACCATGTCTTGGGAGGGGCAACCTACGGCCAACTCTGGCTCTCAGAGCAGCGTCGCCCCGGCGTCTCACTCCCAGAGCAGCGTCACCCCGGCGTCTCACTCCCAGAGCCACATAGGGCCTGTCAGGTAAGGGCAAACCGAGCTTCACTGCTGCTAAACCACAACAACCGCAGCCATCAAATCACTGCTGACAGCGCCCTCTGCTGGAGGTTAATATAGCATTTAGACGGATGGACTGACAGAGTACAGGAGAGGACAACAGTACCTAAAGCTGAATAGCTGCATTTGAGAATCAAATGTAAATAAAGCTTTACATTTCCCCAGAATAGTGCTAACATGATCCTCGTTTGCGTTCAATTTTCCATCCTCCTATTTCCCCCTGCTTAAATCTGGACTTTAACCCATTTAACCGTGAGACCAGATTCTACAATTGTCTTCTAAATCCTGACACACCTATGTGGTCAGTGGTGCTCAAACCTTTTCATGTCAAGAACCCCTAGAATTATTTTGTATTTGGCCTCCGACCTCCATCTCAAAATATTTTGTTCCAGGGACCTCCAGAAGCAAAGATATGAGTGCACACGTTTTCGTGATTTTGTTTTCCAAAAATAGCAGTTCTACAATCTATCTGCTATTTTTCAATAGCTAATGTTTAAAATAATGGTTAAAGTTTTAAAAACTAAGGTGACACAGATGCGTTCCAGGTGTTAATGGGTTTAGCTATCTATTATGAGAGCAGACCAGCTCTAATTAGAGTGATTGTCCTGTCACTTAATTTACCCGTGACTCTCCAGTTCAGAGAAGACCACTTCGTACCGGCGCACCAGCAGCGGAGGCGGAGGCCAGTCCAAGTGCGGTGTGGCGTCTCCTACCTGCGTGGGGAGCCAGGAGGAGCTGTACTGCAGCCTGATGGCGGGCGGCCCTGGCTCCTCGGCCCCGGGACAGTCGCTGAGCCCGGCGCCAGCCCCGGCGGCTCCGTCCTCCTCGCCTCTCTTGGCCCCGGCTCCGCGACCGCGCAGGAACGCCATGGTGACACTCTACTTCTCATTTCATTCAGTCTGTGTGTGGTTAACGGTTGTAGTGCTAGCCCTAGCCTCGACGACCTTGCAGGCATATGCAAAGGCTAAAATATGTAATTTAGATGGCATATTTTGTAGACGGCATTGTATAGTGTACAATATACTTATAGTTTCATCGTACAGATATTGGAGTCAGTGTTGATTTTGACAGCAATTTATTTTTCCTTTTTTTTGCTGTATCAGATTTTTCTTTTTTTAAACCTTGATGACTTTGAAATGCATTATTTTACTCTTGGTTGCATGCTGCAAATAGCCTATTTCTACAAGCTCACCGTCACAATGTGTCTTTTAGTTCTTGTTACATTCCCTTAAAAGTCTAGGGGTTATAAAAGAATGCAACACGGCTGGCAAGTGAACTGTTGTTTATTTCACGTTACTTCAATAAGGTTCAATACAATTTACAACACAATTAATACAATACAAAACCGGCTATATGGGGCAACTCAAAGAAACAAGCAAAAATAACTATCCCTACTCTAAATGCCAAATAAACCCTCTTATCTAAATCTAACCAACAAAAGGAAAAGAGTTACAAAGGATTCAATCTGTCTAAACTCCCTACTCTAACTACTGCCTAACCAAAGTTACAAAAAGTACGCTCCCATACTCCGTATAAATTATATACTATATATATATATAATTATTTGTAACCTCCTACATAGACCATATAAATATGCAGGGCGCTTCACACACGTAAAGACCCTGGTATACTTGTACACAGTTTGAGTTTCACAGCTCCTCTGGAGTCGGGACAATATGCGCTCGGTATCACAGACTGAGGTCGCATTCTCACCAGAGAGCTTTGCTGCGATTAAAACGAATCCTGCTGCGCATTTTCAGAAAGTGCGCTTCGTTTGGCAGGTGTGAAGGCTCTTTCGAATCCTAATGCGCAACAAAGAACCGCATTTTACTCCGAGCAAAAACGGGGGTTTCGCTTCGCTTCCAATCGCGCTTGACTACGATTCGGTGCAGGTGTGAATGCAATCCGCAGCAAATACAGGAAATGAAGCAAACATACGTCAGGCGGGTGAGGAGCTGAACACAGTTGGAGACGGAGAAGGCATATTTTACGCAGGGCAAAGATGTCCCGTTACCGTGGATAGACGTGGTCGAATGAGGAGAGTGGAGACTGAAGCCCTGATCGAAATGAGGACGAGTACATTAATCAATTGCTTAAGAAAACACAAACACTGCAGTGCAGTGTAATAGTATTATAGCCTACAGAATATTCTGTCTGTGCGTGCCGTAAACATGGAGTGCTGTCACTGTGTGGGGACTAGTGGGGAGTAGGAACTTTCATCTCGATAAACTTGTAAACATTTTGCGCTGCTGTCTGTTATATCAGTGCGCTCAGCGCTGTGCCTCCATGCCCAAAAGAACAGTGCGTGGCTGCGTGCTTATAGTGAGAGAGCGAGAGAGGGGGGGGCAGTCCCAGACCGTCGGCACGACACATAATGCACGTTATGAGTATAATTTTATCACCATAGATTTATCATTTCACTGTGTAGGCTAGTTTTGATAAAGGTCCCCCCTGCTGCGTTTCCAATTGCTGCGGATCATGACAGTGTGAAGGCAAACCGTAGCCAATTAAATATGCAAGAATCCCATTTCTCCTCCCATACGCATTCGAGTCTACCGAAGTATTAGGTGAGAATGCGACCTGAGTCACAATGCCAATGAGCTCACATCACAGCTGCGTTTAAGTAGTCTTCCACAGGCTGGCCCTCTGATCGTCGATAGGCTCACGGTGACGAGGTGGGCAGGTAGAAGGTGGATGGTTCTCAGCCTCCAAGCACCACAGCAACAACCAGACCTGTGACTGAGAATGTCGATCAGCACTCTATAAGATGCAACAGCATGTAACTGACAAGTAACCGCATTACCATAATCATTGTACACTATATATTATATATATATATATATAAACATAACCACGTTATAATATAATATATATATATATATAAATGCAATCCCCGATTATGTAACAGTACTACTGGATCTCTTCTCCACTAGTCCCTCCATAAGATTAGTCTAGATAAGTCTATTCTTTTTTACAAAAATTGTCATTATATTTTCTCTTAGTCATCATAGCTTAGTTTTTATTCCGTTTTAGCGTTTTTATTTCATTTGTCCGTGAAAATAGGTAGTCGACGAACACACGAGTCATAGTTTTAGTCGAGTATTACAAATTATAATAGAAACTAGCTAGGTTCATATAACATTGGTATCGATTTATTTCTCAATTCTTGATGGCGACTTTTAACATCGTTTCATTCACAAATGCCTGTTCATATGAGACTAGCAAGAATGTATGAGATTTCACAGGCAATCTTAACCTGCTCGTAATAACACTGACAAATGCCATGCCCGTCCTTCCCAGGTCTCTTCTGGCAGCAGGCCGCGACAGAAGCGCGTCAAGGCTCTCGTGGATTGCAGGGCGGTCAGCTCCGAACAGCTGGCCTTCTTCAAAGATGAGATCATTGTGGTCACGTCCACTGATGACCCCCATTGGTGGGTGAGTGAAACTTCAGATATTTACTGCACATAATGTTATCGAATGAAGGAGGGACATCTTGTTTTACAGGTGGCTATAATAAAACAAAAATAATACAAAATCTTGTGTTCCCTGTGTCCACCAGGTTGGTCACATAGACGGAGACATGTCCAGGACGGGGAACTTCCCTGTCAACTATGTACATAAACTTGCAGACTGAAAGGACTTGGGATAGCCTTCTCATAGAGGGACTACTGTATGTTCATATACTAATGGATTGGACCAGCATGGGATGCTTAATGAAATGTTATCCATACCCTCACATTGCGCGGAGCATGTTCATCGGAGAGGATCACATAATTCCCTTCAATGATGTAATTCTCTGCAGACTCAAGCTAGAGGATTTGGACAAATTTGGATCTCTTTCATGTGAGGAACCGTGGGATACCTGAGGATATGTAATGCACAGTACCCTTCAATAGTCTTTCCTCCAGGAAACCAAGATGAGAACCGAAGACTTTCAAAGCCTCCCACTCAAAGGAAAAGGTGTTTCCTTTGTAGCTCATTCTTGGTATTCTAACTCGAAAGGATGGCGTGTTTTCATTGTGGTGCATTTAACTATGAACCACTGCTCTTTGGAAATGTATACTTTTTCCACATACCGTATGTAGCACGGGGTCAAAAGTAAACTATTTTTAAATCAGTTTTTAAATTACACAGTTGTATGACAAGGATTGCTATAGATGCTGAGACATAACTGCAGCCCTGCAGGAAAAAAAATGGATGTACTTGATCTTTTTTTATTTATTTTTATGAAATCCCCTCGAGAAGCTGCAAAGCCATAAAAATGTGCTTAGCAAGCTTCTGCATAGCAATGAATAGAGTAGCCGTAGTCTTTACACCAGAGACAGAGGAGAAGAGGTTGATATGAACTCAGAAAGTGGCCACATGCCTGTTAGTCTGTCTCCAACAGAAAGCCAAGCCTCCTGGCTGCCAGCGCAGGGCGCTGAAACCTTAGCCCCCATGCACCGTCTAACCTGATTTTGGGCACAGATCCAGCATTGACTGCTCCCTGGCAGGATGGAGGGGAGAAGATCCAGTTCCTTCTGGCTCCAGGAATACGTCCCTAGAGAATAAGGACGGTATGTTAGAAATGAGGCTCTGTAAAGAAACTCTGAAAAGAAAAGGCCTCTGTTCTACAAGGAAATAGCACTTGGAGATAGGAGTGTGCGTTAGTACCTCTGTTGTATAGTCATTTGTTCGGTGAACATAAAGGCGCACACTTCTCTAAACACACTTTGTGAGTCTGAGCGGTTGCAGGTACTGTATGCACATGCCAGCTAGAATCGTCCCATATTGGTTTTTCAAGGCGGATACCGATATTTGGGAGCACAGGAAGGCCGATATCAAGCGATTCTATTTTCCTCTAAATGTTTCTATATCCATAATAACAATTAGTGGAATAAAATAAATCTGCTTTATCGGCATCCTTAGTCACCGGTCCCCGTATGGTGCAAAATGCGAATATCAGCCCGATTGATCAGTCAATCCGATATATATAACTATCTCGAATTGCCAGCCTAAATACCATGTCGATGTGTGTCCCCTAAGCTGGAACAGCTACAGCTTCTCTCATGCCGCTGTTGTATATATTGTGCATTTTCTCATTTGTTTTGCTATTCCAATCCCCAGAATAGATTTTGGTTACAGCTGATGTTTGCCGTCTTGTACTAATTTGACGTTAATGTTCTTGGTCGCATGGAGAATACTGTTTCTCTGTTCGATTAGCAGTCTAGACTCTAGACGGTCCTCTGAGAGGGACAGGAAAGACACCATGTACTGTAATGGAAACTCACTTCCTCTCTACAAATATGTCTTTCTCAATAACACACTTAAAATGGTTATTTTATACCTTTATTTACCCATGGTTAGGCATGTAATGATAGATTGTAAATCGATAAAAAACAATTCAAACTGGTTTGAAATTCTTATCATAATGCAAACACCAGAGGGCACGTAAAAAGGAGAAAATACAGTATCTTTGTAAGAGAATTGATAAAAAAGTATTTTCAGTCATTTGCTACTGTATCGAAAAAAGGATAAGAGAAGAAGGGGGAAATCATGGCATTCCATCTTTAAAGTAACTCAGTTTCATTAACATAGTTAAAGTAACTCAAGATTTTGCTATGCAGATTGCATTTGCTGTCCTGTATGCATTCCCGTGTCCATGTTTATTGTTTTGTTACTTTGTTAGGGAATAATTAAACATTAATGTTTAACACAGACCAGGTTATGATAGCAAGGCAAAGGTTGACTGCACGAGTCTCCACTTGACCATAAATATAAGTAGGAACTCCATTGTTAAATATGTTACCACACATGTAAACACTGTTAAGGAGTAGATCAATAGAGCACGCAGATACAATAGAGGGTATGCGCGTGACCTCATCATCTAACCTGGAAGTTATGCAGGAACGCCTACTGAGTGGGAAAAACTACTTTCTGGCCTTGACAGCCCATTCATCCAAACGACGATAAACTTTGCCACTCGATTTGCCATTCACTTTATGTGCATACCCTCTATAGATGTTGGCTTTTGTAAAGTATACATAACAAATGACATTACCCTTTTTACTGTAAATATTACATTTGTTGTCCACATTTCACATTGTATGATACTGCACATTTCATTATATATGTTGATATGTCTTTCTGTTCCTGGCATGAGTAGAATAAAGTGCTGTCGCTCTCAAAGCCCCGAGGGCTAGTAAATGGACTGTCTCCTTCCTGCCCAACATCAGTAACCATGATTTGAATAATTTAAAGTTTGAGCTCACATACTGTACAAGACCCCCTCCCGACCGTAACTCAGAGAAAGAGGAGTGGCCACTGGCCAGCGAAATTAATAGTCACGCTAAATTGAACAATGCATTATTTCAAGAAACTGATTCAGTCTTGACTGGTCTATAGAGCTGCCAAATGAGTTGTTCAATTTAGCTCAATTATAATTCTTCACTTTGTGAAATTCACAATGTGCATGCTTACTGACATTACTATAGCGTCATTTACATGTATATGTCATACATTGTCATTATCATATGTGGTCTGCGCCGGGCACCAGACCTAGGTCAGCAGGGGAAATGTTACCCATGTTGTGATAAAGATTCCAAAATATTTAAAGAAGTCATTCAATCACTGAATTTGACCACCACACCACTGGGAAGCTTAATGTCTTTTATTTTATTTTTTAGACTCTGTACAGCTTGAATCTCACTGTGGTTCATGTGCTGAAAGGGAATGAGAATGACAGAGTGTTCAATGTCTATTATACTTCAGTGTCAACTGCAGCAGCAATGACTTGTGATATCAAGAGTTTTACCGATCTGGTATAATAAAATAAATGAGTTACTCAGAATTTACGGATATCACTTCTCAAGTGCGTGTTGAGACTACAAAGTATAGACTACAACATCTTTGACAGGTAAGCACACTGAATATTTTATAATCTTTCAGAATATAATTAGATTTAAATAACAGAAAACCATCTAATCTGTCTAGTCTTAAAACATTTCTCATTTACAAAGAACAAATTAGACTGCAGCTACAGTATAGTCTAACAAAGCAGACAAGATTAATCCCAAATCCAGTATAGCATACAAAAGAGGCTAATAGTATAACTATTATTTATTCCAATTGGCAATTAAATTGATAGCTTTAGCCAGAGACAATTTCTTATCACATAACATACAGTAGTTGACACAGAAAGGCCCTTTCGCCAACCCCACCTAGGTTGATTGCCCTTTTCTTAACACTGCATGCTTTGTAGCAACTGTAGGAATATAATGCATAAAATGTCAAATAAGCCTTTTAACAGTGAGGTGCATGCCCACAATGTTTAGGTGCCCCACTCTTCCTGTTACCTCATCCATTGCATCCCACCACTGCACATTTGAGCTGCTGACCCTCTGTCCTGGATCCAGAGTGATGTAACAGCAACCTGCCACTTACACAACAGATCACCTCGCTGACAGTCAGCATAACCATGCTGCTCTGCTGGGACCTAAAGTAAGTGGCCCATATTCCCACACACATCCTTCCATTAGGGTTGTGTTCTTGTGTTCTGGTGAATTTAAGACGTTTTATACTTTTATCAGGCTTGCTTTACTAGCATTGGAAAATGATGGGTACAATTTCAGCCATTAAAACGCAAAACATAGGCCTACAGAAATTGATTTGATGACTGAACCAATATGCAAGACCCATCTTTAATAATAATAACCATTATTTAAGTTAACATCTCTGTATGATTTCATGCACTGCCCTAGACCCCCAAGCAGTGGGTCTAGGGTCCTCCCCCAGAAATGTAGTAGATGTAAATTCCTGTGTTCTGTGAATTTTGGGAGTTTGATACCAAATCCAGGGGAAATGGCAATGCAGGAGTCCTGCAGGATCCAGGTGTGTTGGCATCCCTTGGTGTGTGAGGCATCAGGCATGCGATAGAGTTTTTGTTGCATAATGTACACTGAACACTCAGTGTGTTCCCAACACTCCATTCACTTACTTTCCCCCCCACCCATCTACAGTATTTGTGTATGCACAATGCATTTATCGACGCATATTGCACACTCGGTATAATGGTAATCCCTGATATGAAGAGTGAAGCTTCCATTAATCTGAGGATTTGTGTGGATTCTGATGGTGGAGTACATGGCGAGGCATTAATGGTCGACTCCACATTCAAAATGTGTGCATCCATGAGTCAGGTTTTTGTGTCTGATTTTTGCATGCCAGTGTTGTGCAACAAAAAAATTAAGATTTAAAGGCTCACAACATGTCGCATAATGTAGCGGCTGTAGCCACTCGTTGTGAATTTGTAGATCTGAAATAATTTTGAATGCAACACTGTCTGGCACTCAACTCAGTATCAATTAAGCATAAGCCTGTATGCTTCAAAATAATACGGAATTGGGGGATACTTTATGTGTCTAAAGTCCCATTTACTCAGATTACTCTGGTGCTCACTTCTTGTCTAAATCCGTCTGAATGATGTGTTTGCATAAGGGAACGACGGGGGTGGGTCAGGATCATCAGCTTAATGGAACTTCACAAATCCTGTCTTGCGGTAATGAGCACTTGGAAGTGGGATACATTTTCTGTAATTCTGTCCCAACCATCTACTCTGTCTGAGTGCTTTGTTATCTAACCACCATTTAAACGGATTGAACTGAGAATAGAGTCATGGATACAAGTATACCAGGATGGGTGGGTGGGTGGGTGGAAGGTTGAATAGACCTCCTCACCATCCCAGTACACAAATACTGTTTGGGAGAAAACAAATCTGTGGTGATATAAATATGGATTTATATAAATGTTAGCGTTATTATTGTGGGCTGTAGAGTCTCATTCTATTGAAGCGGTTTTCTGCTGAACCGGCACAACCACCATGCTGCAGCTGTTAGCTGCTGCAAGGTGACTCTAGTACCACGTATCCTGCTACCCTAATAGACAGGGGTACATGAGCACCTGGCCGTTCATTCGTGCTCTATCTCCGACCAAGCCACACTTCCACCACACATCTCTCTATGCAAAATAAAACCTGCACACTCCCACAAAAGACATAGACTACATTGCATTCGCCAAAAATGTCTTCTTTACTGTTTAAATATTACTTTTCTGAAACACGCTATTCTTGCTCAACCTCAACAGCCTACGTCAGAATCGTCATGTTGGCGTCTACTACGCCAACTACGTTCACTTAATGGGGCCAGTCCTTCACAGTGACACACGCGTTAGATCAACCACGCGACCGGGATGGTTTCTACCCCTCAATGTCGTGCCTACTCTACACTGCCATCCCAAGTCCCCTCCCCCTTTCACTGCTCCTGTGTGTGACCTGTGAACTACTCTCTGACTGCACTGTGGCTTGATTTATATGTGCGAGGTTGAAATGTAATGCACATAAATTAATTATAGGTCCAGCAAGCAAATCATGATTGTCTGTTTGTGCTCAATAGGTCACCATCACATTCCGATTTTAGGTGTTGTGTTTTCTATGACATTTATTTGGGCCAGTAGTTTCATATCTATCCTTTTTCCGACCAACACAGAACATGCTAACGGTGTTAGCGCGTTAGCATCCATCTTGCTTTTGATTTATATGTGCGAGGTGGAAATGTAATGCACATAAATTAATTATAGGTCCAGCAAGCAAATCATGATTGTCTGTTTGTGCTCAATAGGTCACCATCACATTCCGATTTTAGGTGTTGTGTTTTGTATGACACTTTGGCCAGTAGTTTCATATCTATCCTTTTTCCTTTGACCAACACAGACCATGCTAACGGTGTTAGCGCGTTAGCATCACACAGCTTACAGCGTCAGTGTTGCATGAATACTTTCAACCATGACAATGCCGACTACTTTTGCTACACACACTTCCCAAAGATTATGGAGATGTCTTTATTTTTTTTTTAAGGTTGAGAAATGAAATAATTATGGTCGTTTCTAATCTCAGCATTTCACAAGAGAAAGACGTGGATGCCTTTCGCTGCGCTGTTGGCGTTGCCATGTCTCATAGAAACAAGTAAATAGGTCTTTAAAAAGAATCCCAAAACAAGCGCATATAACAGGGGTCTGTAACCTATTTTAAATGAAGTGCCATGTTTTTATTTTCTAGATAGTGAGTCAGCCACAAGCTCACATCACAACAATAATCCATGTAATAATCACAATAACAATACTAATAATAATAATCATAATAATCCTGCTACCCTAATAGACAGGGGTACATAAGCACATGGCCGTTTATCCAACAGCTTTCTCCGACCCAACCACACTTTCACCACACATCTCTATATGCAAAATAAATTCGGCACACTCCCAGAATACATATAGGCTACATTTCATTGAAAGAAATGTCTTAATTACTGAATAAATATTACTTTTGTCAACCACGCCATTGTTGCTCAACATCACCAGCCTACGTCAGAATCGTCATGTTGGCGTCTACTACGCCAACTACGTTCACTTATTGGGGCCAGTCCTTCACAGTGACACACGCGTTAGATGAACCACGCGACCGGGATGGTTTCTACCCCTCAATGTCGTGCATTTGCTGCGCCCTTCTAATGCTGCGCCACGCCTACTCTATACTGCTCCATGCGACTCGAACAGCGTCAGCAGCAGCAGCTCCGAGCCTCCGTCAGAAAGGCTGCCCACAGCACTGCACAGCCCCACACCCAAATGAATCGAATGAATGAATAAGGCGCTTATATCGCTATTGCTCAGTGGATGGGACATTTACATTAAAAGCAATCGGATGGACGCGTGGATAACGGCATGGTTGTGTGCAATCGGAGGGAAAGCTTCCATAATCCATATAGCTTCCATGCTAGCTGCTTCAGACACAGGGGAGGGGAGGGAGAAATAGTGCGAAATAGCGCTTATGCAACAATTACCCTAAAACACAAACACCTCAACTCGATGTCATTGTGAATAAGAATTTCGAGCGAAATAATAATTTTTGGAAGGACACTTTCACCCAGTATGAAGCTAAATGTGGAAGCCGTGTGTGTCACACCAAAACGGCTGACCTATAGAATCCTGTAACCAGCCTCTCGCACTGCCTGCGAGTTGGCTCCGTCTAAGGCTCCGTCTTATGAGCAAATTTAGAACTTCCGGTCTGACAGCTAGCAGATTTAAGACATCCGGTTGCTTTCAGAATAAAATAAGATTATTTAATTCGTTAATTAAATAATTTTTACATTACATTATTAGTATTATTATTACATTACAGTTATTGTAAAGACACACATTATGTTTCTGTGTAAAAATAAGTAATTAAATAACATAAAAAAGTTATCTAAATGGATAAATGCTATTCACTGGAGTGCATGGACTTTATAAAGTGGACACTGGACAAAAGACGGCTCCGCCAGGAAACTATCTGGACATACCCACGCGTTTGGGAAGATGTCCTCTACCACCCCACAGTCTCCGCTAAGCGGGAGAGGTGTAAAATTCACAGCAGCAGAGCTTCTACTGGGGTCAATGCAAAAAAATGTACCGTTTCCGGACCCAGAATGGACACTGGACAAAGAGGCCTCCGCGAAGCAACTATCTGGACATACCCACGCGTCCGGGGAGATGTCCTCTACCACCCCACAGTCTCCGCTAAGCGGGAGAGGTGTAAAATTCAGAGCAGCAGACCTTCTATTGGGGTCAACACTCAAAAAAGTGCCGTTTCCAGACCCAGAATGGACACTGGACAAAGAGGCCTCCGCGAGGCAACTATCTGGACATACCCACGCGTCCGGGGAGATGTCCTCTACCACCCCACAGTCTCCGCTAAGCGAGAGAGGTGTAAAATTCAGAGCAGCAGAGCTTCTACTGGGGTCAATGCAAAATAAATTACCGTTTCCGGACCCAGACTGGACACTGGACAAAAGACGGCTCCGCGAGGCAACTATCTGGACATACCCACGCGTCCGGGGAGATGTCCTCTACCACCCCACAGTCTCCGCTAAGCGGGAGAGGTGTAAAATTCAGAGCAGCAGACCTTCTATTGGGGTCAACACTCAAAAAAGTGCCGTTTCCAGACCCAGAATGGACACTGGACAAAGAGGCCTCCGCGAGGCAACTATCTGGACATACCCACGCGTCCGGGGAGATGTCCTCTACCACCCCACAGTCTCCGCTAAGCGAGTAAATGGGTGCTTATATTTCTATGTGAAATGTGGTGATGCTGGCATCACAATAGATGCCAGCATCACGCTGCCTCCGTCTAATAAGCACATTTACAACTTCCTGTTTGGAAACCGAAACAGATGCTTCTGACATTTGCCTGTGCGTGCTTAATCGTTGTACTTCTGAACACATTTCCCAAATCTCAGTGATTTATCCACACATCGCTCTGTGTGTGTGTGTGTGTGTGTGTGTGTGTGTGTGTGTGTGTGTGTGTGTGTGTGTCGCGTCGCCCTCCAGCTGCAATTGCGAGTGTGCGCTGTGTGCAGGGCACACTACTGAGTTTAAAACCACAGCTGAAACATGAAGTGGAGTCTGTCAATTCCCGCAATTTCCTTCTTCCCATATTGCGCTGCAACGACACTAGGATTGAGCCCCCCGAAGGGGGGCGAAATTCTAGTACCAGTAATAAAAAGACCTCATGTCCCCTAAGGAAAAAAAACGTTACTGTATATTGTTGTACTGCAAACAGCTTGTCTTGAGATCCCACTTGATGTAAAAGCCTCATCAGTTTCAGTTGAACAGTTTCTAACACAATCCCACAGATAATAATAATAATATTAATAAACTTTATTTATATAGCACTTTTCATGTCATAGAATGCAGCGCAAAGTACTTTACAGGGCAGAAAAGAGAGAAAAACACAAACGTAAAATAGCATTAAAACAAGCAAAAAACTCAAAGATGAGCTACCCTATATAATTATTTATTCACTGTCAGAGAAATAAACACACTGGAACATTTCAGGCAGTTTCCACATTTATTCTAATCATTCGATGCCTTTATTATAAAACGTTCTGATTGCCTAAATTAAAATCTATCCTTAAAACATTTATTAGTCTGGTACATTTTGTGTCTGCACTTAAGTAAAGGACTCTGTGAACAGAAACTTTAGCAAAACCTTCATTCTTTCACTGCACAGCAAAAGCATATGAAAAAGCAATGCTAGTATACTGTACTGCTAGGTTGGGGTCAATTGGCTTTCAACTGATGAAGTAGAATTGATTTCTTTCAGCAAACGGGTTCTTAAAATTATGTTAGACATTAGTTTTGGAATTTCAGGTTCAGTGTGCACTTTTAGCTGAGATTGAATTGACCCCAAACCTGTTAAAGTTATGGATATAATGTTTTGATTCAAGATTCATAGACAGTTATATTCTTAAACATTCACACACATAGTAATTATATTCTTTAATTAATAAACAACAAAACCATTTCCGTGAAGATTTAACTATAACCATAAACAAATCTTAGACAATAAAAAAAAAGAAGGAAAGAAAACATACTGTGCTTAGCAGAACAAAATATTACACTACCATACTAATTAGCACATTCAAATGATAAAGAAACATTTTACTCTATTATTGGACCTGTGGTTGACCAGTGTACCGCCCATGAAGGGGTATAAGACCTTTTAAAATTGTGTCATCCAGTACGTCCAGTTTGGATTTGAGATCAGATGTAATTTCTGGAAGAACAAGACTATAATATGAATAATCGCTTGCTATTGATTGAGTTCATATGACCCTTCAACTCCTATACTCAGTGGTGTACCAAAAATAGCACATCTACAAGCTCACAAAGCATGGTATTGCAACACGCTGTACTGTCATACAACTAAGCAGGCTTTATAGGCCTACATGCCTGTTGGGGACAGGTTAGACAGCTCGATGGTTGCTATGGTTACTATGGTCACGTGGTGTCAGACAGGTAGTAAAAGTCAGCTGTTCACCGGTGGCATTTTCATGAATGGAGAGAGAGGGGGTGAACGGGGAATGTCCAACTTTGTCGACCGCAAATCACTTTAACTATGCTGTGATAACTTTAATAAACATAACAAAAGCAGTGCCCTGTCCCGGAGCAATGATTCTCGCACGACAGCCATTAAAGCAGCGAGTCTGACAACAAAAACTTTTCCTCGATTTAGCCTCTCGGCGTCATACGACATACGGTATAGACGCCCTACATTGTCGACAAAGACGGCCCTGGGGACGTGCTGTCCTCCTCCAGTCTCGCTGAAGAAGGTGTTGAAGGCGTCGTCTGCTACACCAACAGTCTTATCACTGGGCATCCGTCCGTCAGGCTGTATGCCATGCTCCAGACAGTACAGCTCCCAGCAGGCATTGCCCATCTGGACTCCGGCTTGGCCCACATGCATAGAGATACACTCACGCATTTTGTCTGTTCGATGCTGAAACCTTAAAAACCACCACGTTGACTCCTGGATCATTGGGAGGATTACAGAGACAATTCCAGATCGGAACGGACTTGTTCGACAGGTCCGGATCAAGACCCGGACCAGCCTTCTATGCAGACCTGTGACAAAGATCTGCCTTCTTCAGGAGTCTATGGAGTCGTGAAGGCTTCGCTCCTTTTCCAAGGACCTGGATTTACTTTTTCCCTGATATTGGAGTACTTGACTTTTTTCATGACTTTGAATTCGTTTTGTTTTTGCGTGGGGTTCTTTTCAAGACCGGCAATGAACTATGAACTTCTTGCGCACAAAAAAATCGCAAAAAAGAAAAGGTGTGAAAATAATGTAATGTAACCATTTTTCAACATGAACTGAACCTATGTATTGATAATTATTACTGTCTTATTATGTAATAATTAGGGGCCGGAATGTTGGGGACAGGTTAGACAGCTCGATGGTTGCTATGGTCACGTGGTGTTTGGTGGTGTCAGACAGGTAGTAAAAGTCAGCTGTTCACCGGTGGCATTTTCATGAATGGAGAGAGAGGGGGTGAACGGGGAATGTCCAACTTTGTCGACCGCAAATCACTTTAACTATGCTGTGATAACTTTAATAAACATAACAAAAGCAGTGCCCTGTCCCGGAGCAATGATTCTCGCACGACAGCCATTAAAGCAGCGAGTCTGACAACAAAAACTTTTCCTCGATTTAGCCTCTCGGCGTCATACGACATACGGTATAGACGCCCTACAATGCCTACAAGAGGATTTCTCGGCATGATAATATATTGTGTGGAACTACATGTAGGCTATAATTGTTTATGTCTACATTAAAGGGTTTATTGTCAACATCAACAGGTTAAACAAGCTGCTAAAGTGGATATTCAGTGATAAAAATCTAAACAAAAACTCTCAATAAATAACATTACATTCATTATGCAAGTGGGCCCAGAGATCTTTGGGTGTTTTTTGTATTTTTGTTCTTTATCATTCATAGAAAAACACAAAAAGGTGCAGTGCCTCAAAGGTGTGTGGAAGAAAAACACACAAAGAAAGCAAAACCAACAAACTAAACGTTTTCAGCCCAGATAATGATAGTTATATGGTGGTCATGAGTTCACCATTATCATCTTCATCAGTATCATAATCATTTCCATTATTATCTTCATTACCAGTGCACAGACATTGCATAAGGCATTATTAAAACAAACAAAAACAGTATATCGAAATAAGTTATAACAATAGCTATATTTTGTAGATAACCAAGAGTTTACATTTACAAGGCCTTCTAGACCTCTTTGTTGCTGTCATGTTTCTGCTCCCTATGGTTTGGTATCTACCCTGCCTGCACAGAGATGGAAGGCAGTAGGTCCCGTGGACATTCAATTATAAGGTTATCATGGTAATCTAAAACCTATATGCCATATGCTTTAAAACCTCTTAAAATCTAATCCCATTTAGAAGTAAGAAATAGCTTTGTCTCAAACAAGAAGTATATATATTCCTGCAACTATATTGAAAAAAGATCTGTTTAAGCCCTTTTACTAATAGTAGAAAAATCAGCAAAGATAAATAGTGATCTCAATATGATTTGCTGCAGCCTACAATCAATACTGGGGCATTTACCACTATCACATCTCATTCGACTATCGACATGCATCACTTTAATGGTTGTGTTCACCTAGAGTTACTGATGCAGACAGCCTGTCCTCGAAGCAATGCATCAATTGCTAGTTCAATACTTTGACTATTACAAGGACAAATCCCCATCCCAGCATTCCTGATGCATCCCAAATGATACACTGATGTTTTCCAGGCAATCATACCTCTGCTGCTCTGCTGCTTCTAGATTTAATTTGAATGAAGGACTAAGCTATTGAATAGTGAAAACATTTTTGTTTCTTTTAAACATGATTCTTAGGAAGCAAGAAAACAAAGCCCAACAAGCATTTTAGCATTAGTCTCCTGGAGATCAGCACTAACAGATGTATTGTAGAAGTGGGGGCAGAGTGGGATGGCCTAAAAGATAAGCATAGGAGAAGAAAACATGAAATGGATGGAAAGAGCAGAAACAAAAAGAATCTTGCCCTATTAGGTAGAAACCAGGTCACCTACATGGGGAACTGATACATTGCTGTGGCCATGGTGAATCATTATTGATTGACCATCGCCTCCTAACAAGATCTATTGAATAAAGTGATTGACTGCAGAACGACATTGTCATTATGACAATAGGTTTGTCCCTGAACAGCGCTGCTATGACAAAGTATGAATGAATATTCATTGTAAAGATTAATCAGTTTCAACAAAGATTTGTTGTCTAACACATTGTCTAATCGCGCTATACTGTACAGTTTTTTTATTTCTCTTTCCTTGATAAGAATTGAATGTCACCAGTGTCCCTACTGTGGTGCATACAATCTTCGTAAATTATGATCCCGTTGTTTTGGATGCAACTCTCACTCTGTCTCACATGACAGCACGAATGATCAGCAAAATGTCACTGTCTCCTCCTTTGCTCCCATTAACATTGCATACAGTAATGGTTTAGTCTAAGGCCCTCATTTATTAATCGAGTGTAAAATCTGCCACAGATTCGAGTGCAGGTTTCGTAGTACACCCACGTCGCCACGGCATTTATAAAGTGATCGCAAACAGCTGATCCTTCCTTAATTTCGTTCTGACGTTAATAAATGTGACGGCTGAAATCTATCTGACACGCCCTATGAAATCAAGCCTCACCCTCGTTTTTGCGACATGAACAATTGTAATACGACGGCTGGTAAGTTTGGTAACCACTAACCGGTTACAGGAAAAAATACGTTTCTCCCATGTCTTGCTGCCCGCCTCTGGCGCCTCACCCCCCTCTCTCATACACACACACACACACACACACACACAGACGCACACGCAACTTGCAAGCCCAACTGGTGTCTTGTTAAATAAATAAAGAGCGAACACCTGCATGAATTAAATAAAGTTTCCCTCTCACCTCGCTTGCCTTGCTGTCATGTCCACGCACGCACGCACCTACATGACACCTCGACATCGCATCGCCATGAATGGAATTAGTTTGTAGGCTGGCCTATATTAATTTTACCCATTCGTGCGCTGTGCACGGCGAAGACTGCGCACTGCTGTGATATTAAAGTCCTGTAGGTGACTGCCTTGACGACATGATAGCCTCTCTCATGCAGCATGAGAGAGGCTATCATGTCGCCAAGGCAGTCATAATCAACGTTTATGTAGTGATTTGATCATTGATGAACGAATCATAAACATATGGATGAAGGCTTGCCGCGGCTAGCTGGTATGTGTTGGCGACGCACGCCGCGGTCCCGTCCTCCCTCCCGACCCCCGAAAATGATCTCGCTTTTATCTGAACTGTCAAAGCACTTATTTAAATGGTGAATGATTAAGCCCCTTACGCCTATAGCCTGCTAGTAGGCTACTTACTACAAATAGGCAAGCTGTATGCTTGTCATTGTCACTTGGAAATAAAGGCGTGCAGTCCATGTATGCCTTTTTAAAAATAATATCATAATCACATATGCCGCATCACCGCATGCGCTCCAAAATCATCTCACAAGTGCGCTTGCATAACAAGGCCAGTAAAGCACTGTTTTAATAAGCACAAACTAATACATTGTAAACATGTTATATTGTTTTTAATTGCGCGATTTTAATTACTTGTAAAGTTGGAAATCTCTCCCTTTTTTTAACATACACATACCGTTTTATATTAACATTTTAGGAGCGAAAACATATGTTTAGATGCCTGTGACAGCGTGTCAGCAGTTCAGACAATGCTGCTCCGCTTGTGTAAGACAGAAAAACAGCCAAGGAAAAAGCGTAAGCAAGCTGCCGACCAGACGTGGGTTTTGAACGTTGTCACGTTCAATTTCAAGCTTTGCCGGAAATGGTAAATGTCGAAAATGTCGGCAATTTTGGCGTGCACCCATATTTTGGCGTACGCACGGTTGATAAATGAGGGCCTTTAAGTGTATACCCAACATTACACAAACAAGCAGTGTCAAACACAAGCAATTTTCCTTTACAGTACATTGCTCCACACACAGCCAGTTCCAGTTCATTTTCAATTACTGCTATTCCTAAATCCCGGAGGGAGATTCTACAGTTCTCTATAGATACAGTGTTTGGTGGATACATTCTGAGGGTTTCTTGGAACAGAAAACACTGAGGGTGAAGAGAGACGAGGGGTTGCCAGGTGACAAAATGAATGAGGCCACAGGTGGAATCATCCCAGGCATAAACTCCTCTCCTCTTTTATCTTGCTCCCTTGCTCCCGCTGTCTCTTCCCTGCCAACAATATTTGGCCGCTGAGTGTGGTGGCCAAGGCACGTTTTCTGAACTGTCAATGTAATTTCCTTATCAGCACAATACATAGATGTTTCTGTTTTCTTTACTAACCTCTGTTTTTCATTCCTCATCCTACCTCTGTCCGCTGGCTTTATATAACAATGCAGCAAATATTCTCCTTCCCTGCCCCTCTTTCACTCTCTTTCTCAGATTCTTATTCCAGCAAACTGGCCAATCTTACATAATCCTCCCAATCTCTCCATCGTCTCTATATCATTTCTGCATAACCTGAGTGATGTGCTGAGAAAAAACTCCTTTTACCATGTTACTATAGTCAATCTTCAGACCACTTCACGTACGATCTGATCTGGTAAAAACACTAACCAATTGGAGACCTCACATTCCAAGCTAGATCTCTTGTCAAACCATTACACTGAAACTGCAAAGAGCAGAGCATCTGCACAAAAACTGAACACATGAATGATATCTTGAAGACATCGTGACTAGTACAGTTTTCATCGGTTTGCTAGCTATTGCCATTTCCTCAGCGATGCACCATAAGTCTGTGTGTGCTGATCCTGCAGCTCCTAGCTGTAGTAGTAGACACTCAGACCATGAGGACCTGCCTCAAGATGCAAGAGCAGAATAGCGGAAAAGGACAGCAGCCAACCAGGTCAATGAATAGTAGCTAATAGAGAAGTCTATCCATGGTTTGTATGCAAAAAAGCAACGAATGCAAAAAAAAAAAAAAAAAAAAAGCTCTGAGTGAACACAGTCCTCCAATGTTCTATTTGTGCTTGACAGGCCATGGGAGGCAGGTACGCAGCCCCAGCATAGAGGAGAACACGATGGTGGGACGATGTTTCTTGAACCGCAGGCCTTTCTTCAGCCGCTGGGTGTTCTCCGCCACATACAGCTCCCCCTGCTGTACCTGCCCAGAGATGCGGGACACCTTCTCCCCTTGAATGACCACGTCTCGTTCCGAGTGCACGAACACCTCCCTCAGCTCCTCCAGATGCCGCTCCATGGCATGGATGACCCGCTGGCGCTCCTCCACCTCCAGGAGGTGGCGCCGGGCAGCCGCAAATTCCATGCTGGAGCTGGGTGTGACCAGCTTGGAGGAAGGGGCCGTGGCGGCGCCCGAGAGTGGTTCTGACCCCGCGAGCAGGGCCCCGGTCACCCTCTGGAAGTCCCCCATGGAGATGGAGCGGCGGGTGGCCGGGGAGGCCAGCGCCAGGAGGGCAGAGACAGAAGTGGAGGGGGGCATGGCTAACGGGGGCAGAGGGGGTGGAGATAACGATGAGGAAGAGGAAGAAGGAGAAGCCTCGGGTGGATGGAGGTCGGGGTGGGGGTCCGCGTTGGTGATAGCTGCCACCAAATCATCTGTAGCAACCTCATCGAGGTCGTCTGTGTGTTGCGCTTGTCGTCTCTTCATTTTCAGTGCTGTTGTCTCTCCCATGCACTTTCTCCGTATTGTCACTGCCCTGTTGTTGCTGTTGTAGTTCTTCCTCCCGTGTCAGGCAGCAGAGTAGAGCTTTAGAAGAGAGAGCATGGAGAGCGTGATGTGGAGTGATGCGGCTCGGCCGCCTCTCCATTCATTAATAAGTGAGCTGAGCCAGGCTTCTGGCTGCTTCTGCGTCCGTTCCGCTGAGCTGGGGAGGTGCTCGACGGCGCCTCATTGGCTGCTCGGCTCGTGACCACGTCAGCCAACGAATGGCCAGCCCGCCTCTCTGCTGCTGATGCTAGCTAGGCTGTCATGTCCTCTGGTTTACTGTCCATTCCCCATCCTCATGCTGTGCTCAGCTCTGTTTCGCAAAGAGAAGGGTCTGTCTGTCCTGGATGGATGGAACTGAAAAACACAGATTGATTGAATGAAGAATGAATGAATACAGATGAGTCAGGACTTCATCCTTTCCCTCTGTCTCTCTTTCCGCTTGTCGTTTGGCTCAATTTGAGTACTATGAGCTATCCCTCTTACCAGCTGCCCCCCCCCCCCTCCACTCTTTATCTCTCGTCTCTCCCATGGCTGGTTGCCCCTAGCAACACAGTATCGACATCAGATGGCAAAAGCAGGAAGGAGGGGCGGTGCTCTAGTTTCTCTCTCTATCTCTCTCTTTCTTTATCACCTTCCCGCTCACCATTATCATTCTTTCCCAGTATTACTTCCCGTACTGCCTTTCCAGTAGGCTATTCATGCCTTTTCTTCCTCTTCAGTCTCAAACTGTATTATCTCTCTGCCCATAAGAACTGCATGTTGGCCAAATAAACACATTCATAATAATGCAATTATTTATTATCAGTGTAGTTGCCGATAGGCAAGCAGACTATTGTTATTGGTCTTTTTCCTATCCTCTGTTTGGACACGATTACACCCCATTTTAATTTTATTTTCTGGAAAAAAAGGATCCCTCGATATTTACTCAAGGCCCACCAGTACCCAGTGTTTGGGAAACACTGCAATACAGCACCTAGATTTCTCTTGGCCTTCCATTGCTGGGTAGTGGGTAATATTTCACTTTATGTCTAGACAGCTATTGACCGATGACCGGAATTGGGATGGTAGAAGTGCAGTCTGGGTATGGAGCCATCACACATACTGCAAGTAAGAGAACACACACACACACACACACACACACACACACACACACACACACACACACACACACACACACACACACACACACACACACACACACACACACAGTTGGGTCAGCTACTTCAAAAGCGTAGCTTGTACAGCTACAAGTAGCTCACCACGGCAGCAGGTGAATCAAGCTACATTTCTGCCCCTGGAGAAATGTACACAATTACACACTCCTATGCCATGGACCTGGACCAGTGGACACGCTGCACCTTCAGCCTGCTGACCGATGGGTCAGCCCCATATACGTTATCGATTGAAATATGAATCTACTGTGCTGACTACAGCAGGTCCATATATAGGCCTAGTTATAATGCCCATTAGAGCTATGGACCAGAGCTAGACTACACCATGATATATTTAGGAGTACAATAACTTTGCATTGTGAATAAAAAGGTAGCCACAGTGTGGTTGCAGTGTAATGCAGCTTCATGTATTATGATTAAAAGTGCATTCTGGTATTGTGAATCAATGATTGAGAAAAACATCAGAGGAGTTTTGTGATATATTTGGTTTAGCTGACATTCTAATAACTGACAATGCAGCCAGGCCTTTAGAGGGCAGCAACGGACCATCTTGGGGCACACACACACACACACACACACTGTTGAAATGTAAAATTTACATTTCAACAAAAGGACCTGTAAATGACAACACAAAAACTAAGGCACTGGTGTCGTACTTCTGGTTTACCGGAACGGGGTGCAACTCCCTGCAGTGCCCTGCTCAATTTGTTGTATTTAAATGGTTCATTGGTCCATGGCATTGCAATTTCCGCAATTTCCGCAATTTGCAATTGCCGCAATTTTCCACAATTCCTAGGAAACACTACGCAATTTTTCCGCAATTTCCGCAATTTCGCAATTTTTCCGCAATTTCAAAATTTCAAAAAACATGGGCTATAACCCATCGTTTTTTTCATTTTTTCATTTTTTTCAAATCCTCAAAATGATGAAAAACGGCGTGCCATAGTATGCCACACGATATGGGCTATAGCCCACGGTCCAAAATAATGAGAAACGAGGCTAACCTTTTTTTTCAAAATTTCAAAAAACATGGGCTATAACCCATTGTTTTTTTCATTTTTTCATTTTTTTCAAATCCTCAAAAATGATGAAAAACGGCGTGCCATAGTATGCCGTACGATATGGGCTATAGCCCACGGTAAAATGATGAGAAACGAGGCTAACTTTTTTTTTCAAAATTTCAAAAAACATGGCCTATAACCCATCGTTTTTTCCGCAATTGCCGCAATTTTTCCAAAAATTAAAAAAACTATGTGCTATAACCAAACGTTTTTTCCGCAATTTTCCGCAATTTTCCACAATTCATACGTAAAACTCCGCAATTTTTCGGCAACTTGATAATGTTTCTCATCCTCCGCAACACTCAATTTTTCCGGTGAATACAACACATTTAGCAGGGCACTGTAGGGAGTTGAACCCCGTTCACGTACGACACCAGTGCCTTAGCTTTTGTGTATTCAACTATTTGGGTAACATGTGAGCTTTATCCTCTAATTCATGGGCCTGGATGATGAAAAACGGTGTGCCATAGTATGCCGTACGATATTGGCTATAGCCCACGGTCCAAAATGATGAGAAACGAGGCTAACTTCTTTTTTCAAATTTCAAAAAACATGGGCTATAACCCATCGTTTTTGTCATTTCGTCATTTTTTTCAAATCCTCAAAAATGATGAAAAACGGCGCGCTATAGTATGCCGTACGATATGGGCTATAGCCCATGGTCCAAAATGATGAGAAACGAGGCTAACTTCTTTTTTCAAAATTTCAAAAAACATGGGCTATAACCCATCGTTTTTGTCATTTCGTCATTTTTTTCAAATCCTCAAAAATGATGAAAAACGGCGCGCTATAGTATGCCGTACGATATGGGCTATAGCCCATGGTCCAAAATGATGAGAAACGAGGCTAACTTTTTTTTTCAAAATTTCAAAAAACATGGGCTATAACCCATCGTTTTTGTCATTTCGTCATTTTTTTTTAATCCTCAAAAATGATGAAAAACGGCGCGCTATAGTATGCCGTACGATATGGGCTATAGCCCATGGTCCAAAATGATGAGAAACGAGGCTAACTTTTTTTTTCAAAATTTCAAAAAACATGGGCTATAACCCATCGTTTTTGTCATTTCGTCATTTTTTTCAAATCCTCAAAAATGATGAAAAACGGCGCGCTATAGTATGCCGTACGATATGGGCTATAGCCCATGGTCCAAAATGATGAGAAACGAGGCTAACTTTTTTTTTCAAAATTTCAAAAAACATGGGCTATAACCCATCGTTTTTGTCATTTCGTCATTTTTTTCAAATCCTCAAAAATGATGAAAAACGGCGCGCTATAGTATGCCGTACGATATGGGCTATAGCCCATGGTCCAAAATGATGAGAAACGAGGCTAACTTTTTTTTTCAAAATTTCAAAAAACATGGGCTATAACCCATCGTTTTTGTCATTTCGTCATTTTTTTCAAATCCTCAAAAATGATGAAAAACTGCGCGCTATAGTATGCCGTACGATATGGGCTATAGCCCATGGTCCAAAATGATGAGAAACGAGGCTAACTTTTTTTTTCAAAATTTCAAAAAACATGGGCTATAACCCATCGTTTTTGTCATTTCGTCATTTTTTTCAAATCCTCAAAAATGATGAAAAACGGCGCGCTATAGTATGCCGTACGATATGGGCTATAGCCCATGGTCCAAAATGATGAGAAACGAGGCTAACTTTTTTTTTCAAAATTTCAAAAAACATGGGCTATAACCCATCGTTTTTGTCATTTCGTCATTTTTTTCAAATCCTCAAAAATGATGAAAAACGGCGCGCTATAGTATGCCGTACGATATGGGCTATAGCCCATGGTCCAAAATGATGAGAAACGAGGCTAACTTTTTTTTTCAAAATTTCAAAAAACATGGGCTATAACCCATCGTTTTTGTCATTTCGTCATTTTTTTTTAATCCTCAAAAATGATGAAAAACGGCGCGCTATAGTATGCCGTACGATATGGGCTATAGCCCATGGTCCAAAATGATGAGAAACGAGGCTAACTTTTTTTTTCAAAATTTCAAAAAACATGGGCTATAACCCATCGTTTTTGTCATTTCGTCATTTTTTTCAAATCCTCAAAAATGATGAAAAACGGCGCGCTATAGTATGCCGTACGATATGGGCTATAGCCCATGGTCCAAAATGATGAGAAACGAGGCTAACTTTTTTTTTCAAAATTTCAAAAAACATGGGCTATAACCCATCGTTTTTGTCATTTCGTCATTTTTTTCAAATCCTCAAAAATGATGAAAAACGGCGCGCTATAGTATGCCGTACGATATGGGCTATAGCCCATGGTCCAAAATGATGAGAAACGAGGCTAACTTTTTTTTTCAAAATTTCAAAAAACATGGGCTATAACCCATCGTTTTTGTCATTTCGTCATTTTTTTCAAATCCTCAAAAATGATGAAAAACTGCGCGCTATAGTATGCCGTACGATATGGGCTATAGCCCATGGTCCAAAATGATGAGAAACGAGGCTAACTTTTTTTTTCAAAATTTCAAAAAACATGGGCTATAACCCATCGTTTTTGTCATTTCGTCATTTTTTTCAAATCCTCAAAAATGATGAAAAACGGCGCGCTATAGTATGCCGTACGATATGGGCTATAGCCCATGGTCCAAAATGATGAGAAACGAGGCTAACTTTTTTTTTCAAAATTTCAAAAAACATGGGCTATAACCCATCGTTTTTGTCATTTCGTCATTTTTTTCAAATCCTCAAAAATGATGAAAAACGGCGCGCTATAGTATGCCGTACGATATGGGCTATAGCCCATGGTCCAAAATGATGAGAAACGAGGCTAACTTTTTTTTTCAAAATTTCAAAAAACATGGGCTATAACCCATCGTTTTTGTCATTTCGTCATTTTTTTCAAATCCTCAAAAATGATGAAAAACGGCGCGCTATAGTATGCCGTACGATATGGGCTATAGCCCATGGTCCAAAATGATGAGAAACGAGGCTAACTTTTTTTTTCAAAATTTCAAAAAACATGGGCTATAACCCATCGTTTTTGTCATTTCGTCATTTTTTTCAAATCCTCAAAAATGATGAAAAACGGCGTGCTATAGTATGCCGTACGATATGGGCTATAGCCCATGGTCCAAAATGATGAGAAACGAGGCTAACTTTTTTTTTCAAAATTTCAAAAAACATGGGCTATAACCCATCGTTTTTGTCATTTCGTCATTTTTTTCAAATCCTCAAAAATGATGAAAAACGGCGCGCTATAGTATGCCGTACGATATGGGCTATAGCCCATGGTCCAAAATGATGAGAAACGAGGCTAACTTTTTTTTTCAAAATTTCAAAAAACATGGGCTATAACCCATCGTTTTTGTCATTTCGTCATTTTTTTCAAATCCTCAAAAATGATGAAAAACGGCGTGCTATAGTATGCCGTACGATATGGGCTATAGCCCATGGTCCAAAATGATGAGAAACGAGGCTAACTTTTTTTTTCAAAATTTCAAAAAACATGGGCTATAACCCATCGTTTTTGTCATTTCGTCATTTTTTTCAAATCCTCAAAAATGATGAAAAACGGCGCGCTATAGTATGCCGTACGATATGGGCTATAGCCCATGGTCCAAAATGATGAGAAACAAGGCTAACTTTTTTTTTCAAAATTTCAAAAAACATGGGCTATAACCCATCGTTTTTGTCATTTCGTCATTTTTTTCAAATCCTCAAAAATGATGAAAAACGGCGCGCTATAGTATGCCGTACGATATGGGCTATAGCCCATGGTCCAAAATGATGAGAAACGAGGCTAACTTTTTTTTCCAAAATTTCAAAAAACATGGGCTATAACCCATCGTTTTTGTCATTTCGTCTTTTTTTTCAAATCCTCAAAAATGATGAAAAACGGCACGCTATAGTATGCCGTACGATATGGGCTATAGCCCATGGTCCAAAATGATGAGAAACGAGGCTAACTTTTTTTTTCAAAATTTCAAAAAACATGGGCTATAAGTTATAGCCCATGTTTTTTGAAATTTTGAAAAAAAAAGTTAGCCTCGTTTCTCATCATTTTGGACCGTGGGCTATAGCCGAGGCTAACCGAGGCTAACCGAGGCTAACTTTTTTTTTCAAAATTTAAAAAAACATGGGCTATAAGTTATAGCCCATGTTTTTTGAAATTTTGAAAAAAAAAGTTAGCCTCGTTTCTCATCATTTTGGACCGTGGGCTATAGCCGAGGCTAACCGAGGCTAACCGAGGCTAACTTTTTTTTTCAAAATTTCAAAAAACATGGGCTATAAGTTATAGCCCATGTTTTTTGAAATTTTGAAAAAAAAAGTTAGCCTCGTTTCTCATCATTTTGGACCGTGGGCTATAGCCAATATCGTACGGCATACTATGGCACACCGTTTTTCATCATCCAGGCCCATGAATTAGAGGATAAAGCTCACATGTTACCCAAATAGTTGAATACACAAAAGCTAAGGCACTGGTGTCGTACTTCTGGTTTACCGGAACGGGGTTCAACTCCCTACAGTGCCCTGCTAAATGTGTTGTATTTACCGGAAAAATTTAGTGTTGCGGAGGATGAGAAACATTATCAAGTTGCCGAAAAATTGCGGAGTTTTACGTATGAATTGTGAAAAATTGCGGAAAATTGCGGAAAAAACGTTTGGTTATAGCACATCGTTTTTTGAATTTTTGGAAAAATTGCGGAAATTGCGGAAAAAACGATGGGTTATAGGCCATGTTTTTTTAAATTTTGAAAAAAAAAGTTAGCCTCGTTTCTCATCATTTTGGACCGTGGGCTATAGCCCATATCGTACGGCATACTATGGCACGCCGTTTTTCAACATTTTTGAGGATTTGAAAAAAATGAAAAAATGAAAAAAACGATGGGTTATAGCCCATGTTTTTTGAAATTTTGAAAAAAAAGGTTAGCCTCGTTTCTCATTATTTTGGACCGTGGGCTATAGCCCATATCGTGCGGCATACTATGGCACGCCGTTTTTCATCATTTTTGAGGATTTGAAAAAAATGAAAAAATGAAAAAAACGATGGGTTATAGCCAATGTTTTTTGAAATTTTGAAATTTTTGAAAAATTGCGAAATTGCGGAAATTGCGGAAAAATTGCGTAGTGTTTCCTAGGAATTGTGGAAAATTGCGGAAAATTGACCAAGATGGCTTATATGCGATCGTTTTTTGAATTATTTGAAAAAAAAAAAATCAAAAAAATTCAAAGAATAATTTACTATAACCCATCGTTTTTTCCGCTCCTTACTAAAAAGAAAAATAGAAAAAAATCAAGTACATATCTTGGTCAATTTATCTCTACTAAAATTGAACGTTATGGGAAATAAAAAACAACATTTAGCAAGGGGTCAAGGGGAAAACTCTGCCACACTCAAAGAAGAAAGGGAGACATTTTCTCATAGCAATTGGATTTTTAATTCAATATTTGTAAGATATAAAAATCTTCATCTTATCAACTTTATAGTACAATAACATCTTGCCATTTTAATGCATTTCCTGTATTCAACGAAGGGAGGCGTTTACAAGAATTCTGATCCCGTGAGTCAATGATAGTTAGTTCATGGATTATTTAGCTACTCAGCACTTCCCTTGTATAGGTGTACAGTATGAAAGATGCTTAGGAACAATGTGTATATTCCACATACAGTAAGACATTCAGCCTCACCTGTAGGCCTCGGCAACAAACTTAAAGCATTACCTACACCACGAAGCTACTTACAATCAAACAACTATCTTGTACTAGTAGTAAAATGGACACCAGGTAGCTCCCATTTGCAACGAGTAATTTTCGTGGTAACATTTTAAGCACTAAGTCACTTCCTCAGACTTCTCAAGCCTTTGTGCTCTGAAACGCCTGTGAAAATAAATCTTTACAAAATGGGAGCCATCTGGTTCTAAGGATCTTATCTTTTCTACGTGGTGAACTTTGTTGATCCAGTGACCTACCTAGTAGGTGCGAGTCTTTTGCACTTTTGTGGTACTCGTTAGGAAAAGGCTGATGCACACCTCGAAAAGTTGGTGACGGATGCTTAGGACAAAGTGCATATAATCAAAAGGGTATCTCTGAATTAACAAAGAATAGGACCTGTACACGGTCAGAAACGTGCAAAAAGAAATGTTGCCCTTTATTACGACGTTTCAGTCGTTAGACCTACATCATGACGGACAATACATGAGAGTGTCTTTGGTGATTGGGAGTACCTGTGCATCTCCGATGACTTACACACTGGGGTGTAGCCTATAAATGTTTGGTGGATATTGTGCTCTGTACTCTGTCCTGATGAAGGTCTAATGACCGAAACGTCGACATCGTTTGCACGTTTGTGACAGTGCGGGTCCCATTCATTGTTATTCAGAGATACCCTTTTGACTCTTGTAGTACTAAAATGGAACATATCACCAAGTAAATGGTGCACGTTTTGTCACAGATCATTTATTGTTATTGTCAAGACAAGGAAAAGCCCAGTCCGCTGGGTCGACGGAATCAAGTACCCAGACCGCAAGGGAGCGAGCTAAAGGAATTGACGGAAGTTAAGAGTGCACAGTAAAATCCTCAGGATTAATTTATCCATTTGATCACATTTGTATACTCTTGGCGTGAAACACTCAGGATTGTACAGTGTATAAGAATATTTCAAGGTTACCAAGCAAGTGCTTGTCTGAATATAGATAACCAGTGACTATAGACTAGTTCATGGGAGAGAGTAAATTTAAGTGCTGGCCCTGCCTCCCCCTAAAACAGCAGAAGAGAACATGTAATGGCATCTAACTCCACAGACTGATATCCTGTCATGGGCTCACCAATATCAAAATCACCACTTACATTTTTGGACTGAAAATAACCCAAACAATAAAACAAAAACAATCAACGACAAAAGCAGCCAACACAGGAAAACGGCATTCAATATGTGCATCTTCCAAGAAACACAGTGACCAGAAAAAACTAAATACAACAAAGAAAAGATATTAAGAGAATTCAACATGCCACATTGTTCCTGGGGCAAGTTTCTTTCACAGAAAGCCACCTATTCTTTTTTTTTGTTTTTGTTTAATAAGTAGTAAAAAAATATGAGTATGTGATAAATAAACCCTTCTTGAGTCTTGAAATAATAGACATTTCTCAAACCAGTTGCCAGCGGATCGACGAAGCAGTGAGGAGGGACAGGAGAGGAGGAAGCCACATGACGACATCACGGCACTAGACCATGCATACATGTTTGATCCTGCGAGACAAGACACATACACGCACACACCCACGTGTGTACAGGCACACGGTACGTCATGCAACTAACACATACACACAGACTCTCCATCAAACTAAATATAAAGCATCGATCGACATCAACCGAAAACATTAGCATTTGACGTTTCCCAGAATTCTGGTTGTACCAAAACCAAAGAGGCATTTATGGCAGAAATGGTTCATTACCCTTTATTTTCCCTCCTCAAAATTCACGTTTTGTAATGTTTTTTTGAAAACATATTTAAACAGCAGTTGGACCTTACCGAGTTGAATTGGCAGCACTACTGATATATAAAGCTCATCAACTGGAGAAAATAAATCTACAAAAGGACAGATGACCAGACAGGCAGATGAGGCGTGCAGCAAGCTGAATGACAACCAATCACAGCAATGATGAGAAAACAGTTTGAGTATCACCACCAAAACATGGCTGCATTAAACCGTGTGGCAGATTACACGCGCGCGCACACACACACACACACACACACACACACTCACACTCACACTCACACTCACACTCACACACACACACACACGCACACACACGGCGCTAACACATCTGCCAAGAACCTGCAACCATTCAGGTCTCAGTGCCCCCATCCACCTTCATGTCGTTTTGCTAGTCTAGTGAGATTGACTAACAGTAGACATGCCCATATAAGAGGAACGAATCAACGATAGCGAGATGTCACAAGGTGGGAACGGGACCATAGTCATGGTTCCTTGGCTGGTAGGAGGGGGGTGGTCCTTAATACTCCTCCGAGCAAAGCTGATTGATTGAGTGGTTTTAAGCCAGGGGTGTGTGGTTTTGGTCAGTCTCTCCAGTGAGCTAATTGGCTGTCTGGAATCTCTACAGTGAGGTGGATGGAAGCTTCTTGACGCGTCTCTGGGCCAGGAAGGAGCTCTCGATGGGCTTGAGCTCTGGAGTGGGCTGGGAGTTCTTCAGAGCCAAGTAGGTGGCTGCCATCGCACCCTGTGAATGAATGTATGAATTAATGCATCTTTATTTTTGTGTCTTGTCATAAAGACCCTTCCCTTACGGGATTATAAGACACCAATAACATAAATAAACAATATCACATTCACTTCCCACACAGAAACAACACAAAATATTTGGTCAAAACAAAACAGAAATACATGGAACTCATTCTCACATATCGTTTATATCACAGTAAGTGCAAATCCGTTCTTCTTCTATAACTCCTCTATATCTACCAGTCTCAAGGTGCAGGGGCAAGATCCCAGAACGAAGTTGGGCACATAGAGAACTTTGTCTTTTGGATAATGGAGCTACTTTTCACTAGCATAACAGCTTTTTATCGTAACAAATGTTCTCCACTTTGGTTTGTACAATATGCCCTGATATAAACTATATACTACATCATTGGAATGCCGTCCCGACCAAGAAGCTGTTGGCGTGGATGATGCGGCCCGGGGGCTGGAGCCCAGTGTTGCCAACTCTCCAGTAACGGAAGTAGCTAGTGGCTCCTCGAAAAGTCGGCAAAAGTCGCCAGGGGTGGGATATGCGCGCGCGTAGCGCGCGCCGCCCCTAGCGACTTTTTTGCGTCCCTAGCGACTTTTAGGCGCCCCTTAGTGCACTTAGTTTGTATCATCTCTTCATTTGATAACACATCGTTTAAACTCATTGTAATATTAAAAAAAAACATACCTCAATTTAACTAATGTTTAGAACGCTATTTTATTCCGATCCATACAGGAATTAGAAGGTTAATACTTTATGCATCCGAGACAGAGTGTGTATTTTATTTTTTACTAGCAGACTAAACTGAGCTGCCAGTGCTTCCTCCTTTCTTGCTCTGTCGAGCTCGAGGGGCGCGTTCGGAAATACCGCACCGGAGCGCACTCGCCTAGGCAGAGCAAGAAAGGAGGAAGCATTGGTAGACAGTCTGTGCAGTGTGCACATAACCGAGCCGAGGAAGCCACTGAGCCTGCTGTGACCTGTGAGCCAGACCAGACGCGCCGACCACTTTTAGTTTTGCCAATTTCGCGGATTTGAGGCTGAGAAAAAAAAAAAAAAGATTTTATCTCTGGCGCATATCTGGCGCCTGTCAACACGATTTGTCCCCAATTCACCAGGGGAAAAAAGCTAGATTTCTCGCCAGAAGCTTTTCACTAATTCAGTCGCTAGGGGGGTCTGGAAAGAAGCTAAATATGACGACAAATCCGCTAAGTTGGCAACACTGCTGGAGCCTGCATCAGATCCTGCCCTACACAGCATGCGCTGGAAGAGGAAGCAGGTCGGGGCATGAAGCCTGGGGCTGATCGATCGGCTGTTTCGAGCACACACCTGGCGCCTATGCTGAGTTCAGGGCAAAGTGTTGTTAACATCGCGCCAGCGGGGAGTATACCTCCACCTCGTAATGGAGACGGGGCCGTGGCGACTGCCTCTGGGTTCGAGATGGGTCCAACTGGACCGGAATTATCATCACATTCATTTCCCCCGCGGTGGAGTGAAGTGGCTAAACGAGGCCGGCCCCAGTAGGGGTCGGGGATTGCCGCTACTCAGAAGAGATCGAGAGCCGCTGACAATACTGGACGGGCCAGGAGGCCGGGTGCTGTTCCCATTGTCGGCACCAGTGCTGTGAGTACAATCAAAACAGTGCAGACCAAACTTGTCAGTGTATTTGCATCTAGATTCGCACCAGAGCTGGATGCTGACACGCTATCTGCGTATTTAAAAACTTAAGCGGGAGGTCGCCTGTCAGAAAATTGTCAGTGCACAAAGCCGATTTGGCTCTTTTTAAGTGACAGCGGAGTGTAAAGACGTTGGTGAAATGTACACTCCCGAGCTCTGGCCTGGCTGTGGCTAACGGGGCTAATCTGGAGCTTGCTACTGTGGATGTAAATAGTGTGCAGAAGGAGGCTACGGCCAGACCATCCACCTCCTAGGTAATATTATGCGTGTTGGATTTTATAACTGTCGGGGGCTGCGGCTTGGTAACAGTGCAGGAGACTGTGCCAGGCGTTTGCAACTTGTTGCTAAAATGCGATATCCTTTGCCTACAAGAAACGTTTTTAGCCAAGCAGGACTTGGGACAGTTGAACTGTTTTAATGACAATTTTCACGGAGCTGGTGAGTCCACAACTGACCTCACGATGGGTATAGTGAGAGGAAGGATTGCAGGAGGAGTGGCTATATTGTGGCGCAAAAACTTGGACCCTGTGATAAATGTCGTCAGGCTCGACACTGACTGGTGTATTGCTGTGCAGTTTAGGATCAAGAACAAAGTGTTCACTATACTCAATGTATATACACCACATGAATGTCAACAGAATGAGGATGAATACTTAAATAGATTAGCTTTTATAAACTCTTTTATTTCTGATAATCACTCTACTAGTGTTTATATCTGTGGTGATCTGAATGCAGACATCTGACAGACATTCATTGTTTGCTAAACATATGATCCATTTCTGTGAGGAAAATAACCTTATAATATAAGGTTATTTTCCTCACAGAAATGGATGAAAAGCTACTGTATCTGCAGGTAAGAGCACCTGACTGGATAATATTATTATTATAATATTATATATAATATAATATAATATTATAGCACCTGACTGGATAATATTATTATCCAGTCAGGTGCTCTTACCTGCAGATACAGTAGCTTTTCATATATGCACTGTATTGTATTGTTTTCTTTGACCTGTGAAGCACTTTGGTACGACGAGAGTCGTTTTTAAATGTGCTATACAAATAAAATTGATTTGATTTGATATATAAGTGAAGCCTGGCACTCAACATCTTGGCTTGACCACTGTATAAGCACCGCTGATGCTCACTCTATTATACAATCTATGCAGATTGACTATGAGGCATCTATGGCAGACCATGTGCCTGTGATATTAGTGCTTGATGTGGACAGTCTGCCTGAGTTGTCCCAAGATGTAGATAGCATCAGTAAGGGGAAGATAGATTGGTCTAAACTCACCAATGATGATTTCTTGGCTTATTATGAGAGAACTGATGTTGCGCTGAGCGATGTATATTTGCCCTATGATGCAATTTTATGTTCCAATGTCAACTGTAATAAAAAAACGAGGACCTTTGTACCCTATATGAATGTATTGTGGGGGCTATGTATGAGGCTAGTAGACCTTTTCTTTCTTTTCATAATAGGAATAAAAATATTAGGCCTGGTTGGAATAAGCATGTGGCTGCATATCATGCAGAGGCAAAGAGGGCCTATAAGGCTTGGGTCTTAGCAGGTCGGCCCAGACAGGGAACTCTCCTGGACCATAAAAAGCAAACTAATGCCAGGTATAAATATGCAATACGCTTCGTTAGCAAGCAGGAAGCGACGATGAGAGCGGACTCTATGGCTGAAAAGCTCCTTGACCATAATGCTACAGGGTTCTGGAAGGAGGTGAGAGCTCTGAACAGAAATAACACTCCTTTGCCATGCAGCATGGAGGGTGTCTCTGGTGTGGACAATATCGCAGAGGTGTGGAGGCAGCACTACTCTGATATATTCAATTGCGTTAAGAGTGACCCCTATGAAGTGGGAATTATGCATGACAGTGATGCTGTTGGTGTCACAGCCAATGAGGTTCTCCAAGCTAGCGGCTCAGATCAAATAACAGCAGAGCAACTTAAACATGCCAGCCCTAAGGTTGCGGTTCTACTTGCCATATGTCTCACTGGTCTCATGACATGGATTACTGCCACACTCTAAGTTGTCTGTCACTTTGGTACCAGTTATCAAGGACAAGGCAGGAAAAGTGGGGAGCTTGGATAATTATAGGCCTATTGCTCTTGCCAGTGTATTGTCCAAGGTCCTTGAAAGGATCCTATTAGATCCATTAGGCTCCTTTTTTAATACCACTGACAATCAGTTTGGGTTTAAGGCTAAACATGGTACTGACCTCTGCATATGCCTTAAAAGAAGTGGTTGATAACTACAAAAGCCATAACTCATCTGTTATAGTTGGTTTTATTGATGCGTCCCGTGCCTTTGACAGGGTCTGTCATCGGAAGCTGTTCCTAAAACTGAGGGAAAGGGGGGTGCCCGACAGCATCATAAGAATCCTGGCATACTGGTATGCTAACCAGAGCATGCAGGTTAGATGGGGAAGTGGGGTCTCGGCTCCTTTTACTGTTGGTAATGGGGTCCGGCAGGGGGGGTTACTCTCCCCAGCCCTATTTAATCTTTATATGAATGATCTCTCTGTTCAGCTGAATAACTGTAGCACAGGGTGTATGCAGGGGGGCAGTCAGACGGATATTTTGTGAAGCCACTAAGGAAATGAAAGTTCATATAATGGCCTGTTGTGGCGCTCTCATTGGGCTCAAAAAAACCCATAGCCCCATAGAAGTCCATGTATTTGGGCCCAACTTCACCTAGACTGTATTACCTTAATAAACATGGTCATGAATACTTTTTGCTTCAAGTCACTAGTTTAAAGTCTCATTTCTAATGTCATAATATTCTTTTTGGAAAATTATGGTCCCATTTATTAGAAAAATGACCATAAAGTTGCGCATGTTCTGAGGGGCGTGGCTACCGTTACAGTCTATGAACGGGATCCCCCACCCACTCGAGTCAAAATAAAAACCAACGAAGAAGAAGGGGGAAGTCCCGCCTCGTTGTCTGGGCCAGCCAATGGGCCAGCTGGCCTGAACTGGGCCAAAACGGATCTAGAAAGATGGCTACTTCCATTGCAAGGACTGACAGGCTTCATTTTACGTTCACGTTCCCGCGGGACGCTTTGTCCATATTTTTTACAGTCTATGGGTGTATGATACTGTACTCCCCTCTATACCGCCCCCTTGTGGGTTAAATTTAAGAAAGCAAGTCTGTATAAACTGCAGGTTGCCTATGATTGCATGCGTATACTATTGAACAAACCAAGGTGGAGCAGTGCAAGTGAGTTATTCTGTAGTGTGGGAGTTTACACCTTTCATGCCCTACTGAGAAACTTGATGTATAAATGTACCGGTATGTGTCGGCTCAATGAGTCTAAAAACTGCATAATTATGCTGCTATGTAACCCCAGCTTCAGTAGCACCAGGTACCGGTCTGCTTTTTGGAAGCACTGGTATGAATGTTTATTGTAAAAAAAAAAAAATGTTTTCATGGGTTAGGGGTGTTTCTTCTCTGTATGTAGTGTTTTATGTTGTCTGTTATTGGACCCTGAGTCTGAACAAATAAAGTTGATAGATTGATTGATAAAGCTACCATGCTGCATCTCCACTTTATCTCACACGGCTCCCATCCCATGTCTCCTGTTATTGCCAATACAGGCATGAATTTATGCACTCCCAGAAAATACTGTATGGCCCTATTCTGGACCATGTGTCCTTTCATATTTATATTTGAGCCACATATACCTGCCATATAGTCCATGACAGGGCAGACACACGTGTGAAACATTTTGGGCAGCATAAATTGGGGTCCCAGGGATAGAAATGCCATTAAATAGTAGTAATGCATATCAAACTGGGGGTCCTTGAAATTAAACGGGTTGAGAATTACTGCTAGAGCCGTAAAAAATATTCTCTTATGGGGTGCCTGGCATATCTTTTTCAAATGGGGGTCTGCGGGCTAATTAGTGTCAATTTGGGGGTCCTTGACACTAAAAAGTTTGGGAACCCCTGTCCTAGATTACCCAGCTGTTTGGTTTTATACCACCTAGAGCCCTGTGTGTTAACACAAGTACAGTAATGTTAAGCACGTGAACCCTATTCTAAAATAGCAATACCTGAAAGAGGTCAAAATACTAGTTGATGTGCAGTGGTGGAAAGTAACTAGTAAGTACATTTAATTAAGTACTAGTACTTAAGTACAATCTTGAGATATTTGTACTTTACTATTAGTATTTCCAATCTCCAATAGTTTTACTTCTACACCACTTCATTTCAAAGGAAAATATTGTACCTTTACTCCACTACAATTATATGAAAACTTTAGTTACTAGTTACTAGTTACGTTTTGTACTTATTATTACAAAACGTACAGTACACTAACCACATATAGTTTGTCTATTTTCAAAAGATATATATACATTTTGAACTTCTGCACAATGACTACTTTCACTTTTGGTATTTTAAGTACATTTTGATACCAATACTTTTGTAGTACTATTACTCGAGGAAAGCAATAGGATACACCCGCACACTGTGTACTTGCTCGGTACATGAGTATTTTTTAATGAAGCAACGTTTCGGTCCCTCCGGACTCCATTATTAGACCGTGTTGTTACATTTCGGCAGAAGAATCTTTGATCGACATCGCTGTAACCCATTAAAACTGGGAAAGCATCCATGTCATTTAATGGATCATCTGAGAACGCCATTCATTACCTTGACCAGTTTGGGGTCCTGGTGAGGTAGCTGGCTGTTGGGCAGTTGGTCTCTCCGGACCATCCAGGGGTGTTTGAGGACTTGCTTGGCTGTCAGTCTCTGATGGGGGTCCACGTGGAGCATCTTGGATACCAGGTCCTGGACACACACACACACACACACACACACACACACACACACACACACACACACACACTATGTTATGCACGCGCCGGCAGTACAGTATGTTATGCACACACACGCAGTACAGTACGTTATGCATGTACAACTGACATAGGAGAGAGACCAGGAGTCTGTGTTCATATATTCATATTGAAGAAATAGTATTGATAAGTCTCACCATAGGGTTAGGGTGGTACAACCACGTGTACCCTTCAACTAGAGGATAAAAACCATAATAGTCATTCAATGAACCAGTCAATCGCTCGACAGTCGAGCGTATATGAATGTGTTGTTTAACCTCTTAATAGTCAGGGAATATTATCAGTATTACCAGTCAAATCTGGGAATACATTTCTTACCAAGAATTTTCTTCACCAATGTGTTTGTAAAGGTGTCTACTAACATATCCCACATTGGTTTATATTCAACCACCCTAGGTGAATTTTTGTTGGGGTACCATCAACAGCCAATACATGGCAAAATGTTCTAAATTTCATTATGCTTTAAATAGCATGTGACGTGTCAAACTAGGGTTTTTTCATAATTCTGAATCCATTCCAAGCATTTGTTTTGCACGAAAAACACTTTACTTGGGCTAAAAATGGCCATAGACACAATGATGAAACCCCCCTAGTTTGACACGTCACATGCTACTTAAAGCATAATGAGAAATTCCCCTAGGGTGGTTGAATATAAACCAATGTGGGATATGTTAGTAGACACCTTTACAAACACATTGGTGAAGAAAATTATTGGTAAGAAATGAATATCCCCTGACTATAAACATTGTATACTTTGTTGAATTGAGTCCACCATACTATGGCCCCCCCCTGTTTTCCCCTCCTACACCAAATGTCTTAGGCAGCGACATCGTGCCGCAATGAGACACGTTGTGGATCTTGTCGATCGGCCATTTCTGCCGGATCTGCTCCC
Organism: Protomyctophum bolini; assembly: GCF_963924005.1. Classification (NCBI taxonomy): domain Eukaryota; kingdom Metazoa; phylum Chordata; class Actinopteri; order Myctophiformes; family Myctophidae; genus Protomyctophum; species Protomyctophum bolini. The sequence continues at coordinate 38,610,231 of NC_137876.1, forward strand.
CCGCCAGAATAGGAATGCTAGGGCTCATATGGTTCAATGTTTAAGATCTTGCTTGTTGTATAATGGGTTGTATAATGGGAAAGTTTGGCTTGACTTGCTGTACCTTGGCAGCGTCAGACACAGAGTCCCAGTTGCCTCCAGTCAGCCTGAAGTGGCCGCTGCCTATTCGGCTCAGGATCTCATTTGGCGTGTCCTCAGGTCCATTGGCAAATGGAGTGAAGCTGGTGAATAGAGGACAAGACAGAGCATTTAGCGGGTATGACAGAGAGGTGACTGTAATGTTTTTAAATGAGCGAGTTTGTGTGTAAGTAAGTGATCCTATATACCCAGCAAGCATCGTGTAGAGTAATACTCCTAAACTCCAGATGTCACAGCCTTCATCGTAACCCTGGCGCTTTAACACCTGCCAACACAGACGTAGGTGAGAGTAGTATCATACAGTGCACATGTCACACTTTAATGTCTGAGACTTTAACAAAACAATAAGGCACACACATCCACTCACTAAAAATCAGGTTACTAAAAACCGCACACTGGGTCACACTACAAAGCTTAAACACTATTTTGGTTCCTTTTTACACTATTGGACATGATGTTTCAAGCCTACCGGCTCTTCATCCGACACTCACTAAGACTTACATTATACTTCTACATTACTAGTACAATTAGTGACAGAGGGCACACTTACAATGTTTCACCATTTGTGGCCACGACACCCATTAACAGATGTGATGGTGGTGAGATTAAGCCACTCACTCACAACCTCCTTTTGGCTGGAGATTCAGCTTACCTCAGGAGCTACGAAGTTAGCAGTGTAGCATGGGGTCATCAGCAGACCATTGTTGGCTCGCAGCTGCTTGGCAAACCCAAAGTCACAGATCCTGATGGACTCAGGGTTCCCCGACTCATCTACATACAGAATGTTACTGGGTTTCAGGTCTCTGTGCACCACCTGGAGGTAGAAGAGAAAGGATGGAGAACATAAAGGAATGAGGAAGAGTTTGAGAAAGACCGATGTGAAAGAAATCAAGATCAATCTAATAATGCCATGGTATCTATGTCAAGAATCAAACACAGATACAAGGTTGAAAGTTTAACCAGAAATGGCCACCAGAGGGCAACAGAAGTCCCAAACTAATGTCTGGAAGTCCCCAAAACATGATCAATCATTGGCTATTAATATAATATGTTACTGCGGTATGTGAGCAGTTTGTGAATTAAGCCACATCAATATATTTGTCTACAATCAACTTTCTTCAGGAGCTTCACTTTACTTCACAGCAGCAGCTGTGTTTGGTCTACATTTGAGTGTGACAGATATACACACATAAATACAAACCTTGTTCTAGAAGGCTTGCCCTATGTCCACACTATATAAAAGACAGACCTACTATCCCTACAATAGCCACATTGTTCCATTTTCAAATCCGAGATGTTTTAGTTCACAGAACAACAGATATATATAACCAATTTCCTTCTAGTAGTCAATTTACCTTGACTGTACCATATACAGTATCATTGTATGAAGCTTCATGCTTACAAAACTACATTCCAAACTCAATGGAGTTTGTAATGTATGACAGTGCAAACTCAATGGAGATTGTACTGTTTGGACATCTACTGGATCAGTTTCTCACCCCTTGTGAGTGGAGGTACTCCGCCGTTTTGGTGATGGTGTGAAGCACAGCGCTGGCCTCCCTCTCAGAGAAGAACTTCTGTTTGAGGATCCGATCCAGCAGCTCTCCTCCTCTCATCAGCTCTGTCACCATGTAAACTTGCTTGCCATTGTCGTACACCTGAGATACACAAACTAATACCGTCACTTCTTAAACATGGTTCCTTAATATCAGTGTGTGTGTGTGTGTGTGTGTGTGTGTGTGTGTGTGTGTGTGTGTGTGTGTGTGTGTGTGTGTGCGTGCGTTCATACTCACATCCTTCAGTGTTATGATGTTGGGGTGCTGTCCATATCTCAGGAGAATCTCTATCTCCTCAGAGGGATCGGCACTCGTCTTGTCAATCATCTGTCCAACACACAAAAGCACCCATAACCCACTGGGACCCAGGTTTGAGGCGTTCACAGAGACGTGCCAGATGTATCGATGCAGGTGCATGCCAGGATTTAGCCTCAAAATCAGCGCCATCAATTATTTATTTTCTTTAGAACATTCGGTTGTTTTGAGATCATATTGTGTAAGAAGGTTGGAGCATAAAATATGTACTTTAGATCAGATGGCCCTAGCTAAGCATAACTCACTTTTACACTATTATTGGCATGTGAGGGGCAGTCATTAATGCTGGCTTTGCCTTTCCAGACCAAAAAATCTGCCTCTGTGTGCTTACAAGTGCAGGTTTCATGTAATCAATTCCCAACAGAACCCTAAACCTGTTGTTTGGGGGAGCGCTGGTTTCAGTTATATACTTCATCGCCCGACAGTGTTGCATACAGAGAATAGCTGACATATAAAGTTTTATAAACTCACAACACGACGTGGATGCGACTGCTGTGAGCTTGAAGGTCTGCTATTCTCGGCCGTTCTATGCATGTGACGGAGCATAAATTAGGCTGGGGGTCTGCAGCTACGTGAGCAAGCAGTCTCTGCTGCCATGAGGGAGCGCTCCCTCTAGTCTGTTCTAATGACAGCAACTGGAGGTCGGGTTTGAAGGACAACTGCTTTTAGAATTGCCATTGTTTACACACAACGGAAACCAAAGAGTTTCTTATGTGTCAAGTAAGAGTGGGACATCACAGTAAACATCCTAAGCACTCTTCCTCCACACTAGGAGGAAAACAGCATCTTAATGTTTGATGGGATGCATCTTTACACACGAGTGCTGTGACCATTTTCCATTGTCTCTTATGAGCGGCAGGGTGCTTTTGGTCGCCTGCCTGCGTGCGCATACTGGTTCTCATCAGTGTGACATTGTGTCTGATAAGGGGTCTATCAGACGCCGTTTCACTGTATGTGTTCTGACCTTCACAGCGTATTCCGTGTTGGTGGCTTTGTGAACACAGCGTTTGCAGACAGAGAAAGAACCCATTCCGATGTCCTCCTTCAACACATAGCCATCACTGAAGCACAGGTTCTTCCCATGCAACTGCTACAGAGAGAAAGAGAGAGAGAGAGACACCAAGCGTTATGGATTTAAGCATACCTACTGTAGTAGCGTTGCCTGGCTCCCACATACATACAGGTTTGTATATTACTATACTTTTTTTAAGCGATTTTGGCCATTTTTAACCATAAGCCTAAAGAAACTGCTGATCTACAAGGCACCAATGCGCTGTGTGCTGCATTGTGAGCTTGCAGATCGGCTATTTATCGGTGCACAACACCAGTGAGCAACCAAGTGTAAATCATCATCTATCTCTAATCCCAAAACTGAGTGAATCTTTTCGGAATTGTAAACTCTATTTTTTTTGTTACCATAAAACCCAATTCCTCTTGTGAGGATCAGGAAACCGGTCCTCACAATGTCTATCTCTTAAATTCTACTATACTTGTGGAGACACGAGCACACCCCTACATAGCCAAGCATGGAACAGGATCTACAGATGTTTACTGCAGTTTATTCCCAAATTAGTACTGAATTATTGAATTCACCTCATCCCCCAGTCTGGCTCATCCTGTTTGAAATAATTTAATGAGTCATTGCAGTCATTCCAGACTGGGGTACTCAGTCTGCCTTTATTTAGCTTCTACCTACCTGTATGAGTGAGTGACAAATATACCTCTCCTGATTCTTGATTTATATATCATTATTTGCGTACCCTTTATGTTACTTATTATGCATGCAACTACACTTCATAGGAAGCTTGGACAAAAAAAACCATTTTGCCCGTTCTTTTACACAAATTGTGATATGACACAACACTGTGCTCAAACCTCATATGAATGCGCTGTTCACTCACAGAATCAAACTATGGAGATGTTGATATATAAATATACACATATACACATTGTGGACCACAGGTTTGGTTACATTTGTACACTCAGCCAGGGACCCTGAGGGTCCCTGGAAGTGGTGGGCGTGTCCCATGAGTGAGTGACAGCTGACCTGGACCACTGGGTGTGGAGCGGGCTTGGCCGTCTCGTCTAAGCCCTCCTCCTCCAGCATGGTGGAGGCCACAAAGCTGAAGCCTCTGAACAGATTGTGGGCTCCGGCGCTGGGGGGCACACCTGGGGAGTCTGGAGGGTACAGTAGCAGCACATGGGTTAGGGCTAGACAGGGGTACTTTACACTACCTACAGACGCTAGTATGTATTATGTAAGACAGATCCAATGTATTGCAAACATATCAAGACCCATATCTAAGGAATGGTATAACAAATCTGGGAAAGGCATACTATGCACTTTGTCACAGCATTCTTTTTATATAGAATATTTTCATTGACATTTTCTTTGGTAACATACATTACATACACTTACACTATCACAGACATAATTATAGCCTTGCACTTGCCCAATTATCAAAAAAAATACCCCAAAAAAACAATAACAATACATTAATTAATTAATTTAAATAATAATTAAATATCTTTACCATATGAAATCTATATTTAACCCAGAGACTTTTAACCGCTGACCTTTTGGCGTACGCGAGGTGAACTCTGGGTCAAAGTAGAAGGTGTCATCTGGGCGTGCCACGGCTGGTTTGAACGGAGGGGGGAGCTCTCTCCTGAAGAGTTTCTGAAATTAAGACGTGCAGTAGAGAAGACACGGATATTGATTGTAAGACTTTTGACATTTTCTAATAAAAACCATAATCATTAGTATGTAAATTGTGTGCAATTCAAATAAGTTCTACTACTTATATGGCGTGCGCGCGTGTGTGTGTGTGTGTGTGTGTGTGTGTGTGTGTGTGTGTGTGTGTGTGTGTGTGTGTGTGTGTGTGTCTGGAGCTAATATCGCAAACCGCTGGATCAATCAGCAGCAAACTTTGTATGAACTGGCCACAGAACCGACACTATTTCTTTAAATATGATTTATACTTAAAAAAGAAAAAAGTGAAAGTAGTAAAAGTAGGTAAGAGAATGAACGTATATACGGGTCACTCACATTCCAGTCGATGGTGGAGAAGAAGCAGTGGCGTTTGATCTCTTCTGTCCCGTCTGCTCCAGACCCTGTCAACCCAACAGTACCATAATGAGCAGCAAGTACCTCCACTAACACTTCATTCAATTTAACATCAAACACTTCCGTTGCCACTGCTGCATGCACTACTATATATATATATATATATATATATATATATATATATATATATATATATATATATATAGTCGATGTCGGGTGGAAAGCTTGGCATTCAGAGAAAATCATCCTTAATGTTGAAGTGGGCATAACATTTATGATGATATGAACGAATGTGGAGTTGTTGGTACTAACCCAGCCTGTTGGCAGGGTTCCTCTTGAACAGAGCTCGGAGCAGAGACTGGGCCTCAGCGCTCAGGAACTGAGGCATGCCCAGACGTGCCCTGCAGAGGATACAAACATACACAGAATTGGGAATTTAATTAATCTATTAATTATTCACCCGATTCACCCGATGAACCCTAGCATCCCTATTCTGCGATAACATTAGTTTAAAATATTTAGTGTGGAGCAAAAGCAGGAGGAGCCCACTGTAGCATAAAGCCTAGTATAGAGTTTAAGTGGTTAAAACTTTTATTCTGTAACAATCAGGCACGTGCAGAGGGGGGGGGTCTAGGGGGGCTTGAGCACCTGCCTTTTGCAGGAAGTGCCCTTTCTCACAAAAAAAAAAAAAAAAGGGTTAATTTTTTTATATTTATTTTGAGGGAAAGGGCAAAAAAATCAATATGAGCTCATGTGGGGGGCAATAAGGGCTTGTGGGGGGGGGGGCAATAAGGGCTTATGTGGGGGACCAATAAGAGCTTGTGTGGGGGGGAAACAAGGGCTTATTTGGGGGGGCAATAAGGGCTTGTGTAGGGGGGCAATAAGGGCTTATGTGGGGGACCAATAAGAGCTTGTGTGGGGGGGAAACAAGGGCTTATTTGGGGGGGCAATAAGGGCTTGTGTAGGGGGGCAATAAGGGCTTATGTGGGGGCCAAAAAGGGCTTGTGTGGGGGGCCAATAAATGCCATTGGCCCTTCAAGACGAAAATGTAATGATAAATTCCACTATCATAATGAATTATCTTTTAATCTGCCATCAGTCCGTTTTAGTTTCAGACTAATGAGAACATATTGCTTATTTTACTGTCCAATGACATGAAATGGCACAAGGGAAGGACTCCACAAAAAGACCACCCCCAAAAATTCTGGAGTTTGAACCCCGGCACCCCCAGTGCTCTCTGCATGGCCCTGGTAACAATAGAACTTCAGTGTGGCATCCCCACCCTGTGGAACGCTCTCCCAATGGAGATTCGCCATGCTCTAACATTGGACTCTTTTAAGGCTGCCTTGAAAAAACAGAATGTGGAGGGGTGTTGTCCATCAGGGTTTCTTTTGACTGCTAGTTTTTTGTGTTTTTTTTTCTTTTTCGTTTGTTTTCTCTTGTCTTTTTCTTTTGTGTAAGTCATGTGTAGTTTGTATGCTTTATTGTAAAATCAATGAAAAAAACTTTGATGACAAAAAAAGGTTGCCTTGAAAAGACTAGCTATTCTCTCAGGCTTATGGCAAATAGTTGTATGTTGTTTGTTCATTGTTTTTTAAATGTAAAGCATCCTTGAGTTCATGAAAGGTGCTATATAATTCAAGCTATTATTATTACTAGTCAGTGTTGTTTATTCTGCAACTAGATGGCTGATGTACTTTTTACAAGTCACTCACTTCAGGATCATGCTCATAGTTTCTTTGCGGTCCTTCCCTTGGAATGGCAGTGAACCTGTTAACATCTCAAACTGGGACAGAGAACATAATGACGGTATTGAATCAATATACACATGCAATGGAAACAGAGTTCTGTAAAGCATATAATTGCATTGACTTTGCATTTCAGGATATGATGTGCTATCAACTCATTATCTGTATGACTGGACCTAGTGCCTCACCATCAGTACTCCATACGACCACCAGTCGGCGCTGTGGTTGTGGCCCTGTCTGTTGACGACTTCTGGTGCCATGTACTCCACAGTACCACAGAAAGAGTAGGCTTTCTTCTCATGGTCAATGGCTTCTTTGCACAGGCCAAAGTCTGAAAGATACACATACTTATATATCATAGGTTTAATAACATTATGGTGGCAGCAGCCTAATAGTCCACTAGCCAGAATGCTGAATCTATTCCAAGCTTTAGTTTTGCACAAAAACACTCCTTGGGCGTTTTTAGCCTTATGTGTAATTATTTTTGTAAAACTAATGCTTGGAATAGATTCAGCATCATGAAAACCCCCTAGTTTGACATGTCACATGTTTTTTTTTGCCTTCTATAGGTTGTTAATGGTATGGTCACATATTATGCCAATATGAAAATTGCTCAACATATCCAAGTTAGCAGTTTCTACATGCTGGGGACCCATACTCAACATTTCTAACATAAAACCTTTGTGTACTCAACATGTCCGGGTTCACAATGGGGATCTATGGACTGTACACTATAAGGCCCTGTTTATATAAAACCAGGGTTGACAACAGGATGATTGTTGGCCTGATTTATTGCAACTGCAAGGAAAATATAGTTTGAGGGTGGTGAACAGACGCCCTTGAGCAATGCACAGCAGCAGTGCAGATAGCTGCTTAATGGCCAAGCATTTTGATTGTGAAAGTGATATTGAGGTTCCAAAACATAATGTATGCTATATTTATGTTTCCATAATGTTTCAATTCCTCTTTGAAATCCATTAGGTCAGTTTGATTCCAGTGGCAGGCCCAGAGGTACTGATATAAGGGAGGATAAGATGGGGTGTAATGATTAACTAAAATAAATAACACACAAACCCTATCTGGATGGGGAACGATAAGACTGTCAACACTGACTAATGATGAAGGTCAACAAGGGAGGCGCCGCGAACAAGTGTGTGTGTGTGTGTGTGTGTGTGTGTGTGTGTGTGTGTGTGTGTGTGTGTGTGTGTGTGTGTGTGTGTGTGTGTGTGTGTGTGTGCGTGCGTGCGTGCGTGCGTGCGTGCGTGCGTGCGTGCGTGCGTGCGTGCGTGCGCGCGCGCGTGCGTGCGTGCGTGCTTGTGTGTGTCCAAGATACACAAATAATGAACGAGAGTGAGATCAAAAGGAGAGAAAGTGAACTTACCTGTGAGTTTTATATGTCCCTCCTCATCCAGCAAAATGCTACAACACAGACATGGTGTAATGTTACAAACATATATTGTCTAATTATTTTATTGCATACATTGTCTATGTCAGTGGATCTCAAAGGGGTCCTTCAGGGTGTTCCAGGTGGTCCCCCAACAGACATTTTATTTTCATCTACAGACTCGCATGTGATGCAAATGCAATACATTGTAGGCTTGAAGATCTGCCATTAAAAATAACTAAGGTATCAAACTGAGCGACAAAGGAATGAGAACCACTGGTCTGTGTGGATGGATGGTATGGTATGGATTGGTTGTAGGGGTGGTAGCCTGGTAGGTGTGTGGGAGGGAGGGTGTGTAGGTAATTATTGTAACCGGTTGGTATATATTCTACAACCTGTATTAAAAATAATATATAGAAAATAAAAACAAGAAAATGTGTGAGTACATTAGTCAATTTCTTAGACTTTTCTACTGTTCTACTACTAAAAATAATAATAATGGACTAGTTCCAAGCAGTGCATTAGGAAACTGAGAAAAAAGAGGGGGGAAAGCTCTGCCAAGCGATTTATTCATGTACTCTGTTAATGCACCGGATATCAGATTACTCTGATTAAAACGCGGCACATCAAAGCTTTTTTCTGAGTGCACTGCACTGCACTGCACTCCCTCTGTTGCACTGCACTCCAGCAGGGATTCTTTCTTTCTTTTTCATAAAGCCAGCAACATGCATATTTCATATTTATTTTCCTTTAGCCGGGCCATCCATGGTAAATGTATACCTTAGATCCCTTTTAGACTCTAAAAGGGGTTAGTGGGTTTAAGGTGGTGTTATGAACCTGCTGATGCAATACACATGTAATATCACACCTTGGATACAAGCCACGGGTATGTGGGCCATGATTCACAAAGTGTGTGCGCGTGCTTGTACAAAACTTGTGAGGTCCAAATGTCCCCACATAACATGTACAGTAGAATGACCATTTTCCTGATCCTCACAACGAAAATGCTATTTTGTGGTTTGATTGATTGACTGACTGATATTTTAATTTCACAGTATGTAAATGGTAAATGGTGCATTTATATAGCAGCTTTATCCAAGGCGCTTTACAGAGATTGTGCATTACATTCACCCAGTCACACCGGAGCCAGAGGAAACCATGCAAGGCACCAACCTACACATCGGAAGCAATTAGGGGTTCAGAGTCTTGTTCAAGGACACTTCCACACCAACTCTGGGGGAGCCCGGGTTTGAACTGGGTTTGAACTTTCGTTTTCTAAAAATGTCACTCAGAAAATGACCATCCTAAAATGTTGATGTCCTTAAAGTATAGAGGGTATGCGTGTGACATCATCATACCCGGAAGTTATGCGGGAACGCCTACCGAGTGGCAAAAAACTTTCGGGACTTGACAGCCCACACATCCAAACAAATTACTTTAAACAACATTAAATTCACTTTGTCACTCACTTTGACACTCGATCTGTCATTCACTTTATGCATGCGCATACCCTCTATTGTAATACAAACGCGTGCGTGCGTGCGTGCGTGCGTGTGCAACAGTGCATGCATTCACTTACTTTTCAGGTTTGAGGTCTCTGTAGATGATGCCCAGTCCATGGAGGAAGTCCAGTCCTAGTAATAGCTCGGCTAAATAAAACTTCACATCCTCCTCTGTGAACATCACCTGGGATACAGATATAGACGAGATAAAATAAGCAACTATAGCCTGATGAATCCAAATGTTGATCTGCAATGAACAATGGGAGCTACTGTAATTAATGTATGCAGACCATTTCTATGTCGTGGCTATATCTGCGTGTCCGGAGCATTTTGAGATATTTAACTTTGATTTTATAAGCATATTATGTTATGTATAAAATCATCAATAGGGTTGTGATCGGGCTGAAACCTTGCAGAAATTTGGAGTCCTAAGTTATAGATACATCATAGACAAGTAGTCTCACAAGCCAGACTGTTAACTTGACTTGCCTCGCACAATTAAAAAATGCTTCCGTCATACAATCTGGAGCACAGAAGCTTTGAAAATGTTCCGGGGCTAAAACAGATGTGACGCCTCCTCCCCGTTTCCGTTTAATCTTTACAGTCGTGCAAATTTGTCCTAATATAAATCAGAATAATCAAAGCCTAAATACAGCTATATAAGCAAAAATGGAAAATGGAAATCCAAAAAGCTTCCTTTCTCGGCTTTTGGGATGTGTAGTTCCAGACTCTGTATAGCATTCAGAGATTGTGTAGTAGCGGTCTGGCTACGCGAAACAAATAGACAACTGACATGACAGATGACTGACGTCAAAGGCTGTCCACATGAAGTCCCAGATCCACATGGGAGCCATGCCACTCCCATGTGGATCCCAAGATCAATATAATTAGATATTTTACTATTCTGATCTTCTTTTCGTACCTGATTGCAAGAGTGAAAGTGCATGCATTTGACGCTGCTGTTTTTACAGTACATATAATGACTTCTGCACATTTTGCAGAAGTGGCAAATGCATCACTCTTGATTCTCTTTATGTTCCTTATTTAAAATGTCAAACTATACCTCATCATCAAAAACAAAGTGACCCACCTCCTTAGACAGCCTGGTGAAGAGATCTCCACCTCGAAGGAAATCCAGGATAAGGTAGAGTTTCCCCTCTGTCTGGAAGGCTAGACACATTCACAAACAAAAAAAGTATTCTATCAAAAGAAAATACCAGTAGTAATAATAAGTAAGTAATACAATTTAAATATAAAAGCAAACTACAAAAATGTGCTCCTCGGAGCACAGCTAGGTCTCCACCAGGGCAGATAGCTTATGGTGGGCCAGCAATGTTTCACGGAAATTCTGTTCAAAATGGACCACTCCTGCAAAATGTGGAAGCTAACCAGGATGGAATATGAAAAATCATCACATGACTATAGAGATAATGTGTACAGATTGGCATGATGTTTGGACAAAATTTGTAGGGAGTATTATTTAAAAAAAAATATATGTTTTGCCAAAATCGGCCTCCTGGTGGAACAGGCCGATGTGAGAAATGTGGTTTCTACTTGGCCTAGGAGTATGTGTACACAGTTTAATGCCAATCGGGTCAGTGGTTTCGGAGATTAGCTGCTCACAGACAGACACAAATACGGACTGACACATGGACGGACATGGCAATAACATAGTCTCAGCCACACCTTCGGCATGGCGAAGACAAGATTACACTTTACAACAGTACAACAGTCAAGTGCATTCAGGGTTTCATGCAAGGCTGGGCAATATATAAAATATTGTGTATGGGTAACAGACCTTGGAAATGTGTGCGCTGAAGCAGTTTATTTAAGACAAAAAGATAACTGAGACACAGTAGGAGGTTCATCTGTGTGTGAGGGCTTTATACTTGTACGGTAGATATAATAATATTTATATAATAAATATAGATGAGGGTCTCTCCTTTCAAGAGATGGCCAGCACTCATAGATTTCCCCAGTAGGAAATCTAAATAGGGGATGGTATGCAGCACCTACAGTAGGGGTGGTATGATGGTATCACAGATAGCACAGTAGCTGCTACTGTTGGACTGAGAACAGAGGTATGCAGCTCAAAACAAGCCGTCGTGAGCATGTGGATCTCCTATTTAATCTAAGTGTAATTAAGCATAATGCTCATCAGGGCCAGGCTGACTCACCATAGTGCAGTTTGACAACAAATGGGTGATTGACATCTGCCAGGATGTCCCTCTCCATCTTGGTCCTCAATCGGTCTCTCACTGTATAGAGGGAAACTCCGTCAGTTTGTGTCCATAATGTATGTGTGTGTGCATACAGTATGTACCGTTTCATCCCATCAGGAGAAAGAAACCATTTATCAGCCTAAATGTTACAGTGGTCCATTTCCATTCCAATGTTGTCCTTTTGTTTCTTCACTTCCGCTCTTTTATCCTGTATGGCTGCATCTCCTGATGAAATTGGTATCCCGACTTGGAAAATGTACCATATTTTCTGTTTACTAAAGAGCTGGAGAAAGGAGAGACCCCTGCTACAAACACTATTATGAATCTATTTAACACTAATTAATCACACTGTACATCAATGTATCCGTGTAGTCGGTAATGATGTGGAGATAATCGATGCAACTGGTGTGCAAATAATGCCAATCGCATCATTTCATCTTGATGGCTGTGTGAACAAATCAGTTCCCATGGTGTTTATTACAGAATCAAAGCCTCCCAGGGAGACCGCAGCACCTGTAAGCAGAATGGGAAAGCGAACATTGGCCAGCCTACCGTAATGAAACAGCCAGACTACATCTAGGTCTCTTTTACACACACACACACACACACACACACACACACACACGCACACTCTCAACTGAAACAGAGTGCTTCGCCAATGTGGTTAAACATCACAAAAGGAAGAAACTGAAAGCGTTGCCAACTTGGATCAGTCAAACTTTAACCTCTTTCAACATTTTGTTGTAATTTGTTACTGTATCCCAGTCCCAGATCTCTCTTGTTTTTGTTTTTCTGTTGCTGTTGTGTTACCCGTTTGTATTGTATTGTCATACATTTGAAATTCAAGAGTTAAAAAAAAACATTTTCATAAATGACGACATTTTCAGAAATTAGCTAAAGTAGTAGATCAATAACACATTGTGATGCGCTGCACTGCAGGCTTGTAGATTCGCTAATTTCACCATGTGACATCATTGTACTTCAATGAGATATACATATTTTTTTACATGCTGACTGTTTTTCAGAGAGGTCAGAATGCAGAACCACTACTGGAAGGCATTCAGCTTCATACACAAGGACACCATATGGGGTCATCTCTAACCAGTGTGAGGCAACCCACAGGTGTACCACAGGGTAGCGTACCTTTAAGTGTGGCCTTCTTGAGCACCTTCATGGCATAGAGCTGGTTGTCATCAGGAGGGGTCACCTTTCGCACTAGGAACACCTACCCCCCCCCACACACACACACACACACACACACACACACACACACACACACACACACACACAATGACCCTCTGTGCCTCTGAGAAAGCAAGGATGTGAGGCACGGAGAGTAGAGACAGAGGCCTCTGTCTGGAGGGCGGTAAGCATTCATGTTTATTCGCCGCTACTTGATGGGTTCCCAAGTTTGACGTGCAACAGTGGAATGGGTAAAGCTGGTGCCAGTATTTGCCAGTTAGATATGGCTGGCATTGGTCAAATAGTATCAGTAGAATATTTATACCATTACTCAGAATCTCTGTGCTGATAGGAGATTGTTAGCACCTGCATGGAACTCAGTCAAAATAGACGTGCAGAGGAGTTGTTGGCAGAGTGCACCAGTTTACCAGTTCACCAGTGTGTGTGTGTGTGTGTGTGTGTGTGTGTGTGTGTGTGTGTGTTACCTTGCCAAAGGAGCCCTGTCCCAGGACTTTGAGCAGTTCGAATTGGGATGCATCGGCCTTCTCTGATCCTTCTTTGACCACATGGGTGATGTTGATTTCTTTAATGTCCGTGTCCTCCTGGCAGGAGAGAGAGAGAGAGGGGAAGAATGACATATAATAAGTTAGTCAATGAATCAATCCTTTGACTAGTAGGCATAGATCGGAGCGCAAAGTAAAGCATTTGAGGACAAAAAAGATAGAGTTTGCAGCACTGCTGTGAGGGATACAGAAGAAAAATGTTGCGACAAGAATGATGTTTGTTCAGTGTGACAAAGGCACTTCCTTCACAAGGATGCCTCCTGTCCTGCTCTTAACTGCACCAGAAAAGAAGTCCACCGGCAGAGGAAGAATGCTGTGCGTGCGTGCGGCAGCTGTGGGAACCTGTTTTTTTAATGGTTTGACACGGTGTACTACTCTCATTGTCAAGTAACCTACTATGTGCAATTTTGAAATAGATTAGAACTGATTGGTATGCAACTTGGATGGCGCTTGGCCTGGGCGCTGCGGGTGTTAAAGGGAAAACAAATAAAAATAAATACACTACCTTCACCCAGTGAGGCTTATTGATTACACAGGGAGACTGGGACTCAGTGGGACTGTCATTTTCTAAACTTGATATTAAATATGTGATTAACAAGGATTTATTTCATAATTAGTGGCTATTATCCACGATAGTGGTCCCGCCCAAGCCTAATCCTCTCTTCAATACAACACTACAGTGGGTGTTAACACTGATCATCCTAAACCATGGAAAATTAACCTATAACAAAAGCATCGTACCATAAATAAACCACAAGACTTCAACAGCCAACCAGGCTATTATAACCAAGGAGTTGATTGATTGACAACACAGGAAACCAAAACATGCACAATGTGCAGGTTTCCTGCAGCACAAATAATAGGCTAACAGTAAATACTCAATGTACTGGACTGTACTGCAAGGTTAGTCACATACTGTACTGTGCAATATGCATTATAAAATTACAGGAAAGCCTATAATATGCAGGGATATCTGCTGACATTCCTTTTCCACCCTTTTTCACTTCAATTAAAAACATTTGCATTATTATTAATAGCTCTCTGCTGCACAGTGAATGGTTCATCAAGCTACCAGCCTTCTTCGCCCTGTGCAACATCACTTTACCGTCCAGTGGATCCTGTTGGGAGATGTGGAGGAGTCTGTATCATCACAATAGCCTGTTGTTGTTGTTGCGTCGGTGTTGTCGTCGCTATTGTTAGCGGTGCAGCTAGCGAAAGCTTTGCCCTGCTGCTTCCTTAACAGGTACAGTGTTAGCAAACGAGTCAAATTGAACTTTCTCTTGTCCTTCTCCATCTCAGCCTCACCCTGCCCGCCGCTCGGAAATCCTACCCATCTTCATACCATGTCAAATGCATGCAAACACACGCTACCTCACACCATCAAACTCACACCCTAACGTAGAAAGTTACAGGTAGGCACATATGTTGTTGCGGTCACAGCAGGACTGGAGCCCTGTGGACTGCAGACAGTGAATAAAGAATGTCTCTTTCTCAGAATTATTTCTGCATCTCCCAATCTCTCTGGCTTTTCATCGCCTACTCTCTCTGCAGGGGGCCCCCTATCTAGTTCATCTCTTTCTCCTCCTCATCATTCTCTCTCTTGGTTATCTCTCTCCTCTCTTTCAGTGGTTAGCCCTGTCTGTCCTCTGAGCTCTGACTGTAGCTGAAGTGAAATGAGGCAGGAAGGAGGAAGAGCATGCTCTCTCTTCGTTACTCTCTCTCTCTCTCTCTCTCTCTCTCACCCTCTCCCTCATGCTCACTCTCCCAACCAAATCTGCACCCCAGAAAGCCCACACACAAAACAGAGACTGAGATAGACTCAGAGAGAGAGAGAGAGAGAGAGAGAGAGAGAGCGAGAGAGAGAGAAGAGAATGAATTGTATTGTCACATTACGTGACAGATAGATCTGTGTTCCCATTAACCACTTGAACCCTAGCATCCCCATTGAGGGGCTAACATTTGGTGAAAAAAACACCAGCTCTACAAGCTCACAATGCGTAGGCCTGTCACAATTAATGTATAATCGCAAATATATTTATTTTTGCATAATAATTGTCACAATCGCCATAATCATTTCCATGTTGAACAATGTTCCAGCATTTTCAAATAAAAAAACAGAATAGTGGAAACAGCAGATCCACAAGGACACGTATGTTTTGCGGTGTGATGCATTGTGAGCTTGTAGATCGCCATGCCCACTATTTATATATTTTATTTGAAAGTACAAAATTGTTAAATATGTCAGTCGGTTTGCCCTGTGCAATTTTTGTTCGCCCTAATGCGTCGCTTTGCAATGCGTTGTGACCGATCGGATATTTCTGGTAAAGATCAGCCCTTTTTGGTTAACCAAGTACAGTATAAAGTTTGATGGTTAAGTCTGAGTGGGGTCTTGCCTCAACTTGCAATCCTGTGCCACTACCCTTCTCTCTCACAACTGCTTGGATTTAGAGGCTATGTAAGGGAAAGGGGAAGGGGGGGTGATGCCACCTCCCTCAGTGTCAACATCGCAGGGAGGCCCTGAGGATTCGCTGCTGTGGCTGAGCCGGCTGTTTCCTGCTCTTCTAGTTTTTGCTCCAGCATCCAGCTTAAAAGTTACGGTCTCTCTCACCCGAAGCGCTATGCTTGGTTGCTCACAATGGGCCATAGCGCGACACACTGTGAGCTTGTGACTTACCCAAGATCCAACCCTTGATCCGTGCCAAACAGGTAGGAATTGGGTAGAATTTGTATAGTCTTTGACTCTTTGGTCTAACTCAGCCAGAGACTGAACCCGAACAACCAAGTCTCAGGGCAGACACACTAACCACAGGGCTACTGAGCTGGTTTATGCATATACTGTATGCCTCAGTTTATCTCAGACTCAGTAGTGAGTATTAGCATGACATTAAACAGAAACCATGCCTAAGGTGGTAGTGGACTGGTACACATTCACAAATTGATGCGGGATGAAATCATGCAAGGCACCAACGTCCTCATGGATGGGTTCAGTGTCTTGCTCAAGGACACTACAACATAAAGCCAGGGATTGAACCAGGGACCTTCTGGCTCTCAGACTTTATCTCCAGCCACTGTCGCTTTTCTACAAGAGATTGTAACCTCAAATGGTACAATATCAAGGAGACTTTTTTGATTCGTGGTGGTGCAGTGGGAGTGACGCCCTGGGATGGGGGGTGTTGAAATATCTGAAAAACTAATAAAAGATGACTCATGACTCATGAGTGAGTGTACTCCTTTTCCAGAGGACACGCAGAACAAATGTGCATCACAAAATAAACTTCTACCCGGATGACACTGTATCTCTTGCAAATACCATTTAGCCTATCCGGAGGGGATGAAATTTGAAATGCGTGTCTGTTATTATGAAAGCCATCCGTGCCATCCCCGTGCTGTGCCGACAGTATCGAGCTACACGGAGATGCCGCAGCAAGTAGGACGTGCTGGATGAATCGTATTTGCTTAGGAAGGAGCTTACAGATAAGTAGCGGTGTGTGGGTGGTGAAAATGCATTAGAAACGGAAAAAGTACGCACATCTCTAAAAAATGTTCAGGTGCTGAACAAAAAGATACGTACAGGAGAAGGAGATAATGTCCGCTCCCACTGGAAATGTTATTTTATAAAAGGATGATGTTTCAACCCCTTATGGGTCTTCTTCAGGTATAATTTTTTTCTGTTTCTGGTGAAAATGCTTACCTCGACTTTAACTCTGGCAAAGTCCTTCTGTACCCAGGTGATATGGGACCTGTCCTGTGGGGGGCAGGTAATGTGGAATTCAGACAGGTCATAGTCAGGTTGTGTGTCAGAAGGTCAGTTGTAAAATGCCAATATGAGTGTCTAAATACAAGTACGCAAGTATGGTCGGACACACACACACACACACACACACACACACACACACACACACACACACAGACAGGATGGTGATGCCACACTGGTGACAGGAAAATACCCCCCCCCCCCACTAAAACACACTGGTGACAGGAAATTTGCTCTTCCCTTCACTTCCTCTTCTGTGAAATGACTGATGTCATGTCTTGTGTTCTCACTGGTTCAACACTGATCTGCTCACAGCTTGAGGCAAAAATGCAGTGCAGAATTTTATTTTACGGCACCATTGTCATTCGATAGAGTACTTTAAATTGAATTATGCTGATATGGCAAATTATGTTTCCAGTTTGTCTGCTCGTGGTGATCATTATAATAAACCACTTTTGCACAGTGAGCAGTAATCACAACATCCTGTTTCAAAATCGAAACGCTCAAGTGCAAATCACACTTTACAGCTTTTGAAAAGGTAACAATGCAGTCTTCACTTAAGGCTAATTTATATTTTGCAACGGACAAAGCATTGACGCAACTTGAAAATCACATGGTTGTTTGACGAAGTATTCACAGTCTTACTGTGAGAAGTAGCTAACGTAAGTAGGAGTTCAGTAAAAAATAGGTGAATGAATGAAATAAGCCTCAAAGATGAAGCCCATGATAATGTGCTCTGAAGGTCACAGGCAGGCATGCTGAAGATGCATCTAGCGTTTCCTGTCACCTTAAAGTTCACAGAGGACAGGCACCCAGCCCTTTACATCCACACTCACCGGGGAAACACCTTCCTCTATGTCTACGCCACTCCCAAAATATCACAACACACAAACACATCCCATCCATCACATTCCCAGCCCCTAACTCTTCAACCACACACACAAATCGGCCCACTTGCCTCCTCCGGTATGCGCGTTTTGGTGCGGAATATGTGCCTCCACATGCCTGAGTCTACAGCTTTCCATGTCACACTAAAACTGCTCTCACTGACTCTTTCTCTGACAGTTACTGTGTGTGTCACACACACACACACACACACACACACACACACACACACACACACACACACACACTAGGAAAGTCATGCTGTGTGCAATACACAGCTTCCCCTTAGATACACAGATATAGTAGTCACCACACACAATAAAAAAAAAAGAGGAAGTATTAAAACGAATGGCCTTAATGCTTATCAGCGACAGCAGAGTGATTGGATGAGCGGACGTTAAGAAATGGTGCCGGAGAGTGGCAGTTTCCCTTAGGAAGTCTCCCACAGATGGCAAAAAGAAAAGATGGTGAAGGAGGGAGGAAAGAGAATGAAATGGAAAAGAGACGGAAGACCGAGACAGACGTTGTAAGGCTGAGCATTTCCAGACTTGGAAGCAAACTATAGTCTGAAGCCTGATTTATACTGGGAAGCATGCCGTGTCATGCACCGGAAATTGCAGTTCACGTGTTGTGAACTTGTAAAATGTTTGGGGAGTGACACCAATGCTATAGTAAGTATGTATGAAGTATAATCAGGCTTAACCCTGAAAGCAGACCCTTTGATTTCCTGTCCAACTATGGCTCATGGTTCAACTTCACAGCAGATTCCTGAGTCGGCTCTTACGGTTCCATTTTTACACTCTGGTTAAATTAAAACGTGCCGATTCTGCTGTGTGTGACTGTGTATGTAAAGCTGCAGATTCCTGCTGTGTATGATTGCATGAACCTCCGTTTGGAATGGCAGAGAAGTAAAGAGTCTGCATGCTTATGCATGTTTTCACTGCTTAGAAAGCGTTTGAGCCGAGAATGCGCTGGCCCTCCTACTGAGAGAGACAGAGGAGGGGAGGGAGTTTCCTTCAGGATGTCATCTGGTCGAGCTCCAATGACAAAACTAAACCGGTTGAAGAACAAAAGTAAAACAAATAATAATAATAAAGTCTTCGGTCAAGCAAAGGCGAATTGCAGAACTACGACAGTTCCAAACAGGTGAGGTGAGATCATCACTTTTTGGTCAAGTCTAGCAGTCTCTCTGATGGCTGAGAGATTAAGGAACAGAAGGATGCTGTCATTGTAATGCTTCTTGACAAACACATGGGGCCAGTGTCGTTCTACAGCCAGTCTAAACATCATCACACAATGTAATAACCATGTTCACCATGGAGTCTCAGAGAGTCTGCTAGTTTTATCCAAGTAAGGACATGCTCACATCATCAGCTCAAAGCCCCCCTCCCATGTTACACCCCCCCCCCCCCCCCCGTGACATAAATAGAGCTGCCAAAGAGGGGACAAGAAGAGGAACACAAATCTGTGAAGGACAAGAGTGACAGCTGCAGAAGTAATAGTAGTATGATGTAAAAGAGAAATGGTCAGTGTGATAGGGTTAAACTTAGACAGAGTGATACTGACAAAGATGGGGGGGTGAACATCTTCAGAGAGAGAGAGAGAGAGAGAGAGAGAGAGAGAGAGATTGAGCTACTAAAGGGCAAAGTGGCAGCGATTGAATAGAGGAGAACAGTGACAGAGTTCATCTGGGCTCGGAGCCCAGTCTGTCTGTCCTTTGCCTGATTTACACATGGTTGCATACCGGTGTCGCGCACAGCCGATCTGCAAGCTCACAACGAGTCACTCCACGATATGTTGTGAGCTTGTAGATCAGCAATTTCCATGTAACTACAGTATGGTATAAATATAAATCAGGCTTTTCTCCTGTCCTGCTACAGCTCAACCCCCACCTCCTGGAGAACGGAGCAGCATCTGTACCTCTTCAAATGTGTGACAGCTCTGTCTGTTCAAAGTGTGGATGAGAGCATGAGAGGGAGGGAGGGAAAGAAACTACACAGAGAGAGAGAGAGAGAGAGAAATGCAGAGACAAACTAGTCTAAACATCCATCCAACCATGGTCCGACTCCGAAGTCACGTCACCGTAAAAACAAGGGGATCCTGAACACCAGACCGCGCGGGCACACACACACACACACACACACACACACACAAGGTACTTGTTTTGACTGTCACAAAGTAAGCCTCCGGCCAACGCGATTACACAATTATAGCTGAGCAGAGGAAAGACGAAAACTGTTGCATAAAAACATGCCTATTAGCAGAAAGACTAAATTAATACAGCTGTGTGGGCTACCATTATATTAAGTCAGCCCAATACAGAACAGCATGTCTCCTTTTGATTTATTGAGTCTTTTTACTATTACCACACACACACACACACACACACACACACACACACAGTATGGCAGAGATGTTTGGGTTTGAGAAGCTTAAAAACAAATATGGCAGAGGCTTTCCATGAAGCACCAAGCCACTGGACATATGCACAGGGATGGAATTCCTTCTTCAGAGTTCCCAGTGTGTACGTGCGTGTGTGTGTGCGTGCATGCATGCGTGCGTGCGTGTGCGCTTGTGTGCGTGCATGCGTGCTTCACATTCCAGAAGATATTGCAGGCAGGGGCCCATATTCCTCAGGTGAGCAACTGTTCCAGACACAGTGCTGCCTTTACTCTGCGCTGACTCTCACTTTGTTTTGACTGAAGTAGCTCACCTCCTTACATTAAAAATGTTTCACGAATCTGCCTCTCCATCCCTCATAAAACCCCCCTCCCTCCCACCACCGTTTCTGTCCACTTCCTTGGTTTCTTTCTTTAACCACATAAATCCTGGGTGCATTTCATTTATTCAAATGTTCAACAAGAGCAAACATAGAAGATCTACAAACAGCTATTTTGTCGATTTGTCGTACGACAAAGTAAGTGGTTCTAATTCCCTTGTCATTTGCCCATTCTTCCCTTCTCTCTTTCACATAGTCCTGTGACAGGCATGATACAGTGGAAGCTGTAGGGAGAGTAGGTACAGTCCTGTGACAGGCATGATACAGTGGAAGCTGTAGGGAGTGTAGGTACAATAAGTGAGGTTCATTTTAGAAGAGGGATCAGACATGAAAGGAATGGGGTGAGGTAGCATAATGGAGCAGTTGTGTTGGAGAAGAACAGTTAAAAAGCTTTTCACAGCATGGCTCCACATGATTGGCTCTGGATCACGATGCACCACAGACTGCTTCTATGGCCCTTTTTTGCCGATACTATAATTCTGGACTCTCAAGTGCAGTTACGGGAAAAAGAGAAAGTAAAAAGATGCATCGAATGAATGCAAAGATAAATCTTTAGATGATGCAAGCTGTGCACAAAGGCCTAGTGGCTGAACCTATTTTAAAAGGCATTATTTACACAGAATTGTGCTTGTCTGATTATTTGTCTTATGTGTTTATCCGCCCACACTCCATAAAGACATGTTACTAGCCTCTAGCTTAAGTCATTCAATCGCTTAATCCCCCCATGCTTTTCATGATCATCGCTTAGTTTCCCAGTAATGCCTGTTGTATATCTTATGTCCAGGATGAAAAAAACTATTGTAGCAAGAAAGCATCGGCAATTAAAGAACATTACATATTCGTTATGCTTACATTTTTGGGGGGGGGAATCATTACTGATGATGTGTGGCACATGCACACACCGATATAATCCATTTTTCGTTTTTTTAATCCAAGATATCAGTGTATTTGTTGCGAAATCGTACACTTCCCCCTCAATATCCCCATACATGGGAATGCCCCATAAATGGTGTCCAGGTCTCGTGACATCATCAGGGATGGAGACATGCTGTCGCAATTAAGCCCATACGGAGATCCCTAATGAAATCAATATTGGCCAGCAACTCTACATCTGACCTCAAACCCTTAGATCTCCATATATGGATATATGTCAGAAACTGTTCTGACATGCCATATGTTGATCCTTCACCATCCATCCTCCTTCCTCTTCGATTTCTCCCTTTTGACTGATACCTGATTACCTGTACATTCAAACTCTAGACGGGCATGCCCCAAAGTTATTAGTGCAGTCGCGCCCGGCAGCCGGCGAAAACAAGAGTTCTCAACAGACCCGAAAATGAAGGCCCGGACCTCATGAAACCCTGTACACTCAAGAGAATGTCACCGCTATCACCCATAGATCTCCATATATGAAGCTGACCTGTTCTGACATTGCATATGTTGATCTGACCTCATCAAGCCCTGTGCACTGCTCCTTATATGGCTAGTACAGAATTCATTCCATGTTGATCTGACCCCCCCCATGCCAAAGCGCCAGCACTCACCCAGCAGTCTGCCGTCACAAAGGCGGATGCAAGTCAGGTGTTTTACATACTGGTATTAATAAGCATATAGTCACACACTAATAGGAAACAGACAGGAAACCAAAGGAAGTCATGTGGCTGCGAGTATGAGAGATGTTGTCTTGACCTTTGACCCCTAGGGCACCGCTGGCTGGGATTAACCACCATTTTCTGCGGTTCGAACTCCCAGCTGTCCATTCAGCTCATCCAATAAGCCCCACGGCGCACCCACCTGCACATGCATTCAAATGAGCATGCTGCACAATAAAAACGTAGACACAAAATCTCATTCCAAATCGACATATACAGTACAAGCAGAAAACTCACACATAATACCATTATCCAAAACATTTATAGACATTAACCAAGTGTGTTCACTTCTCACATCACATTGTATAGAACAACTTGACGAGTACATATCTGAAAATATCAACTGGAAATGAACTGCAGGCGGACCCGTGGACTTATGACGAGGAAATCCCGTGCAGCTGGGCTTTAACATTGAGTGCTCGGTTGCACTTCCACATTTGACCACCAAAATGTGGTGGTCAAATGCGGAAGTAGAGCGTTCTTCCGGATGCTTCAAAACGCCACTGAGCAACTTCCACTGAAATGAATAGCAGGGGGGGGGGGGCTACCGCTCCGGTACGGCCTCTATCCGTTTATTACTCTATGAGTAATTCCAGGAATGCTACAGGAAATGGATCAAGTGTGGCATTAGCACGGATGCTACAGGAAACTCCATCATGGTATCAGTTGTATCATCATGGTATTAATAGTAGGCTACTAGCAGGAATAGCAGTAAGATGATAGGCCAGCAGCACTAGTGCAGTTGACATGAAGCCAATAAAGTCTGGACCAGTCAGTCTTATTCAATAAAAACAGAGAGAGAGAGAGAGAGAGAGAGAGAGAGGGAGAGAGAGCGATATTTGAAGATAGAGAGTATGAAACATAGATGGGAGAGAGAGGGAGAGAGAGAGAGAGAGAGAGTATGAAAGATAGATGGGAGAGAGAGAGAGAGAGAGAGAGAGAGAGAGAGAGAGAGATGAAAGAGTAGATGATGCTTATGTAAACAATGAGGTCATCCGGGGGCTACGCTAGCTGACTGCAGCAGAATGTATAGCATGTTAACAAAAGGCATGCCACAGCATGCTGTAGTGCTACGACACACACACACACACACACACACACACACGCACACACGCACACACACGCGCACGCGTGGCATTGCCTAAACATACAACTGCCTTCTGACTGTCTGCGTTTGTGTGTTTTCTATTATGATGATGATCACAAAATGGTACAGTTCAGTATGTATAAAGGTGCACACACATGCACATTGCACACACATCTCCCATCCTGATTTGAAGAAGCAGGAAACATCTATCCAGTATCCACACTGAGCTGAACATTCTGAAATGGCAACTTTATGTCGAAGTCAAGAGCTTTGCTACCTACCACAGTTCTCTTCTTTCCGTAAATACCATACTTCCCACATGCACGTGTAAGCGCACGCACGCACACACACGCATGTTCCCATTGATATAAATTCTCACTTTCCCTCTTGTCTCTCTCACACACAGGCACAACTCTGAGAGCAGCATGTGAGAAACCGGCACACAACAGCAAATATTTAACCAAGGAAGGCAGCAAGACAATAAACCTGTCACCTGTCCACTGGACTGGAAAAAACAACAAAAGAAATGGCGATATTCATAATGTATGTCATATAGGCAGTAAATGAAATGTAGTATTACATTGACGCCAAAAAACGAATGGCTGAAACACAGACCCATAGTGATCATTTCTAGAGAACTGCTGTACAGTACATCTAAACAGCACATCTGGGTACAAACAGACTATGAATAAAGATGTGGTGAAGGCGATTTTCTATCCCCTGTGCCGCCTACACCACTGCTGTCATGGCTACAGAGGTCAAAGTTCACGTACAGCTGTTGCTCCGGGGTGCCACAGTTCTAACAGCCCAGAGACGGAGAGAGAAACTGCAAGAAATTAAATTAAATGAAAAATATAAAGCAGGAAACAAACAAAGAATGCGACTACAGCTGTAATCAGATTAAGAAAGAGAGAATGGTTTGAGGGGAGGACAATAAATGCCACGGCCCATATTAATGAGAACAATAAAGGGGACGAGTAGG
Organism: Protomyctophum bolini; assembly: GCF_963924005.1. Classification (NCBI taxonomy): domain Eukaryota; kingdom Metazoa; phylum Chordata; class Actinopteri; order Myctophiformes; family Myctophidae; genus Protomyctophum; species Protomyctophum bolini. The sequence goes on from NC_137876.1 coordinate 38,635,047, forward strand.
TGGTCTTCACAGGGAAAAGTGTGAAACTATGGCAGCGGTGCCTTCTCCGTCTTAAACCTTCTGGCATTGTCAGAACAGTGGCACTCCATCCTAAGTAACAGGAGCAGTGGGTGCTGCAGGGGAAGTGACTGGGTTAAGTGCCTTGCTCTGGGACACATACAGTACTAGCCCGTGGCTGGGACTCAAACCAGGGAGTTCCGTTTCCCCTGTGGCCTAATCTCCCCATTAAGCCGCCTCAATAAACAAATCAGTAAAGTATTTTACAGTGATGTGAACAGGATACACATTTCTTGACCAGTCTAAATCTAAACACGTACAATATTATAGTACAGTATGTTGCCCACATTGTTGTTCACATTTACTACTGATAGATTGAACGTCATACTTATATTTATTTTTTAGAATTAGGCCTGTCTACATATAATATATGTATGAATATTTACCATAACCATAATCGTCATAATCGTTTCCAGGTGGGAAAATGCACGTTTGGGGCTTGTAGATCTGCCATTTCCACTATTAATGTTTTTAGAAACATTTTTGGGGGATATTTAGGTTATGTGTCATATCCGACCTGTGCAACTTCAAAGGTGTAAAATCATGTAAAACATCATAATCGTGACATTATGTTAACTCAGTCCGTCTACTCTTACCTGTATCTGTTCTATCCATGCATTTCCCACAGGGATCAATAAAGGTAATCCGTTTGTCTTTCTGTCTATCCACACACACACACACACACACACACACACACACACACACACACACACACACACACACACACACACACACACACACACACACACACACAGTTTGCAGTCCAGTCTGAATGCAAATGTGTAGGCTGGGAGTGTAACACCAGAGACCTTTAAGACTGCCTACATGACAGTGCACTACCTACTGTTCTCAATGACTAATGACACACCGTCTGACAGAGCAGCCTTACACCATCACTACCACACTGTGTGTGTGTGTGTGTGTGTGTGTGTGTGTGTGTGTGTGTGTGTGTGTGTGTGTGTGCACGTGCGTGTGTGTAAAATGTGCGTCATGACAAACTAAAATGTCACTTGCATTAATCATTTTGTGTGTGTGTGTGTGTGTGTGTGTGCGCGCGTGCGTGCACGTATGCATGGATGTGTATTTTAGCCCTCACTCGTGTTGATGTGAATGAAAATCCCTCTGACTAAACCTGAGGATTTATGAGAATGGGGCAGAAGCTGTGTGTATATCTGCATGCAGTGTGTGTGTGTGTGTGTGTGTGTGTGTGTGTGAGTGTGAATGTGAGTGTGAGTGTGTGTGTGTCCGTACACCTCACACTGAAGCCTTAACACAATCGGTGCCGGGATGCCTTCAAAATAGGAGCTCTGGGGTGCCGGAAAGACATGGCCGCTAGGCATGTTGAAGTCAGAAATGAAGCGTGTAGCATATCCATCAGATCAAAACCACGGAGAGCTCCCTGGATTAGGAGAGACGAGGCATTCTTTCTGCCGCGCTAACAGCTAATCAAACGGTAATAATATGAAGGCAGTTACTCAACAGTACAACCACCTACAAGGTGACAAAAACTAAAAGAAAAAGGAGTAAGAGACCATTACTACTTCCAAAATGCTTATTTTTGTATAAATTAGTATAAATTACGGTATAGAACTGCAAATCATAGAATGTGCATTCACTATATCACGATATCTCTGAAAAGGCATATCATGGAGACATTGTATCGTCTTACCCTAGCCAGTCCCATATGGGACTTACTACTGTGTATGGATTATGGCCATCACACACCTGGCACTAATTGCAAATGATGCTGGCCTGGTGCAGTATCGACGTGTTACAACATACCAGGATATTTAAGTACAGTATTACAGTATGATTTTCACTGTTGATTTTTATTACATGTAACGTAATCGTAAGATTACTTGTTCCAAATAGAATTCTGTTCATTAGCCACCTGGTTTTATTTAACTACCAGTCCGTCACCACCACCCACACATCCTCTCTGTTCAGCCCACTGATGTGTGGATTTCCACAGCGCCATCAACTGTCATTGGGGTCCTGCAGCAAAGTACGCTAAATTTATGGAAAAGGGGTGCTTGTTTCCTGTCCATTGATTATTCTATGGACAATATATATGTATACCCAGCAAGACTGGTGTAAGTAGGCAAATTGCATATTACACACACCACACTGTAGCTAGAAATATAATGTCATACATGCAATCACCGGTAGCTCAGATTGGACTTTTTTGGTATCCACATTACTGCCACATGGACGGATATACGACCTTAACCAATTTTGAAACTTATTTAATAAAAAACAGACCTGAATTACAACTGTACTTGGACCGCCTTTTTCCACCTATACCAAATATCTTTGCCAAAAATAGCCCATCAACAAGCTACGAGCTTTGGCAAATGCTTTTGGTGAATTTTGCCCTCTCTGCCATTGCAGCATTGAACAAATGGGCTCACTGACTATGTTGTATGCTGTGATGTATTAAAGTATTTATGGAGACTTTAAATTGTCTTTATGCTCTTACTGTGTTTATACTGTGTATCTGTGTACTGTTTTTATGTGCGACAATGGAAATAAGTCTGGTTTTATTGTGTTTTTAATGTGCCTGTTGAGGGTTTCTGGCAATAAGTCACCAACAAGATCAAGACGTTTTGGGTTTGTAGATTTCACAATTTTGTATAAGACAAAGCTTAATGGTTAAATATGTTAAACTCACAGAGAGACATAAACCATGACCCAATAGCCCAGATCTTTATTTATTTTTTAAAGAATATAAAACATTTCCACTTGACAGAGAGAAAATCATCTCTATGGGCTGATCAACTTTTATGAGCAGTAGACCTAATAGGCTGCAGAGAAAATGCAAAGGAAAGGAGAGCTGACATGAAGTGTCTGGAAAAAAACCATATAGCAAGTGTGAGAGCCACAAAGAAAGAGAGAGAGTGCTGGGCAGCAAAGGTTATGGTACAGAACAGAACCCAGAGATTTAGAGCCCTTTTATCAGAGCTGAGGCAGGCTGGGTAATTGGACCGTAAACCATCCTCCTGACTCAGACTGTTCATGTTTCTGTGTTTCTGTGTGTGTGTGTGTGTGTGTGTGTGTGTGTGTGTGTGTGTGTGTGTGTGTGTGTGTGTGTGTGTGTGTGTGTGTGTGTGTGTGTGTGTGTGTGTGTGTGTGTGTGTGTGTGTGTGTGTGTGTCATGTGTGTGCGGCGTGCGTGCGTGCGTGGGGGCGGAGTGGACACACACCAAGTCACCAAAACAGGCGCCGTCATTACCATTAGATTCTGGTGATGACGCACACACAGAACACTTGACCGAACCCTTAATCAGACACAAACGCACTTTACAAAACCATTCAGCCCTCTGTCTAGCCCCCAGATTAATACACAAACACAGTCACACACGCACAAACAAATTGTGCGTGATCCTGAACAACAGAAGCACCCTCCCATCAGCACCACCACACAGCCCTAATGGGGCATGCAGAGCCAATTATAAAAAGCAAGGTCTGTCAGGCACTGCAGGGGATAAGAAACCATTTCAATTTTGGATAAAACCTTCAAGAGTGGCTCAATTAACAGAGCGCATAAACACTGCCCTATGACTCACACTCGATAACAGTTGAATGATGCCGTGCGTGCATCTGCAAGTGTGTGTGTGCAAAGTCCATCAGGCTCCTGTTGATTTTCCATGACACGCTCTTGGTCACTGACTAACCTGCCATGTAAAAGCAGGATCACAGAGAGCCTGTGTTTATACATAACAGGCAGAACAAATGCTCTTCTCTGAAAAGAAAAAACATTCATTCACGAGCACCATTTAATCAGCCGCCGCTGTGTTGAACGTCCTTAGTGAAAAGCTAGACACATTCGAGCTCTGCCACAATAGCTGCGAGCTGTCGCCTCGCAGAAGCTGCACGAGGCGAAGTTTTCAATGGCTCTCGAAAACTTCACAACAGCCGAGGACAGAATGGGATGGGACTGGCCATTCAAGGACGCCTGTGCTGTGCCTAACGAATCGTTAAATAGCCCGGGTTTTATCTGTACTGCACGACATGATGATGAATTAGAGCTCAAGGAACGAACAGTGGTGAGGAGAGGAGATCGAGAGATTGGAGAATGAAGAGGAAGAGAACACAATAATGTATGCAGACAGGAAGGGAGAGAGAGAGAGAGAGAGAGAGAGAGAGAGAGAGAGAGAGAGGGCATCTTCAAGCATCAGTGCCTTTTCTCATTAAATTATGTTTGTGGGTGACCTAGTGATGTGGTAAGAGAGCATAGCACATGCTATAGTCCTTCCTGCAGCTGGCCTGGGTTTGAAACTTGTCTCAATCCTCTCACCTTTTGTACATGGGCATGTATGCATGTATACGCGTGTGCATTTTGGGGGATGATGACTTGTTTGAGCTAGCCACATACTAGGCATGAACAAACTCCTGGGGGGGGTGCACAAAGATTGAAAACCAAACAGGGTTCTCTTTTTGTGGTCATCATCAGAAGAGCAGCGGGAGTCATTTAAAGTCCACTTGTCCATGACAGAGTCCAGAGGCAAGAGCTCTGCTTGTCACTTCCATTGTGTCATAGTCAAAGATTAGTCACTTGCGACAGATTTCATCCCCCCACCACTTGTCACAGATTTCATCCGCCACCACTTGTCACGGATTACGTCGCCCACATTAATTTCCATATTGCATCACAGATCTGGCACTTTTTTTCATCCAAGGAGGCATATAATTAACAAATGTGTGTGCAAATGAGTAATGTCATGGCCCGTAAATTGTTCATAGTTTGGACGCAGTCTAGTTAACAATGTGCATGCATGAACGCAAATTAAGTCTGGGGGAAAAAAAATGATGCAGACGCAGAGCAGAAAGGAGTATAAACTAATAAATTATGAGTGAAAGTCTAAATTGAATAATTGATTGATGAAATTAATCTAATTTAATTATATCAATAAAATAACACTGCAGAAAACTACAAAAATGTGGTATTATAACTTCAGTAAAATGTGTTTGAATTCAATGCAATTTCAAGATGTCAGTTTGGATTCAGATTACTTGTGAGTGTTTACAGTATCATGATTGTGTACTGTAATATTTTACAGTATTTTATGGTCTAAATTCATAGTTTAATAAAATGAAAAACAAATCGACAGATGAATCAATAATTACGGACAACCATATATCAGTTTTGAGGTCCTTCATATGAAAATAGTTTGAGAACAATTGTCATACATCTGTTGATATATAATTAAACCTTCCTTGTACCAATCCAATACTGTCATATCTGAATCACCGACCCCACGGGCCCACATTTCCTGTCTTGTATTCAGGTAATATTTGTAAATAGTTATACAAAGTTTGCACGTTCAAATGGTTTCTGAACTTCTGACAAATAAAAAGCACTCGGGTTATATACGAAAGCAGACGCACATTTGCATTTCATATTCCTGGTTTATTCAACCCTTTTCTCAAAATAAGGTCACTTTATTTATAAGTGACTTTCAAAACTTGGCTCCATTTCTCCAACAGCGAGCGAATGCGTGCGTACGTGATTCTGAATCCATTCCAAGCATTAGTTTTGCACGAAAAACACTCCTTGAGCTAAATTCTGCCATAGCCACTTTCCCAAATGTGCCCAAATGTGACCTCATTACATTTGTGATGACAATGGCTGTTTTGTTATGGCGTGTATGTTAAATAATGACTTTTTGTTTTTGCCTTATATACTGTACACACACACCGGTAGGTTGTCAATGGTATGTTTTTTTTTTAATTATTATTATTATTCAGACAGCCAGCAATGAGTAAAACGTAGTCTCTGTGACACATCTAGGGGCCACAATCTGCATTCAAAGATGTTCCTAGATGCTTTTGTCTTTGGTCGAAAATAAAATGTTGACATAATTGCTTATAGCAGCTTTAATATACTGAATTAAACGTGCCCCCCCCCCCCCCTTCCAAAATGAAACGTATGGTGATGGAGAGCATGTGGGAAATATTTGGCACTTTTGTCAGCTGTGTCCATATTTATTTTGCTAACCTCCCTCACTATTAAGTCAAATAAGATCTTGAGTTGAGAAAGTGGATCAGTCAAGTTTCAAGATGTGGCTAGCAGTTGACAGATATCATCTAAGCAAAGCCTCATTTAAAAAAGGATACTCAGTCCAAGATCGTTATTTAGAAAGCAGCTTACTGACTCAGTCTCAGAGTCGCAGAGAAACGCAGATGAAATATCGTCTCCATCCCGACAAGTGCATTCAAGCTTAATGAACACTGTCAGCTTGATGGACTGATATGTGTTTCATCAGTGGAGCCTGTAACTGTAATCACTTATTGATCAGTAGATCATTTCAGTGTGCCTCCACTGTAATCATTTCATTGATTAGTAGATCATTTTAGGCTAAGCACTCACGTTCTGTCTCTGGTTCACTCAAGCAGAGATACTACACACTACACAGACATGTGACATCATCGAAATGACCTTCCGTGACGTTATTGCTCCATTTACAGAGGTGGTATGTAAACAAAGTTGTATCAAAAAAGCTTGGCAAGCTTCCGGCAAAAGCTTGCCTCCATGTTGCCTCCTCTCGAGATACACACGCCACAGAGCCGAAGGACCCCTGGCATGCTGGCCAAGCATGCGCACGTATTTTGGATTAACGGCGAAAACTGCAGCCACACAGTTTCCAAAAAATCACTAATAAACAGCTTGGAATTAGAAAAAGTGCAAAATATCGTCCGTCAGTGTCTGCAAATGGAAAAGATGTAATGGGCATGTACAACTTCAGATCAATTGCTGGACCCACAAGAGGAAAATGAATAGGTAGATTTACAGAAATAGCAGATCTACAAGGTCACAATGCGTCATATACGATAGTTATATTTTCCTGAAGATTGTTTTGATAAAAAAGGGTTAACCACAACTATCAATCACTATAATGATGAAATTGATATCCCAGCAGTGCTACATGAAGAAGCCTGCAGTTAGCCAATACAACTGGCCATCGTTTGACATTTGCAGGGCGCCATCCTTTTTTCAAAACACTGCCGATACTCTCCAGGGAGCCTCCTCCAAGAGCATTAATATTCACTCACACAGTACCTACTCCTACTGTATAATGCGTCGACAGCGCTGCCAATTACCATAGTGTTGCATTTATTTACATGATTTGTGCTCAAAGAGGCCAGCTGGTCCAGTTAATAGGCAAGGACAACAAGTGGAGAGAGCTGAATGAGTCGCTAACGTAAATAAATGGTAGTATGTGTAATGTACATACTGTACATGAGGCCGTGCAAAGTACACACACGTGCACTGCATGCACCTAAATCATGCCTTAAGGGCTTAATAATTACAGTACTTAGTATATACCACTGGTATATACTAAGTACTGTAATTATTAAGTAAGACGTAAGAGGGGATAAAATGGCAAGACAGGGTCTCCAACATCATGCTGCGGGAATGCAGCCCCCCGCGTCCCAACTGGCAGCACAGCGACGGATGCGCTGGTATGGCCATGCCAAAAGACTCCCCCCTGAACACCCAACTCACACTATCCTCCACTTTGACCCAAAGTCTGCTGGCTGGAAACGCACCCGATGGATTGATGCAGTCACCGGGGACTTACACCAACTGGGCTTGTCGCTGACTGAAGCTGAGCGCCTAGCACTGGACCGACCCAAATGGAGAAGATTGGTGAAACGGATTGGCTCTGCGCATGGCGCCGCCCCGGCCGCCGAGCAAGAAACCTGATGAGGAGTAAGACGTTCTGACTTCTGAGGGCGAGAAGCAGAGGCCGCGTGCACGCATCCACCTGGGTGCAGGCAGACTGCCTGGGCGAGTGCTGGCACTTTGGCATGGGGGGGGGGTCAGATCAACATATGGAATGTCAGAACAGGCCAGCTCCATATTTGGAGATCTAAGGGTGGCTTTGGGGTGGGCCCGTCTAGAGTTTGAATGGTCAGGTATCAGTTAAAAGGGAGACATCGAAGAGGAAGGACGGGGGGGATCAACACCTGGAATGTCAAACTCCTCAGGTCAGCTCCTGGAGATCTAAGGGTTTGAGGTCAGATGTAGAGTTGCTGGCCGGCTCCATATATATACAGATCTAGGTGATGATCCAGTCTTCTTCATGTATGGCTAACAGGGTTTGATGAGGTCAGTGTCGTGATCTTCATATATGGAGAGGGCCATATATGGAGCGTGTCATGAGGCATGACGGACTGCCGGCCATATATGGTGGCGTGACGGACTGACGACCATAGGTGGCGTGACGGAACGACCGACAGGTTTTCATAATAATCTGCGAAGAGAATCTCTTCCAGGGGGTCCATGGCAAAAGTTAGTTAATATAGCATCACAATAATTTAACCACTATCTATTCGTATGTTGGATATTAAAAAATTGCAGATCTACAAGCTCACATCTGCTATTTTACATTTGTAATAATTATTACAAGAAAATAACCCAGCAGTTAAAAAACATGCTTCTTCTGGCACAAAACATTTTGAAATGGCGGGTCCACGGCCAAGTATATCAATTTGGGGGTCCTTGGCACAAAAAAGTTTGAGAACTACCGATTTATGCAACAGGTTTTCAAAGTGGGGGCCGCAGTATGAAAAGGTTTGTGTCATCCCGTAGTTCAGTGTCTTTTATGAGCAACTGTCGATTCATAGACCTCCTGGCCATGATATTAGCCATTACTTTTAGCTACAGTGGCATCACACACTATTACGTACGTGTGAATAGGGAAAGGGAATCAATGCCATGAGAGCGTGTTGGAGGTGCAATCAATAGAGAGCTCCCTTTTGTCATGGGTCTCACAACCTGTAATGATGTACTGGGGCCAGTACATTGTGTGCAGCTCCGGTGAAAACATGCAAGCAGCCTGAGAAAAAGACACACACACACACACACACACAATCATGTCAAATGTGAGTTACCCGTCTGAACCAGGTAAGAACAGTTAAGTCTGTACACTCTTGCACGTCAAAGGAAGGAAAGCAGGAAAAAGAAAGAATAATAAAACAACAGCATCAAACAGATTCGACTCAGGAACAGGCAGGAAAATATGAACCGATTTAAACCCGTCTGGTTCTCTGTTATACATCAGAAGCTGGCTATTATTGAGTGCGAGTTGGGACCACACCACACTATACTGTCAGTAGAAGCCTAGTTTAAAAACACACAGTCAGGAGTACGTGTCACTGTCCTTACTGCCTGGCAGTGTGTGTGTGTGTGGTATGCATGCGTGCGTGATGGTGCCACATGTGCAATGAGCAGTGCCATTGTCACCAGACTGTGCTATAATAACTACCCTCAGCAATTTTGCTTATTAGAACACAACCGATTTGATTAAGTCAAAGTCTGTTTTATGTGCATACACGTACACAAAGCAGATTTTCCCAGTGCACAAATATCCAAAGGTCAAGAAATTAACATAGACACAGCATGTTAAAGTTTCCATTTCACAATTAATGTTGTGGTCTTGTGGTTGGTGATGCTGGGTTCCGGACCAGCCCCACACACACACCCCCCCCTAAGTTTATCTCAAAGCTTTGAGTTGACACTCCATTACCTCCAACCTCTCAGTGCAGTCCCTCTCTGATAGCCTCCCACTGCCTCACTGTCCGAAAGCCAGGTCCTCTCTCTAACCCTGCAGTGGAATGTTAAGTGCTTCGCGCCGCAGAGCTTCAAGGCGTGGCCAAACCTTGTTAATACAGGCCTCGGCTCACTGGGGAAGCTGCTGCCAAACAGATGCTGGCATTACTCTTTACTCTGGCTGCATTTCACACTCTGTTGCAAGACACGGATCAAGCCAGCTAGGAAAATATTTGCCACTTTTGAGCTCCAAGAATGTGTGTCATACACTATCGCACGTCACAGGAACGGAAGAAGAAGAGCGGTCCAGAACAAAAACAACAGTATCAAACCGTCTCGGCTCAGGAGAAATAATGGACATATACTGTACAGTAAAGTTAGAATATGTCAAATAGTTTACAAATTGCAATACATACAAATTAGAATCGGGCACCATTGTAGTTTTTAATTTTTTACCTCAATCCTATCGTTCTATGTCAGGAGGATATGAGGAAGATATGGCTGCCCTTAAAAGTATACGATTAAAATCTTAGGTCGGAAGAGAGCCCACATGTTCTCTGAAATCCCCAGTTGTAAGCAGGAAGCAGCCAAGTGGTTAATGTTAGCCTACAAATATGAGCTTTTTTACAACCGCACCCATGTACTGCTCCAAATCCAAACATAAAGTGCAACAAGGATAAACTAATGTCTTTCAGAGAAGACGGTTCACTTGGCACTTGTCTACAATATTTAGGATGACGTCACGGTAGGCCGGTATTGGATGTGATGGCCTACTATTAGATCTGCACCAAGTGTATAAAGTTGGTGTTTGAGTGTTTAGTGCACAGAGCTCTTTCAGTTCGCCAAAATGGGATTTATTAAGCTTACTTGAGTAGGCTACAGTACTTGTTGTGTCAAGGTCAGAATAAAGGGGATAAAATAGATAATGGACTAACGTAACGGTTCACCGCATTCCTCTCACTGCCACCTCCTCCTCTGAGAGTCTCTCTCTCTCTCTCTCTCTCTCACCTTCATTGATATGCCAGCTTTGCTGACAGCATTGTTGTTAGTAGATCTGCTATTTATTACATTTTTATGCAATCTATAAATATATATATATTTTTAAAGCAAACATTTTTAAAGCGAACATTTTAGCCTCTAGGGGTCCCTGGAACAAAATATTTTGGTTGGCAGCCAAATACATTTTGAGGGTCCTTGACATGAAAACATTTGAGTACCACTGATATGACTATCACACTGATAGGAAGACATTTGTGACTGTTTCTAACCGAGGCTAAGTCATTGATTTTCTTTCAATTTGCAATGTTTCATGTCATATGAAAGCAGGGAATAATAGCTTCAAATTGACATATTGGTTAGGTTGTTCAGTTTGACACACCAGTTTCGGAGATATGGGGCTAATATAGAGTAATGTCTTGCAGTAAACAGCGAGTTGAGAAAACAGGCTTGAAAGGTTCACTTCTGTGGCCTCCAACATTACACCTAGCTACATGTTTAAGCATTTATTACATATACAGGTACATGTCGATTTCAGCTCTGACACTTATTCAGACATGCTCTAGTACAGTATGTGAAGAGTCTGCCTGTGCTATCAACTCATTGAACAGTTAGCCGCCATGACTGTCTCTGCATCAAAAAGAGTCAAATTTGTAGAATCGGCCTCAAGTCTTGGGTTAAACACAGGGTGCTGTTGCATTAGTCAGCAAAAAGGAAGCCATGTAAATCTCACATGAGAGAAAATGTGAATGGCAATGCCAAGTATGAAGCAAAGAGAGAAGCAGACATGAACGACAGAAGGCCAAGGAGAATTATTCTGCTTTTCTCCATTGCCCTTTTTTGTCCCCTCAGGAGCTGTAAAGAGAGGACTGACTGAACTCGCCAGACTGACACTCCTTAGGGACTAGGGAGACATATTTCACACATTCAACTGTGCTAATTCTCTTGCACAGTGTATGCAGATAAAGTGGCTATACCATGATGTATACTTTGTCGTATAATGGTGTTTGCCCACTGAAAATAGATGAGAAGCTCACAAGAAGAGGTCACACATTGTGACGCTTGTAGATCTATTTTCGGGACACTCCGAAATACTAGAATGTTAATTGGCCGTTAAATATAAATTACTGGTATGGTATGGTATCGTATCCATCCATCCATCCATCCATCTTCAACTGCTTATCCGTAGCCGGGTCACGGGGGCAACAGCTCCACCAGAGTGTTCCAGACTTCCCTCTCCAGAGCAACATTAGTGACTTCCTCCTGGGGGATCCCGGGATGTTCCAAGGCCAGTGAGTCGATGTTTCCTCTAACTGCGCCTTGGGCTGCCCCGGGGTTTCCTCCCAGTGGTAATCATATAATAATAATTATTAGGATATTAAATAAAGTAACACAACCATTACAATACATATTCATTAAAAACAAATGTATTTAATGGTGTATATATTATTTATATATAATGGTATATATTTTCTGTATTAAATAGCTCTAACTAAAACCAACATATATAAAAAAGGAAAAAAAGTGTGTGTGTGTATATATATATATATATATATATATATATCCCTCCCAGACAAATTTGCAGGCAATTGACTTTGGTATCATGAAACGCTAAACATAACAGTAACAGAACAAGCTGAGATTAGGGGAAAGCCTGAAACATGCTCATCCTAGTTGCTTTATACTCTGGGGTACGACAGTGTTGTGTACAAAAAAGAACAGATGTACAAGCTTACACCACACCACACAATGCTGTGTATTGTAACGCTTGTAGATCTATTGATACCTTATTGTTCTTTTTAGCAAGCGACACTCCAGCATGACGGAGTATAAATCATGCTTTAGGAAACTGGATAAAATGGAGTAAAGAAGTGCCACAGTAGGTTAAAGGGTGGCGCGCACACACACGCATGTAACCGCAAACATATCACGTGTATTACAAAAAAGGCCTAGCAAAACCCTGCCTGGACCATCTTCTCCTTTGATGAATGCAGTAGTAGATAACACTATATTATGTTCAATGAACTGACACTGGTAGATTTATCATCCTCTGCTTTTCATGTCCATTATGACCCAACATCCTTTTCTTCTGCCCCCCCCCCTCCCCCACTCACTCAGTGTGCATTGACAGTAACTTAGCAACTACAGTACATACAATCCACCAGGCGGCAATACGGGTTGCGAGTTGTGATCTCTAACCAACAATACAAACAAAGCCGTAAATTAACACACACACACACACACACACACACACACACACACACACACACACACACACATGCACACACACACATGCACACAAACATGTAGAACATGACTGGGTGGCAAAGCGATTAATGGTGGGGATTACTGACCCATGAAACTCATACATAATAATGTCAATGGTCCTCTTAACACCACATCTTTTATTAGAGTCACAGGGTTTATGGTGCTCACGTGTCATCATGCTACGACCGCAATTTGATGATGACTGCTGCAAGCACACACACACACACACACCTCAACAACACAGTGCAAATGCCACACGCTGGACCCAAATACTATGAAAACCAGATGGCATTCATGTCAACATGACATGTCAAGGCTAGACCGGCAGGCAGGGATTAAGATTATGTACTGAGAGATGAGAGGTTGCATGGGTCATGGGACTGGAGGAGTTTACTTGTATCTGATGGTGCATGGTGGCTTGCTTTGCAGCTCTGTGGAATGTGGCACACGCGCGTGTGTGTGTGCGTGCATGCGGGCATACACACCTGTATGTGCATTTGAACAGTATCACATAAATCAAGCAGAAGCTCAATCTTGTGAAACCACATGATCACTCAGTTGCTATGACTACTGTGTATGCTTACACAGAGAGGCTTACGGTTACACGGTGTGGCAAAGCCGTCTTGACTTTCCCCATTTCCTGAATAGTAGCGACTCCCATCTGTCTACAATGGTCCAGAGGTCAAAAAACTCACAAGCCACCTCCCTGCCTATACATAGACAACTTTCCCTGCTGGTAAATATTTAATCACTGCTGGAAAGGCACAACATCAAGACTCTCTGAGATCAGAAAACCCACAACAGAAACTAAGGTATGAAGTGATGACGGGACGAGATACAAATCCATAGAGTTAATTTAACTCTGAGTTATAATACTGAGGATTTCACAGCACAGACAAGCTAGTGGCACGCGGCTCTCAAGCCACAGTACACACAGCAACAAATGTTCAGAGCTGTCTGTGGCTACCAGTGTGTGCTGCCTTTTTCTGTCACTTGGACTCCCAAGTCTTTGTTTAGTAATGAAGGCCTGGTGTGTGTGTGTGTGTTTGTGTGTGTGTGTGTGTGTCCTTACTTGACTGACTGGGGAGAGATCTATATTGTCAGCCCTGTTCAGTGTTTTTTTTCCCCCTCACTGTTCTCTGTACTCCGTTGGCTCAGTCTGCTTGCTTTTCTCTCTCATCATTGCTCCCTCAATCACTCCTGCCCTCCTCAGCCAGCTAGTTAAGCACAAATGGCCCCTTGCCCAGTGCCTACAGTATACCCAGTAAAAGGCCAACATCTACATTAGCCTTTAAAAACTCCAATTGACATTAATGGAAGAGGCGTTATGCCTGTCTCTCTGCCCTTTGGCTAGACGGTGGGGGGGGGGGGGCAACGACGACAACACACTCCACCAACACATAGATACACTAAGGAACAAGATACATACCTGGTGGCACAAGGCACCTGGCCACCACAGTCGAGAATGGGGTTTGATGTTTTAAAATAGAATTCAGAGCTCTAAAATTAAAAAACATAAAAAAACATGCAAGAACAGCCTCCATTTACATTTGGAATCGTTAGCAAGTTGTGTACTGTAAAATGACATAACCTACAGTACCAAAAGCACATACTTTACCGTTTTTAGCATTAATTGATGGTTTCCCCAGTAAGACCCTGCCCAGTGTCTATGCTCTATATTTCATAGCTCTGTCCCAGACAGACAGTGCAGGTCCCAGACCGTCCCACTGGTGCCGCTTTTATTTCTCCCAGTAATTCATTCATTCCACAGACAGTGCAGGTCCCACTGGTGCTGGTTTCATTTCTCCCAGTAATTCATTCCATTCATTCGTCAGGATCACTGAAAGGCAGTGTGCTAGAACACAAACTCAGTCCATCACAGTTAAAACCACTATTTCAGTCCCTGCTGTTGAATCAGCTCATTTCGATTTACTAAAGTTAAGATCTCTTGCCAATGAGTCTCATCTGCCAGGATTTGATCATGACCAACAATATTTACTTTTGTATCATCACAGCCCTGGATTAATACAGATGAATGGGCTCCTGTCACCGAGTAATCCCTACAGAAAATAAATGTTTCCACCAGCCAAAGAAGCCAGGCTGAAGAGGTGGCCTTGCAGTAATAGAAATCATTTGAATTGTTCTCCAGTATCGCTTCACTGTTTCTCCACCTTTCAGAGTATTATTAGTTTTATTAAGTAAGAGTAGAAGTAGAAATTCCACTCCTCTTTGCTGACCATAAACCCACCACAGTTCTGCCCCTAAATGTAGTCTGTCCTGGGCTTCCGTCAAGCTTATGCCTTAAACTTAAAGGGACACTTCACCCTTTATGCAATAAAATATATGTTAATGACGTTTAGAAGATTTACAACACTTTCCTAGGGGTCTTTGTGTGTAATATGTGGTTTTAGATATTTTAGATTTTAGCAGTACTTCCTGGACTACTATGTCTCAGTAAGACAGCCCTCCCCCTATCCACAAGGAGGACCAGTGCACCAAAGCATTATGGGAATTGTAGTCCAGGAAAGAAGTGAGCCCAGTGTCCATGACATCAGAGACACTGGGCTCATTGCTAAAATCTAAAAGATCTAAAACCACATATTACACACATAAAGACCCCCAGGAAAGTGTTGTAAAGTGTCCCTTTAACACTTTTTAGCATTCAATAGCATTGAACAACATGGCCTCACTGTAGAGGAGCTTGTCAGTATTTTTGAGAGCTTTAACAGCTCTCCAGTCCTATATAAAAAGCTGAAACCTTCTACTCTGCCATGGTTGAATGAAGAATTAAGGAAAGAGAACATGCAGAGAGGCAGAGGGAAAATGTAAACAAGATCAACCGTCTCCCTTGCTTCTCTAAAAGATTTAACTGTCACACTTTAGTGTAAAGAAACAAGTCTTACAGTACATCCCAGAATATTTAAAAAGAAAACTGTAAATTCTGTGATTGGTACCACACTTAGTAAATAGTAGCCAGTCAGTAGTATTTGTATATCATGATTCATTAAAAACACCAGATCGTGAAAGCTGCAAATAACTGCAATAACTAATAAACCATTTTATTCTAAATCTACATTCTATGTATCTGAAAAAGCCTATAAGCCAAAGCCAGCCAGTTTAATTTTCCCCAGGGAAATGTGAAGAATTTCCTAACAAATTAGTGGAGATTTGGCAGCACTTTACACTGAATTCCAAAGGATAGCCAAGTTCAAAGGGTTAAGGTGCATACCACATATGCACCTTAACCAACATAATAAAACAAATCACACCTGTGTGAACTGAGCGGTGCAACTATACATTTATTGTAATAGTTACTGTACTCTACTGTATTGTAGTCAGTGTACATCCACACCCCCATGAACGCGCCCAGGGTGCCGGGCCGGACCCGGCAAGCCGCCGTGCGTCCGAAACAGTCGAGAAATTACAGAGTTACCATGTGGGGGTCCCCAGGGGGGCCGTGTGGGGGTCCCCGGAACATCCAGAGCCCCAGGAACGGCCCAGGGCTCGTACTGTAGTGTACTCTGTGCCACTTTACTCTGTGCTGTACTCTACTGGCCACTTTGGGTGTTGCAGCTTTCCATGCTTGGACATACATACGGACATACAGTACGGACGGACATAGCTCCGCAATGGAGTGGAGGCACCGCTCAAAAACCCACCTCAGAGAAACCTGGAATGCACTCTCTTTCACAATCTTTCACATGTCCTTCAGACTGCATTCCCACTGGTTTTTAAAACCTGTATTTCAGATTTCAGACCACTCCTGCTTTGCGCAACTGAGACAGGTCATCAGCTACTAAACATCAGGTCATTCCTTTCCTCTATGGACTTAGAAAAGGTAAGCCATGCTTTTTATCTCTTCTAGACTTGACTATTGCAATGCCCTTGTCAGTTGTTTGGCACTATAGGCACAACATCCAAAGACTATAGATCAGTGTTCCTCAAAGAGTGGGTCGGGATCCATTCTTCAGGCCACAGACGCATTTTTAAAGGGCCGCGAGTAAATATCCCTTTTTTTCGTATTATTTTTTAAAATATTTAAAGAAATATTTTTTATAAAAGATATTTCAAAAAATGTATAGAATGTATAGAAAAGAAATCTAAGAAATGCCATTAAAAAACTGCTGTATATTATAAAACATGCTTTTAATTTAGGCTTACAACAACATAACACCAATCCTTGCTATCCTTCACTGGTTATATTACCAGTGAGAGTTTAAAATATATTTTAAAGACTTAAATGTCCAGGTTACTGCCTATACTTAACCTGATCACTACTAATCGTTCCAAAATAATGGCTTGTGAAGGTGACAGACCACACCCCCCCCCCCCCCCCCACACACACACACACACACACACACACACACACACACACACACACACATTTCCTATATCTTGATATATATTTTTTTTCCTTCTCGAGCAAGGATTAGGTCGATAGGATTTGTCGCTATAAATGTGACTCAGTTCTGTACTTCTTTTGGCAGAGCACCACTGCAAGGCTGGCTTATTTCCAGGGACTCAACTGCTATGTAATATCATCTCCTTGGACAAGACTGTTGGTCTTGGTTTCTGAAAGAATGTGCTGCGTTGACTGCTCAAGTCTGACATTAAACATAACCAGAATCCATTTGCTGGTAATAGTCACTTTCTCACCTGAATTCACAAGATTCAATCAGATTTACACTGCAGGGAGATAAGAAAGAGTAGGGGAAACGCACAACAAAAAGAGAACATTATGTCACAACGCGAAGGAATTGGAGCTAGAAATGATCTGTGAAATCGTAAAGATAATATAGTTCGATATAATGATTTTGTCCTTTCACAAATTCTAACACTAACCCATTCAGTGTTCTATTAGAACCAATTCTTATATTACAAATGCTGTGCACAGTTCTTCAGAAATTGGGCCGATGCCGCACATTCAGCCTATGATACTGTAATATCCCCTATGAGGCAATTAGTTAATTAGAGTAGAGGAGGGTTGAGGCAGCCTGGTCAATCAGCTAACTGGATAATGTAACATTTAAGCTCAAGATGGTGTGGGAGAGACAAAACAAGGACCGGGCATACACAGACATGTTTCGGCATCAAGCCTTCCTCACAGTGAGCACAGGAAGTCTTGACACGGACACCTGTCTGTGTATGCCTGTGCCTTAATTAAAAATCATCAGAAGGACTTCGGATGGAGTGCTTGGCTGGCTATGTATTCTTTTGATGTTGTGAGTGTTCTTCAGCCGTGCAGCCGGGAAATTGTATTTAAATGAGTGTGCTCATTTCTTTGGTTCTACTTTGAGAGAGAAAACAAACAAGCCTATGTAATCCAATTCCAAATAATGTTATTTCATATGTGCCAGCTTCACACCAGAGTGTGAGTGGTGAGACAGAAAGCCAGATAAAGAGTTAGACCGAAAGAAAAGGAACCAGTGTCTCGTGATAATAGTGAGAGGAAGAAAGAGGAAAAAAAGAAAGGGCTGTCAGAGGATATTAGATGGCTCATTAGTGTCATTATCATGGGAACACATAATATACAGTACAACTACTGTATCATAGTTTCCATCAGTAGCTCTAATCTTCATACTGTACCATTTTAACCATATCTTTTTTCATATAGGGCATGAGTCTGTAGGAGGCGTGTTGGATGGGGAGGGGGGGTAATCAAGCAAACCACTGGCTGGACTCTTCAGTACCAAAATTAATAAATATAAATAAATACATTATTGTACATGCTGCCACTGCCAGTAGGTCAAGGAAGTACCCCAACAAAAGTTATTTTTTCTTTTATATTGTGTGTACATAATGCATAATATGTTCTTGATATTTAACTTAAATCTTTATAATGGAAGTCAACAGGGGGCTGGATTGGTCTGAAACAAAATGTGGTGTATGTATATATCATACTGTAGATAATTCATAGATGACTGACATCAAATAGATAGTGGCCAAATTAAGTCCGAGACCCCAGGACTGTGAAAAAGGCGGTCCCGGGGAGTCAAGCCGTTATTGCTTATTATTAGACCCTTCTAACGCCAAATGAAGGCCATGTTGATGGAGCTCTCTCTCTCTCTCTCTCTCTCTCTCTCTCTGAGCAGGTCTACTGTATGAGATCCAGGTAACTCCAATTGCTGAACAGACAATGGCAGCCATTATCAGATTCCCAGCATTTAAATTGCAGCTCAACATTGATCGTTAATGTGCCTGGCTAGACATGCCTTGACTGCATGGAGCCAGCAAGGTCTGGAGGGGGAGGGGCCGAGGGGGCTCTCCTAAACCCCAATGACATCAAGATCCTTCAATGTACAGTGACATATATTATGTATGAAGCTAGTTAGATAGTAGTGTATTCAACTCTAGCCCCTTAATACAATTCATAGTAATACATACTTACTATAGTATTCCTACAAGTAACGCACACGCACACAGAGAGAGAGAGAGAGAGAGAGAGAGAGAGCACTGCTGCAGAATATTGCCTACAGTACCTTCCTGTTCATGCTTGAAAGAGTTGACAACATTTACGTCATTGTACTCCAATAATGATTGTCATGATTTGCGAGGAATGTTTGATATGATCGGAACAGAATTGGGGTAAAGTCCTCTCCAAAAAACACCATACAGTAACGACTGAGTGACAGGAGCACACCGAGACAGTGTTGTGCTGATCGCTGATCCTACCTTGACAAAAAAAAATACACTTTACTTTAGTCCAAGCTCTCCACAGTACCCTTGATAAAAGAGGACTGACAGAGATGAGGAGAGGAGAAACATTTCCTGGGACTCTGCTACAAGGCTAATAGAATAATAGTCCACTGAAGACACACCATCACATTTCAGGGCTTTACAATAAAGGCTGACTCAGGCCTAATTTATACTTATACGAAAAATAACAGATCTTCAAGCTAGCAACGTAGCATGACAATCAGTTATTAGGATTTAGGCTAATGCATGTGTGTATGTCCATCCATGTGTGTGGTGTCTTATCAGTATAAGAAACAGACCATTAATATTGTCCAAATAAGGTGTGTAATATATTGATTCAATTATCACTGCCTGCAGCTGTTGACCCCTACGCCTGCTGGACTGACATAATGACCTCAGCATGTCGTCAACACATAAGGCCTGGATAATTCATCCTCTGAGAGCACAGACTTGGGTAAACATGATGACCTCGTGTTGCTCCAGTCTGCAGAGGGAAGATTCATCTGGGAAACGTTTTCTCCTTTCTCGGGCTACTTGACCTTCATTTAATAATACAGTACAGGGCGGCTCAAAGAAATGTTTGAAAGGATCTTCTGTGTACTGTGTGTATGTGTATGTATGTATGTAATATATTAGGAGTGCACGATTATGAAATTATGACCGATATCCGATCTCTGATTATTTGCAGGGTCATATTGGCCGATACCGATTCTGGCTGGATATTATACGGATTATGCTGCCTTCAAACATTAGAGATACACAAAACAAAAGCGACAGAGCCATTGACATTATTATTGCGTCATCAATATCTGTGAAAACTATCTGGATTATTTTGAGATCGATCCGATACGGCATTTTTATGGACGATTTCGATATTCTACCGATTATATCGTACATCAATATATATATATACACACACACACAGTATGTGTGTGTATGTGTGTGTGTGTGTGTGTGTGTGTGTGTGTGTGTGTGTGTGTGTGTGTGTGTCCAGAGAAACTCGTCACTGTACCTTGACAGCAGGCGTATCTCCCTCCTCGGCTGTGCTCTGCCCATTCTGTAAAGACAGCAGACAAGAGAGACTGTCAGTTTATGAAAGAGAGACACAGAGAGAGAGAGAGAGAGAGAGAGAGGGAATAAAGACATCGAGACTATTCACTGAGTGTGTGTGTGTGTGTGTGTGTGTGTGTGTGTGTGTGTGTGTGTGTGTGTGTGTGTGTGTGTGTGTATAGAGACAGTACATCTACACTTATTATCAACACTTTCCTCCTACCATAAACCTAATAATCTAGGGCTGACAAATTTTTTCCCCTCTTGGCTCTGGTGGTAGTGCTGTAGTGCTGTTAAAAAGGGTAATTATTATTCGTAAAATGATTGCTTCCTCGAGAAATTAAGAGAACCAACATTTTGTTGGTTACTGTAGATGTAATGTCTGACACAGAGCAAGAGCACAAGCTTTCAGTCACATCAAGTCCTTACAGCAGAGGTCCCCAAACATTTCTAGACCAAGGACCTCAAATAGATTCCCTCGGACTGCAGACACCTATTGCGAAATGGCTTAAAATAAATAAATAAATTAGCAAAAATAGGCAATCCAATTTTCAAACATTTATGGACCTTTTTTTGAAAGAAATAGTCCCATGCCCAAAATTAGAGACTCAATAGTCTTATGAATTGAAAATAAATGTACATGTTTTCTTTCTATTTAGTATAAATCAACCTTCACAGTACTGTATGTGTACATCTCACTCCTCTTTCACACAAAGCTAATGAAAATATAAGGCAATGCGGATAAAGGACATTTCACACACACACACACACACACACACACACACACACACACAGGGCTCGACGCTTAGCATTTTTCCAAGTAGCACGTGTGCGCCTAAGTTGAAAAATCTAGTAGCACACAAATTATTTTAGGAGCACGATGAAAAATGATGTATTTTTAAGGGCCGCTAGCCCCTCCTATATACAGCCTTTGTCCCCACACATCTCAAAATGAGCCATTGACGATCAACAGAGAAATTTCGTCAAAATTCTGCTAAATATGACATAAATTAAACGCCATTGACATTGAAGGGAAAATGTATGTCATATGTAAACGAGCAAATCAGCTAATCAATCACAGGCAACAGGCATTCTGATTGGCCAGTATGAGATGATATCTGATGTATGATGACAAGAGCGCCCCTCACTTAACATGGGTGTGATTTTTCTTTAATGAAGTGATATGAGGTAGGGGTGGAAATAATATGTCAAAATATTATATCACTATCTTTTCAGCAATTATCACAAAATAGTGATATTCATCATATCATTGTTATGTTTGTTTTCATATAATATATATAATCAATTTGTTTTATGCTAATACTTTGTAGATAGATCAATAGTAGCTCTGTTCCATTCCATACCTCTAATACGTGCAACACATTAGAGCTATGGACCAGAGCTAGATAGATAATATGTTGCTCATGGATGGATAGACAGGCTATCCGTTTTTATCCTGCTATCATGTTAGTGTGACATTCAGACAGTGCAGAGGCTGCTCGATGGTGAATTAGTATTGTAACATTCTCCTTGGCTTTGACTGACTGACTGACTGATATTAATACGGTAATCCAGCCAGTTCGGTCATTCGCATTATCATTTACGCTGGGCACTAGCCCCATATGTGCCCTCTCCCTACGCTCATTCTGTACAGAATGAGCGTAGGGAGAGGGCACATATGGGGCTAGCTGGGCACACGCTTTTGTAAGCAAACGCTAAACAAGGGTTGTTTTTGATAAACATCAATCCGTCCACTCCATGTGTGTGCGCGCGCGTGCGTGCACGGCTGCACGCTGTTTCACCCGCGTTTGGTTAAAAGTAAGATACGTTTAAACTTTGAACATTACAAACAAACTTTGCAAGCAATTCCTTCTGAATCTGTGCTATCATGCTAATGCTATCCCGTTGAGTTCGCTCTGACTTCTTTACTGTCTGCCGCTGACAGGGAAGAGCACGGAGCAGCAACACAGGGAGGGGAGGGGCGGTGGGAGCAAAGGGGACAGATCTTCAAAAGAACGTTGTTAGCTTGTAGCTCTTCTCTTTTTGGCGAACGACACCGCCGTTCAGAAATATAAATTTAGGTATAGAACCACGACTATAGAATGTGCACTTGCTGTAGACAGAGACTTGTCTTTATCACGATTGAATGGTCAAATCCTGTAGTCGCACCTGTGCTACAAATTTAATTTTACAACTCGCACAGTGATATTTTTAGTCGCAAATGCGAGTACCTAGTCGCACTGTCGAGCCCTGCACACACACACACACACACGCGCGCGCACACACAGCTAAAACAAAGGCCCCTTCACCCCCACCCCTCTTCCGCTATGAGCTTTGTGAGCTTTGTTTGATAGAAGAAGAGAGGGACAACCCTGAAGTCACACTTCCTCTGCCGCACTCCCTTCCTTTATACTGCACAAACATAAGCAAAACAGTGACAAACTCACTGTCCTCTAGACACAGCACAGAGAGAGGAAACCACAACGAGAGGTACTGTAGTGGCAGAGACAAAATAAGCTCTACCATGTTTAAGAGACATAAAGGCCTTCTCTCGGGCAGAGGCTTAAATCTGAATCTAATTGACTCTATTTGTAATAGCCCACAATACCCCCTTCACAGTACCAATCCAATGCTGCTTGCTTATGGATCCATATCTAAACGCGATGGCACTCGGCATGCCTCCACACCCTTCGCACAACATTGTCGGGTTATGATTACTAATGCACGATCTCTTGAGAACGAGGCGAGCCTATCTCTCTCTCACTCAACGATCTAAAATGCATGTATCAATAATAGGTTATGATCTATCTTCGAACGGGTAAGGACTAGTAAATACAATATAGTGTAGCCTGGGTGGAAGCTGGAAGGTATACCGCATTTTCTCCTAACAGACCAACTGGACACTGATGGTCATGAAGTGACTGAAGGTCATATTTGGCTGAACCATCCTGAGCTGTAAGAGCTATCCTGACCCGTACGTGAGAGAGAATTGAGGAGACAGACCGAGTGTAAGAAACTCATGTTCCTCTGTTATAATTTCTACAGTATAGGTCTACCATGTCATTTTTGGTCTTAGAAAGACAATATTGAAGTTGAACCTTTCTTCCTTTACAGTTTCTCCCTTTAGCACGATGTTTGTGGCTGCTGTTTAACCCGGGATGTTGAGGGGCAACAGTTGGACTCCCTAGGAAGTGTGTGAGTGCGTGTGTGCTGTGCATATGTGAATGTGTATGCCTAGCGTTGCCTTCCAGAGATTGAAGCCCCACACGTTTCAACATCATTAGCTCTGCATGACTGATCCAAGTGGCCCAGTTAACTGCATGCCCCCCCCCCCTGGGCTTCCTTAGTGAGAGCAGAGTACATGCACACACACACATGCACACACACTAAAAAAGAAAGTTACACAAATGTGTGTCGTTTACATTTCAGCTCAAACTAAAGCATTTTCCAAGTAATTTACTAGATGCATTTGGAATACTGTGTTGTGCATAAACAGACACAGAAACACCCACAAATTGGGGTGAGTTCAAAGAAAAACAGGTGCCAAGCATACTATAGCCAGACCAACCTATTAAATAAAAAAGACAGAATGGGAAAGCAAACAATTTTGAAGTGTTCATCACAGGTCATGTGTGGTTAATAGATACATTTTAAGTGTTAATGCTATGACAACAACACTGCCCTGTAACCTAGCAACAAAGCAATACAATAATCATGTGACATGTCCTGCCTTACCTGTAATCATCATCATATTTGCTAAATGTGCACACATAATCACACACCTACTGTACTGTACAAGCAGACACAATGTCACAGACAGAGTAGTAATTCACTGCCACACAATCAACACATACTGCTTTAAAGCAGGGCTCGAAATAGCGACCATTTTGGTCGCAAATGCGCCTGAATTTTAATCTGTGCGATTTCAAAATATAACTGGGCGCACCAGTGCTACTGCATATAATTACTGTAGTGCGACCAAAACGATCGCGACCGAAAGTGTCGCGGGCCGGTTCCGTCCCGCGAGATGATTTAAACTTGTAGAGCATAAAGATCTGAGCATGTAAAAAAAAAAAGTAAGTTCCTAGTCCATTCCTGTCCAGAGTTATGATTGTTTAAAGAAATATCTCCTTGGCTTCTTCTACTTCCTCTAACCTCCCGTCAGTCCGTGGACTGATTGGGTGATCAACATCAGCTGGACCTGAGGTCCTCAGCTGTGAGAGACAACAAAAGGGCTCAATTCAAATTGAATGGAATGTGTGGAGTCACACACACACACACACACACACACACACACACATTTATGATGACGTTATGAAAATAACTTCTCATAAATATATACAGTATATATACATATATATATATATATATATTTTTTTTTACTTCAATCAAAAAGCAGGCCTACATAAAACAAAGGGTTTTGTAGCCATTTACACATTCAGAAATTATAGCAGAGACAGTATTTAGAATTTAATTATATTTTCAACTGGTTTATTGCCACAAAAATAGCATCTCATACCAACTGGCTTGTAGGCCAGTGGTTCCCAAAGTGGGGTCCGGGGATCCCTAGGGGTCCTCGGTTAAATATGATAGTTAGGAACCAAATGGACCCTTATGGGTCTGAAACTCTGAGAGTGTATACTACATACTATGGGTAAACCAATTTCACTGTACATTTGTACACTCAGTTAAATTAACTTTGATTTTATGGGTCCCAGAGATAGAAATGGGGAACGGTAGCCTAATTCAGGTCAAACTGGGGGTCCTTGAAATGTAAATAACTGAAAATCACTGCTAGAGCCGTAAAAATCTTCTCATATGGGGGTCCCTGGCATATATTTTCAAATGGGGGTCCGTGGGCTAATGAGTGTCAATTTGAGGGTGCTTGACATGAAAAATGTTGGGAACCACTGTTGTAGGCTACAAGTGTAATAATAATTAATGTAAAAAATCGATTACATATTGGTGCTCGTAAAATTTTGGTGGGTGCTCCTAATTTTTTTCTGGTGCTCCTTCATTCTGAATTTGGGAGCACCAGTGCTACCAAGTAAAAAAGTTAATTTCGAGCCCTGCTTTAAAGCAATTCACAAACCCCCAAATCACGTTTTCCACCACATGGAAATATTTCTCACTACTCTGCGATTTACTTGTGAAAGCAGTGAATTTGCACCAGGTAGGTATAGCAGCATCAATGTCCTCACTGTCAAAAATACACTAAAGTCACACTCACACACAGCCTCACCAATGGGACATGTGTTAACTGTAAAAGTTAAAGAGGAACCGTGTTCCCACATGCCTTCACCCATTCTCCTTTACTGCACGCCCACAGCCCTGCCCAAGTGTTCTAGAGGTCACACCCAGATTAGCTGTAGCTAAGCCCACAAACGCACTCTTGCATGTGCACAGCAGCACACCCACAGAAAGTGAGAGAGATGAGAGAGACATGAACTCATGGATCCACGTGTGTATGCATGCACACAGTCGAGTAGCTGAGTCGACACTGCTGACCACACCTGACTCTGGGACTAGACAATGGCATACATTCCATTTATTAACCCTAACCTTTCACTGTCTTTCACACACTCAACTCCTAGTGTAAAATATGAACTCCTCCAGTATTCTCTGCCTTTTCTCACATCTACAGTACCACAAGCTTTTCTTATCTTACTTTCTTATCACCAATAAGAATAATGTAATTCAAATCTCATTTTGGGATTTAGATTGGCATATAGCCAACAGGAAAAGGCACACCAATGTTTAATAAGGCGATCACTTCATTACGAGTTACTCATTAACTACATGCCATGTGAGATGTGACTACTTCGTGTTAACCCATTGTAATCAAGGCCTATGAAAAAGGCCTGTCTACGGTCTATGAAAAGTGATTTTGTGATTTTAGCTGTTCACAGAACTGTAATCGTGAAATTGTGGTTCAAATTGTCAATGCTGCATCCGGCATTTTAATTTCAAGGACCCCCATAACTCAAGAGTTACAAACCTGTAAGGGTCCATTTGGAACCCCCTCAACGAAACCTGAGGGTTCCTGGACCCCACTTTTAGAATCACGGTCCTAGATTTATTTGTTAAAATTATCATATCGGTCCGGATCAGTACTCGCTATGGACCGATAAATTATGTGTATCGGAATCGAAATGGCGTCGGTACATCTCTACTGTTCAGCAGTACAATTCGTGTCGTTCTTCCCAGTGGAACTCCTCACTGTCAGGAGACAACACCCTCCCCAAGATCAAACAGCAAAGGCCTATTCATACTAGGCCTAGTTTTAGGTGTGATAAAGTGACCACCGAAAACATATGACGTCACACCGCGGTGATAAGCAACTCACCGCTCATCTCTCTGTATTTACTAAACCGGTCACCTGATCACCTACAACTGGAGTATGACAGTGACTAGAGGGCGGAAAACTACTAAATTGGGAGAACATGAAGAAAGCAAAAAATATATAAAAATCATTGCGGTCATTACAGTACAAATGTAGCACTAAACAATGAGCAACAAATGCATTAAGAATATTATAAAAATACAAAAATGTCACCATAAAGATAATAATAATGATAAATATATTCAAACTAAGTGGGATTATTTTATCCATAACTATGCGCCATCTTTTCAGAAGATCACACATTTTGAAGGAATGATATGGCAAACAGCATATGTGTAGTAGCAATGGGCAAAAAACAATGAGTGCTAGGGGTGCTAAACGAATCATGTGGACACCACATCGCTAATCAGGTAATAGCATGGGCTCACGACACAACAAGAGCAGATTGGGGATAATTTGTTGGAGCTCATCTCATCGAGGCGATTCACACAGGATTAGAACCACATGAATCATAGCATCGCTATTCTGGCCTGGGCATGTGATAATAGGAGAACATTTAGTGAAAATAGAAGCACAAACATGACGCAATGTGAAAAAGAAGAGGACCAGGTACAGATTCCTGGCTCCAGAACTTCCATTGACAGACGTATACACTGCCATTGTATACGTCTGTCCTCATCTTGCACAACATGGCAGTCGATCCAACTCCCGTTCATAGCACTTCTCTGGTTTCAAAACAAGCACATACTTGTACAATGTACGAGCTAAAATATGTTTCAGTGATGTACACTAGGCCAAGTAGAGTATATAACTTTGATAACAGCCCTTCACTTGGTTCCCATCATGCAGCTCAGATTCTGTCTGAGGGCTCAGAGCAGTTTTTTGCAATAAATAGTGTTTTTAGGACACCAAAACCATTCTAAAAGTCCCATTAGCAAATAGTAACACATTGAAGCTTTACTGCTTCTTAAAGAAACCACACAATTTGGCTGAAGGGAGAGTAGAATAGAATTCCCAAGATTAGAGGCTCTGATGCCGATCCCAAGTTTGGAGAGTCCACAGCAACCGATTACAGATGTTTTGACCAATATTTTGACATTTTTCGTTAAGTTTACCAAACTGCAATATATGAAAAGAACATTTGACGAAGAATATTTGAAGTAAATATAAAATACACAAACTAAACTTTAACCACTTAAGCGCTCTAATCAAAAATGTTCTTCTGAAACCAGCTCAAATGCGTATGGAGGATGGAGATGATAGGAAACACCATTGAAAGGCTTGTCCGACGATGAGAGGGGATGTTGCTTAGGGGCCTCTGAGACAGTCAGAAACAGGGTAATTTACACGTTGTCAGACGAAATGTGTCGGTCAGCAAAACAAACAGATTTTCAACTGAAAACCACAAAGCTTTTTTTGCTCTTAAAAATCTGTTATTTACTTTAATGAGCTATACATTCATGCAACAAACTATAAACTAGGCTTCAGCCATCACTATCCATCTTTTCATCACTATCTGGGAAATCTCCCTGGGCTCCATGTCCCTCTGCCACTACATCAATGTTCACCAACACTGTCTAAAATCTCTTTCTCTGCTCCATCAATCTCAGCCTAGAGCCGTCACTCTGTCTCACCAAGACCCAAGAGTACGCATCTGGATGCCAGGTCTAGTGACATAGCAAATGAGTAAGAGAGGCTTCTGGGATGCCAGCTAAACGGGACATATCCCATGTGACGCTGTCTGACCCAGACTGCTGTAACGGAATTACTCATTGCTGTCTAAGTACACTGATAGACTCTAAAGTCTCTAGTGGTAGCACTGCTGGGATTTCTAGTAAGCCATGTTAGTGGCACATAGATGATAGCACGTTTATTAATATAGGCCTCTTTGGATTTTCATTAATTAGACCCAGAATTTTGTGAATAAGCTGGAGTTGTGAGAATAAGTCCCACTTCTCATCACTGAGTGTTTTGTGAATAATTATGGTAATATCAGTCTGCCATCTAGCATTACTGTGGCTCTTTCTTCCTATCAAACTCCCTTGCTGGCTAGCTTTGGGGGGGGGGGCTTATCATACTTTCCTGTTATTCCACGCAATGTGTTTTATTAATATAATGTAGTAAATGTACGAGTATTCTTTTTCACTCCGACTTAACACCCTGGAATTATTGAGTAGGAGTAATTATTCAGCAGCAAAGGATATGATGCTGGGCAGAGAGAGGAGATGCATCTATCTATAATCAAATGAACCTAGTGAGGTGAGGTCAGGTGCATGAATTAATTGCTGCTATCTAGGAATGTCATTGAGGACGCCATGGCATAATGCATTGGTACTGCACATAGAAAGCTATTAATTAAAAAGGAGATGGGAAACAGTATGAATTCAAAGCTTCCTTCGCCTGCCCAAACAACAGCTAGACAGTCCTAGATATCCAATTACAGAAGAAAGAAACACAGAAAAAGAATAATACTTTAAACTAGTTCAGAGTTAGCTAGCACAGGAACTCTCAGGTACACAGACAGATTTCTAAAGGCAACACATCCTGTTGTTATATACTGAATTCATCTTAGATGTCCAGTTGCTGAAAATGAAATGAGACCTTTTCATTTCAGGGTCCCATCTGATCCTAAAAGAAAATGTGTGCTTCGAAAACCTCACTGCCATGAGATTGGCACTACTGATTATAGGCATATACTGTAGGCAACATTTTAGCCAAAATACAGTTTAGACAGCAGCAGCACATCCAAGATGGGAAGTGTTTCACTCCCAGTTATCTAAATGGGAAGTGCTTAGAAAGCACAGCTCCATTTGAGTATATCCACAAACTAAAAGTATTTCACTAAATTATAATTATGTGGGTGGATCCATGCAAGCAGGCTGCAAATAACAATGCATTATAGTGAGTGGAGGTGCCTTTCTATGAACACAAACAGGTTGTTGCTCACCACCACCGTGGTGGTGAGCAACAACCTGTTTGTGTTCATAGAAAAGTTAACAGTTCAACAACAATGGCTATGGCATATTATCCACTGTATGCCATAGCCTTGCTACACTTGAATGATAAGAATCTACAGGGTCTTTCTTCTTGGACTTCAGGAAGTAGGCCTACATACTGTAACTGAGTTACCCAACTCAATGTTCCTTATCTCAAATTGCCTTCCCACCAAAAGAATGATAACATGTACTGTATTGTACACGCTATTTAAGCTTATAATTTATACTCCAGTGACAGAAATACTAGTCTACAGAGTATAAATTATAGCTTCATTCTGCAGAGGCAGAAAAAAACAATTAATTATTTCTTCTTAATTATTTAATATCAGACAAATATGTGAGTCCACAGAGAATGAAGAACTTTCATTCAGATTATACAATATAGACCATTTGTTCTCAACCTTTTCAGGCTGTGACCCCCCCAAAAAAATGCAATTTGAAATGGGGAGCCCCCATCCTACTTGGTGGAGTAGGAGTAGGAGTTACATTTTGATTGACTAGGTTCTAGGACGTAATAGCTGAGCTACATGCTCACAAATGCAATCTTTCAATTCAGGTGTTAAAAATGTCTAAAATCCTTAAATTGCCACTTTAGAAATGTGCAGATACCGCATACACTTGTACTGTATGTTGGTTTGTTTACTGTTGAGTGAGAACACAATGTTGCACATTAAGCAAATAATTTGGGGACCCCCCTAAAACCAAAACTTAAAAGCAAAAAATAAATCCTGAAATGTTTTTTTTGCAAATCTGCACTGATCTCATTAAATGACCCCTATGAAATTCTCAGGACTGAAATCCGTCCCAGAACTGAGAACTTTAAGCCCTGCCCTAAAATGATTTGGGGACCCACAGGTTAAGAAACACTGTAATATTATATAGTCAACTGAGCAGCAGCAGCAGTATTCTGGCTGAGCACTGGACTGGACTGCAGATCAAATAGGCTTGTTTCTTCAGTTGTAAACTCTGGCAGAGTTATCTATCTAGATGGCAAATACGTATCAGACTGTCCCACAATTAGCCACATATTTTAATTCCTCTAGTCTGGTGTGTGGTATACATATTTAATGTATGCCTGCACCAACTATAAAAACATGTCAACAGTTATGTCAATGAATGAGTGTGGTACACAAGATAACCATATGATGGATCCTAGATTAATTCAGTCATTCATTATAGATATATTTTGTTTTTTAACGTTTACTTTATCAAAGAGGTAGTCTGGACTGCATATTTGCGTTGACTACCCCCTTGTATTGTTAGGCAAAATATATATTTTTGTAAACATTAGGCCCATCCCCAATTATAATTTTTGTCTTCTTTACAATAAAATGAATAAACTGTTCGAACTTCAACGTATGTACATTGTTTGGTACTGTAAGCAAAGATGGAAGATTTATTTTCACCCACTGTTTTACACTGTGGGTAACCTGTGGTGTGACAATCAAGTTGAAGTTTGAGGCTCAGCTGAACTATGTTATGACTACAGTTGGTCTGTTTGATCTGTTCACGTCACAAATGAATGGGCCAATTAACTCCTGGTCGATGGGTGACTGGGAAGGAACTGATGGTCAAATCATTATAGTTGTAACACTTCAATCAATACATTTAACTAAGTGGTGAACTGCAACAGTCATTTACCTCCGTTTCGAGCTGCACAAGTTCCATTGTGGGCCATGGTTCCGCGATTTGCGCAAGAGGCATGTTTGCAGGATTTGGACTTCTGAATTTTGAGTTTAGTTAGTTCACTCTCCCCCAGACTTCCAGAATAGCTTCAGTTAAGTCTTGGGCGATATTCAGGGAATCCCAGTCTGGTCACAAGTCCAGGTAGAGACGAGAAGATTGATTATAAGCGCTGACTTTGCTCTCCCCGGGTAGAGAAGACAGCATGCAAGTCGCACGAAGCACAACAATTGGCTTACAACAAAACAAACGATATCCCTTTATGTTTAAATCGTGGAAATAAAACGAAGATTCCTCAGGTGTTCCAGCTCAGCAACCCTGGGGGTTTGACAGCAGATTGTGAACACAATCCCGAATCAATGCAAATACGACTTCCAAAGGTACATTTAAGCCAACGTCCTTGTTATCTGTGCAGTCGACGACGTATTTAGATTTTAGGTTTTCTTCTCCTTGTAATAAAGTGATATATTATCCCTTCCTTGGACAGTGAGGGAAATCTCTTTCTCTCTGCCCGCCCGTCAGCTTTCCTACTAGTAGCAGCGCGTTCAGGGCAAAGAGCCGAGCGCTTCACTGACTGTGATTTGTGAAGCCTGTTTTTTGTGCCTCGTCGTACGACGGTGTCGCGCACCGATAATAGCCGCTCTACAAGCTCACGAGGCGTCGCGCTGCGACGCCCTGTGAGCTTACAGATCGGCTATTTTCGGTGTGCAGGAACTCGAGCTGTCATTGGCCGACTGACTCCAGCAGGAACAGCAGGAACATTATCCATCCATCCCATGATCCATCCCCCTCCTGGCTTAGCGCCGCCCTACTACGGTTTATTATACGCCATCGTCTGGTGAAATGTATGCATTGCAAATACGTAATGCAATATGATGGTACTGAAAGAACAGCAGCCTACTTTGATATGATGATGATGTGCTTATGGGCCGTGCACTGGCCGTGCTGCAGCAGGTGCATCTATAGAAGAGAACATGTTGATGGTGGCCTGGTGGGCATTCAAAGAGAGATTGCATTGTTCAATCATCTCTACTGCATCAAAAGAAGATAATGAATACTAGCACCATCGTGATCACAGAAGGACATGCAGCATCCACAGAATGTGTGGACTTTTAATGTTGCTGTGACCTGGCTGTGAGAACTCAAAGCTCAGAAATACACTATGATCATCATTTACAGACATTTATTTGAATCTGCAATTTGTATTCAGACCCTCACCGGCAAATAGAATAGAATAGAATAGAATAGAATGTGTTTGGATACTGCGCTGATATTACATTGATTCAATGCATTCATGTTATCCATTGATAACAGCTTTTCCAACGATGATCCATGTAATCTTATATAATAGTAGAGTACAGCCTCCACCTCCATCACTCTTCTTGCTCCATTCAAGGCTGAGTGGCTTCTACTCTCTTGGCCAGCTTTTGGTTACTATTGGCAACTAGAGCGAGTCAATATGAAGGGAGGGCATTTTGTTGAATTACAAATGAAACGAAACAATGAACAGGCACAAAGCTCTACTTGTACGTATCGGGTGTCCAAAGGGGAGCTCTTTTGATGTTTGTGTGGTGTATCTTAAACACAAAATGGTGGTGAAAGGGGTTGGCTGACCTCACCTACAACCTACAACATAGGTTTTCATTGTTAACCACTTGAAGCATAGCGTGCCTATTCTGGACATGGCACTCATTTAGTGAAAATAGCCACTCTACCAGTTCACAACCCGTTGCGTTGCTACACACTGTGTGCACGTAGATCACCTGTTTTCAGCAAAGATATTTGTTGCAGAGGGAGAAAAGATGAGTCAAAGAACAGACTTGAGTTCAACAGTCTGTTCAACGACATATAGACATAGGATTTAAGTGGTTAACCTGTTATTAATTCAACTTGTCATCTGACAAGTTGAAACACATTCAGCATAGACACACACCCAGTCCTACACAGTCCTGTCAGTAGTTCTTCTGGACTCTGTATCCCTTGGTAGAGTAATAACCATGTTTTTTATGATTCACATACTGTTTAGTGTTAATAACGATGAAAGTGTGCAAATGGACGTTATGGACCCTTACGGGTTAATTGAGTTATTACCTGTGTGAACAGTTCACTCATGTGTAAATACAGAGTTTCCATCATGTTTTGGCTGTCTCAGATTTTCTTCTGTTCAAACAAAATGTTTGCCTACCTGACCTGTGAGTAGAGGGACCGGCTCACACATTGGTGAATTCATGGATATATTGTATACATTTGTGTTTGTAACTGTTTGTTTCCCATCCTAAATGGTAAATGGTGCATTTATATAGCGCGTTTATCCAAGGCAAACAGGCAACCTTGCGGTTACCAGCCAGCCACTCTACCCCTAAGCCACCACTGCCACATCCTACACATGCTCACACACAAACACGCACGCACGCGCACGTGCACACATGCACACACGCATGCACGCGCTCACGCACATCTCTTGTGGTTTCCATACATACAGCTAATATGTTTTCTATTGCACTTGGACAAAGCCTTGCCACATTGCTCAGAGGGTGGTTGGTTAAAATGACACCAAGAGGAAGCTGGGTTATCCATCACATGTCATATGTGGGAAGGGAACAGTCAAAGTCAATGGCATCCCTTAGCTCTAATAACCCTCAGCATTGTCTGTGTGATGGATAAGCAGCTGCCAATAGCAGCCTCATGGTACCTCACAACTCTGCATTGGACTGGGTTATTTAGCAGCATAGCCCCACAGGTCATTACTCCTCTCCTTTTCTGCCTCTCTTCTTTAGTGCTCTCTTTTTCCTCTTCTGTTCTCAGTTTGCCTCTGCTTATTTCTCTCATTCAAAAAAATGTCTCATTCCCTCTTAACCACTTTGTTTGAACCTACTCTGGAGGGGCAACTGGTGAAAATAGCCAATTGGCTATTTTTCTGCAAAGACATTTGGTGTAGAGTAACTGCCTTTCTCTCCGTCATTTCTCTTCAAGGGTGCCGGTACATCAGAGGAATGCTTTATACATGGCCCCTTGGCGAGATGCATGGCTTCCAGACATATAGTATGTCCAAGAGGCAAAAGTTGCATCTAGGGTCTAACGAAAAGAACATCAACAGGAGGACACTTAAAGAGAAACCAGGCCATGATCCTCGCTATGCCTTAGTAAGCCCTCGCAAAACGGAAAAGGCAGATTTTTCTCTTTAAAAATCAGTACAGTTTATTAAGATCACAGAAGTAAACATTAGTGCATGCGTCTTTAAGACCACATGAATGACCATAAGGGAAACATGCTTAATACATGTATAAGGCGTATTAACATATCTTACTTAATAGAATATGAATGTATACACTGACAGCCTGTCAGACTTATGTCTAGACAGGAACTACATTCCATTATAGTAACCATAAACAGTCAAATCCAGTGTTACAAATGGATAAACACCAAATAAACACTTTTAGATCAATGGAAATTTGCAGTATGCAGTAGTATGCAGTATACAAATGGCCATTTTTCGATAGGACAGTGGAGAGAGTGACATACAGAGTGACAGGCAGCAAATCAATCACCAGGCTCGGGAATCAAATCCGGGACACACTGTCAGTCATCAAAGCCTATGTGCTGTGCGCCTTAACCACTTAATCGCATCAGTGCCTTAACCACATCAGCGCCAATGACCAAGGGCAACAGGGAACCTCTTCCTTTTCTTTGTGCAACCATTGTGACATCACAGGCGATGGTCGTGACTCAGAGGTGTTCCCCATTGAGAGTTAATAACGACCCCGGGGGGGAACACCACACAGTAGCACACTGTTGGCTGGAATTGAAGGATCATGGGTAAAATCAGTCAGCCCACACATGTGCAATGAAGTGAGACACCACTAGACTGTTGTTTGTTGGTTTATGCTTATTGATAAGTGAAGTGAAGTGTGCGTGCGTGTGTGCGCGAGTGCGTGCGAGCTCGCGTGTGTGTGTTAGGGGCTCTCAAACGCCCCAGGAACATCAGCTGTCTGAACGGAGACAACCAAGATGACAGATTTTAGTCCCACGATAGCAACAGCCTGCAAACTAGGCTAGATAGAATGATAAGATGACAGTTGTTTTGCCCTCATTCTTAATTTGATTTATAACCAAACAGATGGTGCTTTTATTGCACTCTCTTTCTTGCTTGTACTGTTGTGTACCTAATCTGTGAAGGTGTTACATAAAGTTAGGTGGCAGCTACTGAACAAATGTCTGTGTCTGTGTATAATAGGCGTGAGTGTGAATCATTAGATATAAAACATGTTAGTTGTCCATTGAGAGATAACACACGACAAGGCCATTCATGATACAAGAAGAGCACTTTCAGACTTCTGTTCACGCTCAATCAAGCTCAAATGGAGCATAATGCACATATCAATGCTCTCCTAATAGGGTGGCAGAAGAGAAGAGAGAAAATGAATTAACTGCTCAATAACCTGTAATGATCCAGTGTTGTCTACTGACTCTATGACACTAACATGATTAGATTTTTACTCTGACTCCATGTCAAACTGAAATATAAATAAAACAGCAAAGATATTTTATCAAGAAAATAGGTTGGGAGATTTTATTTCCTTCTTTTTTTAGGGACGATTAATGATTAGTAGGCTACTGTCAGAGAGAGGGAATTGCAAGAGATAGAGACTATTTGGCATTCACCATTTACCCACATGAAGCATCTCTATACTAATGTCAAGAACATTAATCAAACGTAGGTGAACATTCAGTGAAAATAGCAAATCTACATGCTCACAAATGAATACATCCCAAAATGTGATGATCAACAGTGTAACCAGTGCAATATACTATATTCTCTATATGTTTAATAAACGTAACAACTGGTCATGTGATACTGCCTGATGACATTTTGTTCTGCATGCTTGTGAATTGTGACTCAACCGAATCATCACACAGAAGACTCTTAGGACAGAGGGTCTACAAAATTGTTTAAAAAAAATCAAAGTGTTTGCTGTGGCGCCATAGGGTGCCGTGATGCAAGTCCACGCGTGCCGCAGAACACTTATTATAAAATTTGGAATTCATCAGTAACATTTCAGCTCTAATATTTAACGTAAAATGGCCCTGACTTGCACTGTACAGTACTTGCATTCTTTTTGAGCGGTGCTAACCGCTCCAACGTGTGGCTTTGTGTGTTTATGCATTATTATTCCGCCCCCAATTCCCATTCAAGTCAATGGCAAAATAAATGACTATGACGTGATCACTAAATCATCATCAGACATCATCATCATCATGAAAAAAGACACCGCTCACTTCACACAAGTGTGATTTCTTTTTTGAGGTATATACAGGTTTAATGTTTGTTTTTAGTTCAATGTTTGTTTTAAAAACACCATTGACAATGGACAGACGTTTATTGTTTGTTTTTTATTTCAATGTTTGTTTTAAAAACGGCATTAACAATAAAGAAAATGTAATGTTTGTTTTGTCACCGTTTGTTTTACATTATCATTACATCACCTAATCATAGCAATCATAGAGTTAGAATTCCCTCCTCGATGTTGTAAGATGATATGCGCCCCTCACTTCACATGGGTGTGATTTCTTTATATGCAGCACACTCTGCCCTATTTTTATCAGTGCCTATACTTACACCTTATAACTAAACTTATTTTTTGTTACTATTTTGAAAAACCTTTTTTAATAAATAGCCGATCTACAAGCTCACAACGTGTCAATGTAGATCGGCTAGTTGAACAATGTTAAAATGCTTTTCAAAATAGTAAAAGAAAAGTCACAAAAGGCACAAAAAAGTAGCAGATTTACAAGCTCACAAATACCACAACACGACACGTTGTGAGCTTTTAGATCTGCTATTTTTGGCGAATATGTTCCCCCCAGATCCCAGATACTGAGGTTCAAGTGGTTAAACGTCAAGTATAAAATTATTTTCAATATCCTAATGGATATTCTCTCAAGCTTTCCTTGTGTTGTGTCATACTGTATCTTGGGGTTAGATATACATGTTTACATAACGTTTTATAAAGTAACATATAATTCAGGGGTGCAGTGGATGAAAAACGTATTCACAGGGCCCTGAGCCAAAAACACTCGAGAACCACTGCTGTAGGGTTTAAAACAAACAAACAAATTATATGAGTCACACAAAATGTATTTTGCAGTAAGATAAACAACTGTGAGTGACACAGTGAGACAGAAAACCATTGACTGCTGATAACTGAAGGGACTAGCACTACAGTATAGTAATGACTGCAGCTGAGCAGAAACGGCACGTTGGAACACGAATCTGTCCCTGGTATTTGGGGTGGGTAAATGCAGGCCAAAGGCAAGATCCTGAAACAGACCTACTTAGTATACGACAATTTGGAGTAACAACTAAAAATAAGCCTTGGTTTCAGTAACACATGTCAGCACTTTTACGGTGACATTGCAAAGTATTGGCATAGTCTGAATCAGTAGGTTAAACTATAGAGAATCGTCATGATAGACATTTACAGTAAATGGTGATGCATTACGCCATTTACCTGCACACTATTCTAAAGACAGAACTGAATTATAAAAGGGCACCAGTGCCATTATTTTCAATTGGGAACAGGGGAGAGTTTTGTACTGTGAATTGAAAATATTACATTACAGTCTGTAATGTCAGATCAGCCTTGATAGTTTGTTCTGACATTGTCATTTGAGCTGTCATATTACATTCTATCTCTCTCTCTGCTTTAGATTGTCCAATCTTTGTCAGTATCTATATGACTAAACAAAGGGTACAGTGACCCAGTAAGCCTCCATAATCATGGCATCGGCCCTCTGTCAATCTATGGAATGAATGATATATGAAGGAGAAGCCAAAATAGGAATATTCACGTTTATGAAAATCTTCTTTTAAGAGAATAGCTACTTTTTGTAGCAGCAGTGTACAGTATGAACACGCAAACTTAAGTTATAATAACTATATGTCAGTTATGTTGCAATTTGACAGCCATACTGTATACAATGTACAGTATACTTAGTTTAGTTTAGTTTATTAGTTTGTTTTTCTTTCCATACAAAACATTCTTAGTTCATCAGTTTTTTTCTTATTCTGGAAAAAAAAGGTAGACTGAAGCCTAGGCTTATTACGTCTACCCTT
The DNA here is from genome assembly GCF_963924005.1 of Protomyctophum bolini. NCBI lineage: Eukaryota > Metazoa > Chordata > Actinopteri > Myctophiformes > Myctophidae > Protomyctophum > Protomyctophum bolini. The sequence goes on from NC_137876.1 coordinate 38,673,805, forward strand.
TTGTCCATTAAATAAAAATTATAAAAATGAAAATATATATGTACATCCCTTTTACAGGTCCTCAAACAACATAAACAGACAGGGACACTGTGCCATTCAGGCAGTCAGTGTTTTTGAGACTTTTGTCCATACCATTTTCCATTCTCCACCCTCTGATCTGTGCTGAAAGGGACAAACAGCAGGGGGTGCCAGATATCAGAGGGCAACTCTTTCACGTTAACCTTTTTCAACTGACTATGGCCTTTTCATCTGAGACACAATAACTTCACTGCCATGGCAGTGTACTTGGTCATTGTTGTGCAAGTGCAAGTTGCAACACACAGTGTAGATATGATTTGCACAAGATACAATGATCAGAAGTAGGCTACAGATGGTCATCTTTAATTCAAATCTATTGTAGTATAATGTGACTAAATAGGAATTGAGCATGAATTGCTTTGAAGATTTGTAGCATAACTATTTTCACTTAGGTTATATATTTAAGGTTAATACATGATAATAGCTGCTCTGATGCTAGTGTTCACTTAACTCTTAAAATTTAAAAATGTACCTGCAAACGTTCAAAGATACGTTGTATAAATTTGCTATGCAATATTATAATTATTTGAGCCCGTTATTATAATCATTGCTTATTAAAAAAAGAACATCATTAGACAAAAGCAGAGCAGAGCTATACATTGAATTCCCCAAGGCACTATTTAACTCAAAGTAATGTGCTCAAGACAAAATAACACACCCACAGCAGCTTAAAACAATTGTATTATGCTCCATATATGGCCAATACAGAATTAATTCCATATGTTGATCTGACATCAACTGACCTCATCTGACCTCATCAAACCCTGTACACTCAAGACACTGGCCCCACTGCTACCCTTTAGATCTGGAGCTGACCTGTTCTGACATGCCATCTGGAGCTGACCTGTTCTGACATGCCATATATATGGCCAGACCTCATCAAACCTGTACACTCAAGACACTGCCCCCGCTGCCACCCTTAGATCTCCATATATGAAGCTGACCTGTTCTGACATTCCATATGTTGATCTGACCTCCCATGCCAAAGCGTCAGTGCTCGCCCAGCAGTCTGCCGTCACCCAGGCGGATGCACACAGGCGTCTTACTGGTTGTATCTGTGTCCAAACTAAATCAATTGTTACTGGTAATTTTACATTTGATTTGAATAATGAATGGTTATGTCCGGGTGTAATATACTGTAAACGTCACAAAGAATTGGTCAAACAAGGACACGTTTTCTGTAAGTGGTCATTAAGAGACATTTCCTCTGCTAAGAGAAAAGCCTAATCGTGGACTTGGAAAAGAGGATTAGGACTTTTGCTCCAAATAAAGAACAGCGTAATCTTCCCTGCACCGTATACATGACAGAAATAACCATACACTTTGTAATAGTTATTCATTGGTGGAAACTGGAAAGTAACAAATATGTTTACTCATGTACCTTTTAGTAAATGAGTTAGTAGTGGTAGTGGGCTACTTGACTAGAGTATTTCCATGTTTTGATATACTTATAGCCTACTTCTACTCCAATATACATGCATCTCAGAGGCAGATATCGTACATTTTACCCTTTAGCCTATATGTGACAGCTTTACTTTTAGGCATAATTAAAATCAGACCCACATTTACCCAGCTCCATTAAAATGGTGAACCCATGCATTATAGCCTCGAATCCAATACAAATATAGGCCTATTATGGTGAAAATTAAATGTTCTACTGTAGGCTAGTTTGATGCCAATACTTTCTTTTACTCAAGTAGCTTAAAATATAACATTGAATACAGCTGGTCCTTTAACATATTAATTTCTACATTGTGGAATTTGTGGTAGGTCTATCTATAATCTATTATAATTTCTTAGTAAAGACTCGGCATACTTCTCCCACCAACCATGGGGATCCTTTGTAATATTGCGTGAAAATAACCCTTGAGGAGAGTTTTAAAACAGTTTCTATGTATTTTCATTTCGAGTCCCAACCCCATCCCCGTCCCTGGAGACCCTCAGGTATGTGGAGGAAGGGTCTCTGCGTTGTGGACGCGGCTGACAGCTCCTCACTATTGGCCAACAGGGAACACTTTACCTGTGAGGGGGAGTGGTGCTGTTCTGTTCGTCATCGTCGGAGTCGAGATCAGGATCAACTTTTCCTTCGTTCAACGATCCGGAGAAGTAGAAATCCGCGAGAACGGCTTGGAAGTGAATAAACGACTCCAACAGGACTCCGAGCATGGAGCCTATAACGTCGTGGAGAGAGGAGAAAGTCAGCGAATGGCTTAAAGGTGAGGCGCGTTGTGCTTTTTATAAAGTTGATCTCTTCGTTCTCAGGTATTTTGGCTCGTACAGTAACTAGGTCCAAAATAGAAGCGCGGCACAATCCTCTTGGAAGGGAAAGGTGGAATGAGGAAGTGGCCTGGCTGTAGCAGTGAGAGGCCATACAAATCTTATTCTATTTCGCTGTCAACAAAGTGAACAAACTAGCAATTTTAACTCAGAAGGCTTGTAAACGTATGGCTAAAACATGCTTGGAATTTCCACAAGCACAAGTTGCTGCAATGAGAAGAAAAGCACATTGTGATTTATTATGGGCATGTCTCTGTAAGATAGCCTACATATAAACCTACGCTGATTTATAGCCTACTGTCTGTACATTAGGCCAATATTTCCCACAGCTGTCATGCAGCGAACTCACCTGCCTGCCTTACAAATAACAACGGTGGTCCCGTCTAGATGCATGGCTTATTATCACACTGCGTTGCAACATTCAGGCCTTTTCATGTAATGACCCATTTGTAACAAAGTCACAAGATATACTTATAGTAAGCCGACTGCTTGCACAACTGGTTTGAAGAACACGAGATGTGCTTGATAATAATAGAATAGAATAAAGTTATGATTTTTCTAGGATTGTTTTTAATATTATTTTAGCATTTTATTTATGGTAGCCTATAAAAAAGTGAAAGTAAGTTAGTAGGCCTACAATAAGCCATTGCTACACAGTAAAGTCCTTTGTGTTTGTTTATTGTGTGTAGCCCTATCTAGTACAGTAGGCTATACCTGCATGTTTTGAAGAAGAGCAGTCCTTTTGGGCTTAGAGACTAGTAAATGTCATTAACCCCTATCATCCTATGTTCTGTGGGCATATTCATGTCCACTTGTGTCTCTACCTGTTATGCATGCAGTGAGTTTCTGTCATAGGCAAAAATCCACCTATTGGTGGCGCTATAACAGGCCATTGTGAAAAGGGTGGGATATATTCCTCAGCCTAGTAGGAAAGTGCATGAAAGATTTAACTTAAATTGCACCCTGCGTTCATGACTTTACCATTTTTGTTCAAAACGGGCCAATCCTGCAATGTTAGCCAATTAGGATGGAATATGAAATATCGGACAGATCCATCTTACTTGAGCACATGACTATAGAGATACTGTGTAACTATTTGCGGGATTTTTGGACAAAATCTGGAGGAGTAATAAAAAAAAAAGTGTTTTACAAATGTCGGCCTCCTGGTGGCGCGATAACAGGCCGTTCTGGGGCAGAGGTTCATCGTTGGCATATAGGGAGTGTGTGTGCAAAGTTTGGCATCGACCGCGTTAACGGTACCGGAGATTAGCTGGTAACGGACGGACACACGGACGGACGGACACACATGCAAAACATACTCTCTCCCCATGCCTTCGGCCTGGTGGAGACAATAACAACAGCAAGATACTAAAGAATAGCCTATGCCTATGTCATGACATTTTGCCAAATTTGTGTGTGTGTGTGTGTGTGTGTGTGCGTGTGTGCGTGTGTGCGTGTGTGTGTGTGTGTGTGTGTGTGTGTGTGTGTGTGTGTGTGTGTGTGTGCGTGCGTCAATGCTATCAGGTATGGATCCTACCCTTCAGCAGTACCCGTTCTCGGAGTGGCAGTTGTCAGGTCTGGATCTACTCCAGTTGTGCTCCCAAGACCTGGACCGTTTGGGGGTCCACAAGATAGGACACCAGGAACTCATACTGGAGGCTGTGGAGAAACTCTGCTCCCTGGTGAGAGAGGGATACTGGTGTGTGTGAGTGAGTGAGTGAGTGAGTGAGTGAGCAAATTGCTTTTGCCAATGTTCTAATAATAGAATCAGAAGGGTCCGTGGTCTTGTTTGGATAGACCATGAGCTATAGACTTGGACTAATCCAGACAATTTAAGCAACAAGCAACCTTTTTGCACTACAAGTGCTGGTCCACTCAGTTCTACATGGATTAGGACCATGACGCAGAGGTTTGCATTAGCATTTGCACTTAATCCCCAAGTTTTGTCTTTTGTGATCACCGTCAGTCACATGCATCACGATACAATTGTTATTTCAGTTTTCTTTGCAAAATCAAAGGACTAGTAAACCAACGCCGATTTAGTCCTCGCACAAATACAGTACATCCACCTAATCCGTTCCATGCAAATTTGGGAAGTGTTTGTAGTTTGCTAAAAATAAAACTTCCTCCTTTCACCCTTGTGAGTCTCTCTCTCATTCATTTTCTGCAACGCAATTAATATACTCCCCCTCTTCTCCTCCTCACGTGCTCCTTTCATTGATCTTTCATAGTCTCTATTCAACTTTCAGAGAATTCTCAGGAAAACAATAGTACCTTTTTTCCATTCTCAGAATGGCCTTTGTTTCCATGGAAGGATTAATTGGGGTGGGGAGTACCAGGCAGGGTTCCAACTTGAGTTGATAGCCATCAGGCCACTGCTAACGCAGCTTACATTTCTGGCCTGGGCCTGGGTCGACTGGTGGACCGTGATGGATATTGCAAGAGATTTTAATGATAATATAACATTAATATAAAAAAGTATGTCTCTTTAAAACATTGAAAGGTGAGTTCTCATTGTGATGAATTGGAACTGTATAGTATAGTCACATTAATTAATCCAAGCCAGCACACAATCAATGAATTGATCATAGCATGCTATGGACTGGAAATGCTCACGACCCACCCATCTGACCACTTAACAAAATGGCAGCCGTGTGGTCTGATAGGTGGGCCGCGAACGCTTTCCAAGTGGGCCCTGATCCAAAAAAGGCTGAGAACCACTGATTTAAACACCTATTTCTTTCAGGACAACTCACAGCATTGACATAATGTAGTAATCACGTAATAATAGGTTCGGTTTTGGTGGATGGATTGGATATACAGTACTTTTATAGCTATCTGCGCATAGACTTCGATCAGGAGTGACATTATCTCTGATACAAGCAGATTTAAACACTTAAACCCTATAGTCTTAGAAAAACAGGATTGAGTTACAGCTGTACAGCTGCTCTGTACACCTTTTTTCGTCTATACCAAATATCTTCATCAAAAATAGACGATCTACGTTCCAAAAGTTTTGATCTTGTAGATCTGCTATTTTTAGTGAACGTTCCTTCCAGAATAGGTATGCTGTGGTTCAGGTGGTTAAGCAGGTGGATAATATGTGAAGAAGGTGGCTGAATAAAGTAGCTGATGATATTCAGAGCAACAACGGGAGAGCAGCGTGATGGCCAGCTGATGAATTTAGTACACCCTGCATTACCTGTAAATACTTCACACTAATGTAAATGCCTGAGAATTAGCGACAGTTTAATGCAAAGTCCAAATTAATGATTGATGATTGTGTGTGTGTGTGTGTGTGTGTGTGTGTGTGTGTGTGTGTGTGTGTGACTGTGTCTGTGTGCATGCGTGTGTGTGTGTGTGTGTGTGTGTGTGTGTGTGTGTGTGTGTGTGAGTGTGAGTGTGTTGTTGGTTTTGAACAAGAAGTACTTTCTCTGGGGTGCCCGCTGGCCTAGTGGTCCAGGCGCATGCCACATAGGCTTTGGCCTGACAGTGTGTTCGAGTCTCGTTCATAACGACCCTTTCTGCTCTCTCCCTCTTTCCTGTCCATCTTCACTTGATACTATCAATAAAGGCAGAAAAGCAAATAAAAAAACTAATCTTTAAAGGCTTAACACATGGGCACAATGGTGGGAGATGAGTGTTTTACAAGAGAGAACAGATTGGCCTTCACTACTCACAGCACGACTGTCTGCCTCTCGACCTCTCGATGTATTAAGATTGAGAGGATGCACACATCTGTTTGATCTGCACTCAAGTCTCGTACTTACTAGTACTTACGGCAACAAGTGTTGTGCTCGGCTCGCATTCTGTAAATGACTGTCCGATCTGCGAGAGACGTGATGGAACATGACAAGACCACATGCTCTCTCAAGTACACGGTCACTTAATTAACCAGCACTGCTTTGAAAAGGCCATGAAAGATTCATGACCACTTGATGACACACGGTACAAGTCCTGAGTGTTAATGTGTCCATTTGTAACTCCTTGCGGGTTCATTTGGTTACTTTTCTACAATCTCAGTGTGTTAAGTCGACACTCAGGATTTTACTGTGCATGTGATTGTTCAGGGTGGTTTGTGTGGTCAGACCCTCTCTATGAGGTAGGCTTACAAGGACCAAACCTCTTGTCACATCTCACACTGCTTACCATATTGGCAGCCGCAGGACGGAAGGGAGACATGAGAAGCTCTTTTCTTTTAAATGTGATTCTATTTTTCTATTTAGCACTTGCTGCTGTTTCCAATGGGTAATCAGTGACAGTTTTCATCTCTTTATCATCTCTGAAGACTAAAGACCAAGCCAGAAATCTAGGTGTAATTTTGGGTTCTGAACAACATTTTAGCACGTCAAGTTAATAACAAAGTCAACCTAATTTCACCTTAAAAATATAGCAAGAATTTGGATTTATTATATAAACTGATCCCTGGCTTTATCTCCAGTAGGTTAGACTACTGTAATGTTCTCTCAGCTGCGTTCACAGTTAGGCAGATATAAAGATACATGATCTGATGCTACCATTCATTTTCAATGGAATCCAGTGACATGAGATACCAAGCGACAAATACAGTATGCTGTGAATCTTTGTATTTGCCCGTGTGAACGCCTGTTCTGAGAGTTAAAAAAAATAAAAATACGGTGAGACAGCATTTCATTATTATGCCACGTAGTTAGATAGAACAAACGTACTCATGCAAAACACTTTGTGTATGAAATGTGCTAAACAACTAAACTTTCGTTTGCCTTCCCTTGAGAGATTTCTGAGGAACACTTGAGGGTTTTACTGTGTGTCTGCCTAATGTACTCCCCAGACATACAGTATGGGTGGCGAGAGCCTGCGTGGTCTGACAGAGAAGCTGCGTGCCGTAGCCCAGACCCTTCAAATGGGCATCCAGGGCCGATGGCGTGTCAACACCTATGATGGGCAGACTACCACGAAGCTGCCTGCCCATGTACTGCAGGTTGTTGTGGAGCTCATCACCTCTGCCAAAGGGCTATTCTCCCTGCTCAACAGGTTTGTGGTATCTGTGATAATCTAATTGATAATACAAAGTACACTCTGTTTGATCAGCTTTTCTGTGTTTTTTGTTTTGTTTTGTTGGATTGTGTAAGCTCAAACTAATTTGATTATACAATAACAGTGGTTGTAAGACGTTCATTACCAATAGTGAATGTAGAATGTTCTAAATAGTGGTTTACTACCCTAAAGGGATTGTTTTGGTGCAGTCACTGCAGTGCGATGTTGTCCCTTTGTTAAAATGCTGATATCTAATCTGATCTTTAAAAGCCCACCCCCGCTTTCTTTCTCTCTTCATTGCTGCCTGGAGTTAAGTTACACTTTGTCGTATGATAGTGTCATGCGTTGAAAATAGCCGATCTACAACTTGACAACGTTGCACTTTGCAACATGTGTTAGTCCGACTACAGCCAGGCAATGTGGAGTGGGACATTTGGTATATAGTTTTTTTTATTGGCCTAAAATATTGTCTATTATACAATACAATATACATACATTCATGAATCCACTTGCTGACTGGCTGTCGGTATTGAGCAATATAAGGCAAAAAATTCAAAATTCCATTCCAAGCGTAACGCTGGCTGCCTGTTGCTGCTATTGTAACAAATTAAATTTCCCCTCGGGGATTAATAAAGTATTTTCCATTCCATTCCATTCCAAGCATTAGTTTTGCACAAAAACACTTTTGAAAATATTGCCTGATATAGGTTGTTAATGGTATGATCACATATAGAGCACTGAAGTCTGACGTCACTTTCAGTAGAGGGCGCCAGTACACAGGTTCATGAATTTTTTTATTTGCATTGAAATCCTCATAGGGGGATTTTTAGGTCGCTTCATATAAGAACTGTGTTTGAAAAATAAACCGATCATCCCGGGAATTTCTGTCAGGGGGGTGGCTGTGCTTCGTTAATGATGTCCATTAATATTTGATACAGCCAGTTTCTGGAGAAAATGGAATTAATGTGGCCGCAATAGCCTTGAAACTACAACTACACAAGCAATGTCGCTGCTAATATGTCACGCCCAGCTGTCAACACATTGCGTTCCTGAGATTCCTCGTTGACGTAACCTCAGCTGGCGGTGACTCGACTCGTACTAACCACGAAACATTAAATATCAATACAAAATAAGTTAAAAATAATAATTAACATGTCATTTGTGCGACGGGCAGCTGCAGTCACCCCGCCTACCCGGAGATGTAGTCTCTGGGTTGTTTGACTCGTTTCTAGTGCTTATTGTGTTACTCTTTGGGTATATAAACTTGTACATTTCCACAGTCGATGCTTCATATCCATATGAGTGAAAAGGCCGGGATGATCGGTTTATCTTTCAAACACAGTTCTTATATGAAGAGATCTAAAATCCCCCTGTGGGGATTTCAATGCAAATAAAAAGTACACAAACCTGTGGACTGGCGTCCTCTACTGACAGTGATCTCAGGACTTTGGTGCTCTATATCCCCCTATAAAAACAATTGGTCAATACCGACAGCCGGTCAGCAAGTGGATTCATGAATGTATGTATATATATATTATATACACAATATTTTAGGCCAATAAAAATACCAAATGTCCCACTTTAAACAAAAGAAGCCTGTTGGCTGCCGGACTATGTAGCTTGTTGATCCACCATTTCTGGCAAACACCATCGTACAAAGTATATTGACTTTAGTCCTCTTAATTATGAATGACAAAAGGAACTTTGTTCACTCTTCAATCAGTCTTTAATGCTGCTGCATGAATCCATATCTGTTCAGATACCAGTTCTTCCAGCTCAGCGGATACACAGCCAGCAGGAGCATCATAACCTTCTGTCAGGAGCTTGGGGCCATTGTGCAAAAGGTAGTGAATCCACTCAAGTATATCATCAATTCATGACAATCTAAAGTCACCCTGACATTTATGCCTCATTTATAGTTTTGCTCTCATAATTGGCAGCATCTGTTCATTCAGATAATCAAGGACAAGGACAGCCTGTAGTAAGAAATAATTCAATATCTTTTATATAGGCATTTCAAAAGCCTTTGTGAATGTCTGGTTGTCTGCTATAGTAAATAGTGTGTGTGTACTCTGTACTGTACTGTACTGTACTGTACTGTACTGTACTGTACTGTACTGTACTGTACTGTACTGTACTGTTATAGTGGTCAGTGTGAAGCTCAACCGTACTGTAACCCTTTAGGTAGCTCAACAGTGCCACCTTAGGTCACCCGGCGGTGTTGCCATACTGCAAACATACATAGGGACAGAGGGACATAGAGACACATGCGGCCATGCATTGGAGCGGTGTGCAACGCTCAAAAAGAAAGACAGCTACCGGTATTCTTGTTAGAATAGTTTTTGTATCTGCTTCCAACAACAGTTTTCTAACTTTTCTTTATTAAAACCGTTTTGCAGTGATTTTGTTTTTGTTGTTTATTAGTCATTGGCATGGTGCTTGTGTTGTTGCCATGTGCAAGAGGGAACTACAACGTATTGTTTGATCCCTGATTAGTCAGCCACACAAATGCAGCCTGCTACTCTCGGAACAACAAACACACTTCCTGCTCCTCTCGGGTAATACATTCTTTATCTTCGCATTCCTGGCATATTTTACTTGGTTGTACCTTGAAGAACCTTATATCAATATTATTTCCAAAGGAACGGGCTGTTTTCGGACTAATATGTCTACTGTTTTATAGCATGGTATTGTGAAATGCTCCTCTAACTAAAAAGGTGTGTTTTGAACAGTGTGAATGGCAAGTGGGAGAGAACTTGGTACAAGTATTAGAGGGCAAGCCTGGATATGTTATAGTGCTTAGAGGAAGGAGGGGAAGGAGGCCAGGGAGGGAGGGAGGGAGGGAGGGACGAAGAGAATGACAGACATGGATGACTGGTTACACTGAAACTCTTCTATTACTTGGCTCATAGGGTAGAGTGAGTCGTCGCCACACATAACAGACTGAGAGAAGTGTAAGGAGGAGAGGGTGTTGAGAGGGAAACATCTTAAATTGCTGTATATTTACATTTTAGTTACTGAACAGATGAAGAGACAAGCAAAGACATGAGGCAGAAAGATAGGGTGATAGAATAAGAATGATAATAATTAGACTAGAGGGAGGCAGGCGGAGAAAGACAGAGATTGTGTGAAAGGACCAGAGAAGCTGTAGGAGGGAGAGTGGGGTACTCAGTGTTTAGAGGGCTTTATAGTTCTCTATAGACCAGCCGTGGATGCTGCTCACCCAACACAACAGGTCAGGTACGCCACACTCCTCTTTGATTGGCTTCTTTTGGTTGATTGTTGAAGTTCACTTGAATATGCTTGTTAAGTTGTCACTAAGCCCCCTATGAGGATTTCACAATTCTTTTTACATTTATTATTGATTCTATAATGTATAATTTATTATTTTTTTATTTATTTGACTGATTATATTATTGGAAATCATTATGGCTACACAACACTATTAACCTTTATTGCTACTGTAAGTTTATTGTTTATTAAGGATCCCCATTAGTCCTCCAATTAAAACACATTCCGGTACAATGGAATTCTACCATTACAGTTAAAACAAAACAAAAAATGATTGAAGATTTTTTCGGTGTCACATTCTATAAATTATTCATTGATTACGCAGTATATTACTTTTTGGTTTACAAATCAAGAAATTACAAACAAAAAACTGTATATCCAATTACTCAGAGTTCTCTTAAGCGCATTAGTTCTTGGTAGTAAAGGCGGAGTAAAGTGACCACCCCAGTAAAGTGTCTAGTATTCGTGGTTGTAACAACAAAATGTGCAGGTTTACCAGTATGACAGATGTTAAACAGAAATGCCACAAGGCTACAGCCACTTTCATCCAAGAGTACTAGTGAGGCGTGCTGTACTGTTCTGAGTTAGCTTAAGTTTGTCCAAATCCTTTTTTGAAGCACTGGGCCAAACTGTTTGGCAATAATCAAGACTGGATAAAACTAGTGATTGTAATACAAGTTTAACTGTACTCCTCTTCTTATCATTGAAATGTTGATACTCATTTTATCCACCATTTTGGTAATCCAAGAAAGTGTTTAATCAATAATCACGCCCAACAACTTGGCCTCTTTAACCTGTTCAATAACACATAGCACATAGCACCTTGCAAAACAAGACTCAGCATACATCTGATTGTGCCTAGCATCCAAACTACTCTGGGCGGGGTTTTCAAAACTTTAAAACAAAATGCTGCTGCTGACCATGTCTTGTTTTGTAAAGACATTGCATTTTTTCCACGTTGCATTTTATTCTCGATGGGCAGGAACAGGGACTTATGGAAACGATGACACATATTGACTACCAGTGGTTAATTCAAGATGAATATTGAAATACAGGTGTTGCTGGCCTTGTCTATGGTAGCAACATTTAAAGTTAGCATTTTTTATGCCCGACCTCAGTGCAAATCTGCATTGTTAGGCAACGTACAGTTTCTGTTGTGTGTGACATCATCAGACCAGAGCTCAATAGACAGAAAGACAGAAAGACAGAGAGAGAGAGAGAGAGAGAGAGAGAGAGAGAGAGAGGTACCGTAACCTGAACATGAGGATTGAAGCGTTGTCAGTGCAATAGCCCCGGCAATGCCAGGCAAGCTTTGTGGCGCGTTTTCTGCTTGTGTACTTAGTCTAATTATACATGTGTACATTGTTTGTTACCTGAGTGGTAAGGAAAACGTGAATGACTATATTGGGCCATCCCGACAAGAAGCCAAAGCCATCATCTTCTCTTCGTCCTGGGTCCAGACTTCATCAAAGCACTAAGTACAGAGCCAAAAGAGAATGATCTTGTCAACTTCTACCAAACACAGCAATTGACTGCATACACATCAAAGTAAAGGCTAATTTACTCGTAAGTCAGACAACCCCTGTATCATAATTTGACAGTGACATTGATATATTGACTACAAATAAATTCCCAGAGCTATTAGTCATTAAAAAATAGTTAAATCCATAGACTACATCAACAGAAAGGGGAAACATGTTTTGAATTGACAAGCGCTTCATGAATGTTGTTGTTAAATGGCTGTCAAATTTAATATGTGTTTTCAGGTGTGAAGTATATGGAGAGCATTTCTAGAACAGTGCTAAAACGCATGTGTGGACAGAGATCATTTTGGATGTAGCCTAAGCAGTGATAAGCTTCAGGTTAGGCTGAGCCACGTGGACATTATGCATGCTCATGTAGCTAAATGCAGAGTGTAAAAGAAACAAGAGCAGAGGTGAGGTGTCCTTTTTGCAGTACACAGAGTATATGGAAGTCACAGTATTCTTTTGGTCAGACATAAAGCAGCGGGGAAGGAAGGCGGGAAATGACAGTGTGAGTGATTGTATTGAGGAACAATGACTTTTTTGCTAAAGCTTGAAAGTGATTGAATTTTGGGCCTGTCGACTACTTTTGTCCACAGAGGGCTGTCCAAACAGAGACAAGCCTGGGAGGGACTGGGTGGTGATTAAGAACCTCAACATCGTCAGTGCGTTGGAGGCTGTTTTGACTTTGGACCTTCACTGAGGTTGATCAGTGTTAGCAATTACTTGCTATTGTTTGCTCAGTTCCTGTTTTTTTGGGTATCCTGTGTGTGTGTGTGTGTGTGTGTGTGTGTGTGTGTGTGCACGTGCTATGTATCATTACCTGTTTTGACTGGTTAAAGTCATACATATTGTCCGTGCAGGGTTAGATATTGGATGTGTCGAGAGTATTTTAGTGAGTGTTGAACCTCCACTATAAAAGGACCGTTTGCACCTGTTTGGTGGTCAAGAGAACGTGGGGGTGGCCCCTCTTCCATACATGATCTGTCAGCATAGTATTATCAACAAGAGGCCAGGAGGTATTTGGAGGAACACACTCAATCCCACACATCGCAAACATGCCATATAAGACACTCCCATGTGTCCCTATATATCCACGACAATAACATCACCACCATAGCATATACATCAGAATATACTGTAGCGTATGCAGACCCTCACGCTGCAGATGCACATACGCAAAGTCACAACCAAAACCTACAAATGCATGAACACACACTACACCACGTTTACCTGTACACAGTCATGGGTGTTGCCATTAAGTTAGCCCCTGGCGTCTGGCGAGTTGACACTACTGTCCTCTGTTTAACCCACCGATTGTTGCGCTGTTCTTCATTATGATGTCCGCTTATGTAGAACAGGTTCCATAATGGCTAGCTAGAGCATATCTCACTGGGTTACCCACAGAAGAAAGGGTTCTCATTTCCTGTTTGTGTATGGGTGTGTGTCGTTTATGGCTGTGAGTGTGCATGCTTTGTTTTGTGTGTGTGTGTGTGGGGTGGGGGGGGGGGGGGGGTGGGGGGGGGGTGTGGGGTGTGGGTGTGCGAGCATGCGTGCAACGTGCGTGTATGTGTGTGTGTGTGTGATTTCCTCTCACCCTGAGGGAGGTGGCGGCCAGCAGTCAGCTGGTGCTGGGATCCCATACAGGAGTTCTCTCTCTCTCTCTCTCTCTCTCTCTCTCTCTCTCTCTCTCTAGCTTAAAGGGCTCAGACCACTTTGAACTAACACAGGCACCGACGCCACCAAACTAAGTCTGCGTGTGACATATGAGAGTTCTACTAATTGCACTGGATGTAAATAGAGTACGAAGGTGTCCCTCTCAGGTACAGTACAGTATGTGTGTCAAATTAGGAATGCTTCTCTGTAAACTGGAAGGCGAAGTTTTTTGTTTGTTTTGTTTAATCTTACATACCGTTGATACAAAACCCCTGATTGCTACTGTGTTTGTATGAGTACAACTAGACTAGATGTGTTTTTGTAATGAGGAACTTTATTTTGTGCGACTCAACCTTGACACAATGAGCCTTGATTTAGAGTTACTTACTTTATCACAAACAATTCTGAACTATATAAAATGCAGATTAGCTATTGATTCAATTTGTGTGTGGTGTGTGCGTGTGTGTGTGTGTGTGTGTGTGTCAGTGGTCAGACACACAGAGAAGGGGCAGTGAGCTGCAGGTGTAAAGCGATCTAACAGATGTACTCAGGTCTTTTTATAGCATGTGTGCCCTTTCTGGTTTACAGATGAACAGGGGGACACTCTGTTTACATTTATGTCCAAGCAGAGCTTAACTGTATTCATGGGTGTTCTTTTTGTATTTAACGTATTAGAGTTTACGTCAATTTGCTTATTCTTGATAATGCTATAATAATGTGGCAATAGATAATGTAATAATCCAATATTAGTTTTAAATATTTTAAGCTAATTCACTTGAAATATGCATCACCAAGCTCAGTTAAGTGCCCGTTATGTGTTTATATACATTCTTGGAATAAATTACATATTTTCAACTGGACAATTTGTTTGTTGTATAAGATCTTTTTTCCCTTTTTATAGTTTTTTTGCCTTTATTGATAGATCACAGTAGGTAGACAGGAAACAGGGAGAGAGATGGGGGGAAGACACACAGCAAACTTCCTCTGGATCTGGACTCGAACCCACGACGCATGCTGGATTACCAGCCAAGGTGGCTGGACCGCTAAGCCGGCCCAGGCCACATAATGTTTTTACTTATTTTTTTATTAAGTAAAAAACTCAATACAAAATATTTAAACTAGTGTACAGTACATCCTTGCATGCTTGTGTGCAAGTCTACCCAGTACATGCATAAAGTATTGTCAGCATGTTCCACCCACGCATCAGCATGTGTTTGTTTCCTAGACAACTACTGAGAAAGTTTGGAGGCATACACCATACAGTACTGGACGTATGATAGTCCATCACCTAACTGAACTGTCCGCAAGGCAACACACCGCTACACAATACAACACAGCAGAGCAGAGCACAATACAACACAACCACATAGGTAGAGGTTACTTCATTACACATGGTACAACTTGAAGCATTTTAAGATATATTTATTTATTTATATATAGATATATTATATAGATATATTTTAAGATGCTTACTCTGCTTATTCCGTTTTTGCACTTGTTGCTCTGTCCGGATAATGAGCGTCCTACAGTACATTGTTGTGATGCCAGTTGTGATGCTATCAATAATCTTGAATCTAATTAACTAAACTGATGATTTGATTTGATTTAATCTGATTTGATTTGATGCACAGATGAACATTCTGTAGATGAACCACTCATTGTCTCTGAGTTGACCTTTTCTAAATACATTATTCACATTAAACCTCTTGAGCACCATTGCCCCCGCCTGCGGGGACAGCAGCTGTCCACCTCTGAACAGCACTCAGCGGGTCAATGGAGACCCAATTGGTCTCCGGTTCCAACTCCGATGTTGCCAATTTACCCCCTTTATCCCCTGGGATTTAAGAGGTTAAGGGGATGTGAAACAGGTTGACTCTCCAGTGAGGGAACTCCAACACAAGTTCAATAAGAGATTGAATAAAATATTTAAAAAAATTGGCAATTAGACTCCCTTAACAGTTAACATATAAGACTAGCTTTTAATAGGGAGAAGTATCAGAAAAGAGAAAGACAAGTGTCAGAGGAAGTGATATTTAGGTGGAGTCCAATCAGCTGATATTGGCTGACTGCAGATTGGCAAATTGGCTAGAAGTGCTCACTTCAAGCTGTGAATGACAGGATGTTTGTGAAGCAGCAATAAAGATGAAAGCGTGGGAGAAATCTTCTTTATTGAATTCACGCTTAGAGCTATTTTTTTTTAATATCAGAAGCACATTGGTTGTCTACTGTGGTGGGTTAATGGCACCCAGTACAATTTATGGTCTGGTCAGTGTTGAATGCTCCTCTATTTTACAGCTTGTGACTCGCCTATAATTGCCACAGAGATGATAGGCTACAGTGCAGGACATGGCAATAGTAACTACATTGTCCAGAAGTGACAAGTAGTGTGGATCTTGTGTCTCAAAACCTGAGGGCCCATGTCCTTCCCCAGAGAGAAACTGGCGGTTATTATTAAATGATGTATCTTACTGAATAGAGGGAATTGCAGATGAATGGAAGTGGCGCATGAGCTTGCTCGGGACTGTTTGTCCCATGGCTGGTAGCCTTTTCTTTCTCCTTCCCACATATGTTCTTCAGCAGAGGACCATGATGTCACATGGCAGTCACAGGTCTCTTTGAGGTGCTTGTGCGTGCGTGTGTGGTATGAGAAACATAGTGGCAATATTGTGAATCAGCATGTGAACAGAATGGATTGTAGTTTCATTGTGGTTTTCATTTTCTTGTGTTTTATTTTTCTGTAAAGATATTTTTGGGGCTTTTTGCCTTCATTGATAGATATACAGCAGGTTGACAGTTAACGGGGGGGAGAGACGGGGGCAAAGACATGCAGTAAAGGTCGCCGGGATCAGGACTCAAACCCGTGACAGGCTGCCAGAACGGTCCACCAGCCCAGGTGCCCGGACCACTAGGCCGGCCCCGGGCCAGATGTGTTTTAATACTGTTGTAATCATCCACTATGAATGAGAGATGAAGGACTTCGCAGTCCCTCCCCCTTTCAGAACAACGAGTGGCCCAGGAAATGATTTTCCATTCATGTTCTCCATAGGCTTTTCCTAAAGTATTTATTTAAAGACGGTTACGCCGCGGACAAAGCCTACTCGGATCGTGACAAATCATGACAATGAACACAATGTTTTGGGCCGATCAAATAATTTATAAGAAGAAAAACAACAAAAAAATGGTTGTAACCTGCCGTTTTTTTCTACTTTCTAATGATTTGTTTGGCCCAAAACATTGTGTTTATTGTCATGATTTGTCACTATCCGAGTTGGCTTTGTCCGCGGCGTAAACGTCTTTAAATAAATACTTTCTGAAAAGTCTATGAGGAAAATGAACGGCGATTTATTTTCCGGGTCTCTCGAGGGGGCGGGACTGCGACACTCTATAGGGGAACTGAGGAAGTGTGTGTGTGTGCGTGTGTGTGTGTGTGTGTGTGTGTGTGTGTGTGTGTGTGTGTGTGACTGTGCGTGCGTGCGTGTGGTGTATTGTCGATGAGGAACAATGACAGAGAAGTGTACAAGGCAGGCTAATTTTCTGTGTTCTCCCATCACACCCTCCTGACACGCAAGCAGTTTCATGGCAGAAGAGCAAGTAACATGTATGTTACAAAAGGAGCTAATTAGAAAAGTGTTGAATTCACATTTAACATTAATGTTTGTTTAAATGCACATGCCAAGCATCCCTATTCTGGGGTAAAAAAGGAAGGTGCCTATAGACCCCGACTAGGGTAACCCTAGTAGTAGTAGGGGTGGTTAAAGTTTCTTAGTTAAATTAATATTTGACTGTGTCTCGGACCCTGCAGACACACAAGGGCTGATATATTAATGTAAGCATTCAAAAAGTATTTTGTGGTTCTATCTACAAAGCAGGGCTGATACATTTGACGCCTAAACGACAGCTAGTCCTTCCTTGGGTTCAGTGTCAGCTTTATGTTTTTCTATTTCTTTGTAACAACACTAGATGCCCGAAGAAGGTCTGATGACCGAAATGTTGAAAGTCAAGAATGTTAGTTATGTTGTTTCAGACAGATGCTAGGTTTGATGTTTACCTGCTAGCTAGCTCTGGTCCATAGCCTTACTGCTTCTGATTCTGCCCTGCAGTAAGGCTATGCTACTTTCGCTTTTAAATCTCACATGGAACTGAGGAACTCAGACCAGCCTCTCCTCTTTAGCGTAAATAAAAAGAACGTTTTTGCTACTCACCAAAACAAAGGCGGGTTGTGTCATTAGAAAGCCTACTTTCCTTAGTGGGAGCACTAAGTTGCATAGCCTTACTGCAGGGCAGAATCAGAAGCAAGTTAATCACTGTTGCATGTAAACAGTGAATCATGATGCCAAGACTACTTTGGCTTGAGTTGGAGATCATGGAAGTGATCAGGATATGTTTAGATTTTATACAAGACATTTAGTGGTGAGGTTTGATAAATCTCTTGTGCATGCACACACAGACCTATGAACAGGGCACTATACTCTAACTAAGACAGATATACTCACACTAGTAAAATCTTCAGTGTTGCTTTATGCACTTGTAACTCTGAGAGTGTACAAATGTAACCAAATGGAAATCGAGCAAACCCAAACCCCACCTCATACCTCAGCGTCATAGCCTGGAATTAGCACAGTAATCCAGAACAGCATTTAGCACTGTTCTCCCGCTAGATATCAGAGGGCTTAGTCAACCTGTACAACCCTTCTTTCCTTTCCCTCCCTCCCTCTTCTCTTCCCAGTTCTTCCCACCTCTCATCTGCCCGCACCCACCACTTCCTTTTTTTCCTCGTTCCTATTTTCACCATTGACCTCTTGCTCTGTTTCTCTCTTTCAGGCCAGCCAACTCTGGTGGCCTGCTACGCTCCGTCTGTTCCCTAAGAGGAATCCTGCATGTCAATGACTTCCTCCTACAAACCAGGGATTTAGCAGTCGAGTTCAACTGTGTTGACTCAACCTTGTTAAGTAACCGTGACTTTGACCGCAAACTCCCGCTGACACAGCCGACCCCCCCCCCCCCCCCCCCCCCGTGTGTGCATGTATCTGTATGTGAGTCGAGAGCCGTATGAGTGACTGCGGGTGCGCGATGTTACACACCGGCATTCCAAAGCACGCTATTCCTGTGTGTGTGAGATTTTGCATGTTTAGAGTGTTGTGTATATCAAACAGTGTGGACATACAGTGCATGTAGACTTCTGCTCATGTCAGATGATTAATTTTGGTTAGATGAAAGAAAAAAACGGAGTCCTGGGGAGACGCCATATACGCCTCTGAACTTCTGTGGTGTGAACACTTCCTGGTTCGATGGAACCTGCTTTGAAAGAGGAACTAGGACACAGAGAAAATGTCTAAATTAGCCTGCCCCGTTTCCAGCTAATCAATATTATGAATACAATACTAACAAATACATTGTGGTGTTATTTTGTGTGAACTCAACTGCTTCCGTTCCTCCCAACAGGACTCCACAGTATACGAGAAAGAAAAAGATATCATCGCTATCGTAAGTGCTCCGATATTTTGAACCTTTCTTTCTACCTTTGTTTCACTTTCCAGCATTACCAGGAATACTATGTACTGTAAGTTAGCAGCTGGCACTATGTCGTAGTGACAGGATGACTATAAACTGGTTATTCCAGCTGTGAATTCACAATAAGAGACCATAATATATCTTATCTTTCAGTAAAGCCTGTTGTTTTGTTTTGCAGTGTCGTCAGCTGGTGGCGGTGTGTGATGAGATTTTGAAGTCTAGCCCTGACGCTATCCTTACCCATACTGCTCAGCTGGAGAGTGTTGACCTGGTGCCTACATCACCTGGAGAGCAGTTGGTAATCAAGCTCTCTTGCTCTTAATTTTGTCCAGTCTTATATTGTTGCTATCGGGTTGAAACCTTGTATGTTCAAAATCGTTCGTTTTTTATTATTATTTAAAAGAATATAATACAATTATAATAATAGTGAAAATAGCCAATCTACAAGTTCACAATATACAAGCTTGTAGATCTGTTATTTTCACTACTTATGTGCGACACTATGGATGACAGGCGACTGGCGCTCAGCACAATTTGGGCAAATATGGAGATTTCAGATTTATATCTGTGGACAACACACTGCATAATTTCTTATAGGCTATTTTATTTTTGGATATGTGGATGTGGACAAAGTGTGGACATACGTAGTGATGTGCACGGGTAGCGCGTGAGTGTGACGCATACGCTTGGCATCGCGGAATCGCGGCTCCTAGAAAGTGATGGTCATTTTCGTTGTGTCATGTTGCTTGTTGTAGGGAGTAATGTGGGGGTCTTGGCGGCGTGTTGTTGCTGGTGGTGGCCGGCATGGGTCCTTATTAGTGTAGTACTACGTGTTGTTTGTCGATGCGTACTGCGTGACTGTTGACTAAGTGGTGGAGTGTCCGGCACAGTCAGCAGCCAGAAGGGGGAGGGGGCAAAGTGCTCTGGCGTGGATGCGGGCTGCAAAGTGGTGACGTCACAGCAAACAGGCTGGTGGTGTGGCGCAAGAATGTGTTTTTCATAGAAATGGTTTATTGTACTGTAAATACGACAGTTGCATGGATGCAAAGTAGTGTGTTATGTCTGGACAGGCATACTGTTGTAGTGGTGTTGTGCATGGTGAGATGTGTGCAAACGGTGTGGTTTGGTAGGAGAAGGCGAGCAAAGGCGAGCGGATAAACGGCTTTCAATTAGTGTGGCAAGATTGTTGTTTTTTTCCATTTGCTGAAAAGCGATGGTTTTGAACATACGAGGTTTCCGTCTCTCTGTCTCCATTGTTGGCTCCACACCATCTCATTCTGCACCTCTGTCTCACCAATTCCACACTCATACCCTCCTATTCTTCCTTATCATTTGATATCCTACTATCCATTTCTCACCTGCATCACTGTCATCATTCCGTCCCCCCCTCACCACCTCTCTGTCATTCTTCAAGGCCCTCGTGTGCCAGTTTCTCGGCTCTAGTAATGCTGTGATTTTTCTCGCCTTTCTCGTAGTTTCTCACCATCTTTATCTAGTCGCTCTGGATTAAGAGCGTCTGCTAAATGCCTAAATTGTAAATTGTAAATTGTATCTAAAGAAAAGGGTATTTGTAGTGATCCCTGTGGGCGAAATGACTTCTCTAGCAGTGGTCCCATCCTATTAGGAGCAGTGTGGGCCCCTTGGGCCGCATGTTGAGTAATTAGGGGTTCCGTTTCTTGCTCAAGGGGCACCTTGACACAACGCCTGGAGGAGCCGTGGATTGAACCTGGAGCCTTTCAGACACCCAAAAGGCCATTCTACCTCCTGAGCCACTTTCGCCCATTAGTCTCGCATTTCCTCTTTTCTCTCCCTGCTTATTCTCTTGGTTTATGTCAGTGACTCAGACCTGAACATAAAGTACTGGGAACAACCCTTACTTCCACATCTCTCCTTTCTTCCACATCTCTTCTGTTCACTTTTCTTTCCATTCTTTTTTATCCCACAATTTTGCAACCCATTTTTTCACCCAGTGTCAATTATCTAATGTAATCCTGGGCGCTACACTTCCTCTGTCAACTTGGGGGGACAGCAGACTGACCTCATGCTTTCTTCTATGCATGTGGAGTCCAAGCTGCCTCTTTTCACCTGACAGGGGAAAGTTTCCCCTGTTTCCCAGGGGAAAGTTTCCCCTGTCAGGCAGTGTTGTTTTTGTCGACTAAGACTAAGACTAAAGACTAAGTCGACTAAGGTTTTTGACATTTTGTCGACTAAGACTAGACTAACAAAAAATAATTTCAGAAGACTAAATGGGACTAAAGACTAAATGTGCGTTTTCAAAAGACTAAGACTAAGACTAAATCATAAGACTAAGACTAATGAACATTGTATTTTCAATTTTGAGTGCCCCCCCCAGTGTCCACCCAGTGTCTTCCCCAAGTGCCCCCCCCCCCCCGTGCCTCCCTAGACAGTGTACCCCCCAAGTGCCCCCCCAGTGTCCCTCACTGGCCCCCAGTGCCTCCCCAGACAGTGGGGGCCCCCAGTTCCCCCCCCCCCCAGTGCCTCCCCAGACAGTGCCCCCCCAAGTGCCTCCCCAGACAGTGCCTCCCCAGACTGTGCCCCCCCAGTGCGTCCCCAGACAGTGCCCCCCCAAGTGCCTCCCCAGACAGTGCCTCCCCAGACTGTGCCCCCCCAGTGCCTCCCCAGACAGTGCCCCCCCAGTATCCCCCAGTGCCTCCCCAGACAGTGCCCCCCCAGCATCCCCCCAGTGCCTCCCCAGACAGTGCCCCCCCAGTATCCCCCAGTGCCTCCCCAGACAGTGCCCCCCCAGTATCCCCCAGTGCCTCCCCAGACAGTGCCCCCCTAGTATCCCCCAGTGCCTCCCCAGACAGTGCCCCCCTAGTATCCCCCAGTGCCTCCCCAGACAGTGCCCCCCTAGTATCCCCCAGTGCCTCCCCAGACAGTGCCCCCCCAGTATCCCCCAGTGCCTCCCCAGACAGTGCCCCCCCAGTATCCCCCAGTGCCTCCCCAGACAGTGCCCCCCTAGTATCCCCCAGTGCCTCCCCAGACAGTGCCCCCCTAGTATCCCCCAGTGCCTCCCCAGACAGTGCCCCCCTAGTATCCCCCAGTGCCTCCCCAGACAGTGCCCCCCTAGTATCCCCCAGTGCCTCCCCAGACAGTGCCCCCCCAGCATCCCCCCAATGCCTCCCCAGACAGTGCCCCCCAAAGTGCCCCCCCTTAGAAAAAGACTAAGACTAAAAAAGCAAGACTAAGACTAAAAGACTAAGACTAAACCACTAAGTCTAAGACTAAGACTAAAAGACTAAGACTAGACTAAGACTAAATTATTTTGATATTTCGTCGACTAAGACTAGACTAAACAAAAAAGAATTTCAGAAGACTAAATGGGACTAAAGACTAAATGTGTCTTATTCAAAAGACTAAGACTAAGACTAAATCTAAATATTCTGAAAAAAACAACACTGCTGTCAGGGGAAACTTCCCTGTTCCTTCCATGTAGCGTGTGGAAGGAACATGTTATTCCGACCAGTTCCTTTCCCCTCCATCAGGCTGGCCAGGGGGAGGTAGTTTAGAGACCAGGATTACTGCATGTTTTTGTGAGGGTACCTACCCTAGGGGACACGGGGAGAACATGCAAACTCCACACAGAAAGGCCCTTTCGCCAACCCCGCCTCATGTATGGGCACTGATGACACGGAGGAGAGAACACGCCTCCAGCACCCACAGCATCCCCAGCGGGAATCGAACCCAGGACCTTCTAGCTGTGAGGCGACAACACTACAGACTGTGCCACCGTTCCTTTTTTGTAGTTTTGATTTATTTACCTTGAAGTCGTTTTGCCACGAGCACTTTTAATGTCCTCATTGCCCCCTCCATTGTACCGACTAGAATAGGATCTACAAGGTTAGATTATTAATAACAGTGTTATTGCCTGGGCTGTGTTCTGTCAGGGGAACGGTATGATCTCATAGCATCAGGGAGGCTCTGGACAGGCTTCCTTACTAATTATGTGTCATTATTACAGTACCTGCACTCCCAGAGACACATTATGTAGCCTCGCTTCAGCACCTTCCTTCCCTTTGTGCCAACCATCATCATATAGACAGAGCTGTGTGCGTGTCACGTGTGTGTGCTTGTGTATCTGTGGGACTGTGGGTGTGGGTGGGTGATGGAGTGATCTTTTTTAGTTCAAATAAATTGTTATTTTAGAGTTTAATTATTGATTATAAATTTAATCTGCAAAATGCTTTGCCAACAGCATGCAGTGAATCATTGATACAGTAGTAATGTGCTTTTTGATAAAAACAGGGTGTCAAGCCTGATTTATATTTGATTGTGCACTGCCACCAAATATAGATCTACAAACTTACAACATGTCACACAGTCACAGTGCTGGTATAGATGGGGAAATCTAGCTCTGGTCCATAGCCCTAATGCACTTTGCTGCCATTGCATTAAGGCTATGGGACCGATCTCTTCCTGGCTCGCATGAAACGCAGACAAGCCTCTCCTCTGTTACGAAAATAAAAACATTTCAATACAAAGGCGGCTTGTGTAATTAGAAAAACTACTTTCCTTAGTGGACGCACTCTGAGCCCCCCACGTATAAAATGCACTTTTTGGTCAGAAAGGGATTTTTATTCAACGGAACAAAAATCTTGTCTATGAGATTTTCTCTTGGCAATGTCGGCCGCAGTGGAGTAACTAAAAGCATTTTATACGTGTGGTGGGGGGCTCAGAGTGCGTCCACTAAGGAAAGTAGTCTTTCTAATTACACAAGCCCCCTTTGTATTGGTGAGTAGGTGAAACATTATTTTTATTAACAGAGGAGAGGCTGGTCTGCATTTTATGCGAGCCAGGAAGAGAACGGTCCCATAGCCTTAATGCAACAGCAGCAAAGGACATTAGGGCTATGGACCAGAGCTAGGGGAAATCCTTTGTTTTACGTTCTGTATATTTTCATTATTAAACAAAAATATAAAGCTATTGGATTCAATCTCTTATTCTGTCTTACTGACCTCCACCATCTCTTTTTTTCCTCCCCGTTTGTCTCTCTCTTTCTCTCTCCTTTGTTCAGGGTATAGAGATAACTTCAACAGGCTCTAGTAACCACTATGTTACTGGAACAGCTGCCCAGGTCAGTGTCTCACTCCAAGGTCCTTCATTGACTGCCCTTCAGCAATGTCAGGTTAACAAGCAACATGTCTTAACGAGAGTCCGAGACCCTAGAGGAGCACAGTGTGCTGCAATGTTGTCATTTTCAGAGTCGATCAGACCTAAAGGTTAAACTCAGCTGAGTCATTCTTCTTTCACGGGGCCTTTGCCACATTTTAGAACAAGGATTACATCTTCAATTGAATTATCTGGCACTCAAGTCAGGTGCATTGAGCCACCTACATGTTTCCAGTTCTATAGTCTGTGTAGTCCTACTCTAGTATGGTTAATTGATCCAGTTTAGAGTTTGCTTATCAACAGGTTACATTTTAAAATTGATTTAAGTTAGCTGATTGATTATAGTCATTAGTCAGTGGTGGATTCCATTTGATTCCATTGACTTTTAGGCAGACCAAATGCCAAGACTGAAGAGAGAGCCAAATATTCTAGCAATGACTTTGGACGTGTGCAAGTGTGTGTTACAAGCATAGAGGAGTGTTTATCTAATAGAGTATGGAGAGCTTGTAAAAGTAGTGCTGGAGCAGCTCTCCTGTGGGACAGAGATGTTATTTTTCCATGATGTCACCATCAGAATACCCCAGACTCCCCTGCTACTTACATTACTGCTGACTGCTAATGAGATACAGAGTGAGAGAGACATGTGGATACAGATGAAATGGAGATAAAAGGATGAAATATGATTTTAACAAATGTGCTTTACTACCAGGACCAGCTTTCAGTTTTAATTGTAATCTCTGTCTGGAAGAGGCCTATCTCCATTTACCTCTACAGACTATGTTCCAGTAGATACCTGCATCTTAGAGAAAAACACCATAGCTCTACATCTGTGTCAAAATATACAATCAACTGAATTTAAACAAAGTCAGGTCTTATAGTAGAGACATGAGTAATCCATCTAAACCAGTTAACTGTGAAGACTTCAACTTGACCTCTAAAGCTGAATGTAATTCTCTCCATAATAAATATACTATAGATTAAATCAATCCATTCATTTATAGTTGGTATAACATTTGTAAGACACTTTTTTGTTAAGGCTTTTTTGGATGCCACCAGCAATACCCTCAGTAGATACTGCCCTTCCAGATCTGCAAGATGCATGGTTTTAAAATAAAAAGGAATGTCAACACCAAAAACTGCTTCCAGGACACTGTGGACACGAAAATGGTTCGCCAATGTTTCCCCACAGAGACAGTGATTGATTTTCAAGCTTAACAGCACATCATGTTGCATTGCTAGCTGTGCCATATTATTTATAGCCAGGCTTCATAGGTTCATGAGATCTGGGTCTTATACTGGTCTTATATTCATTATTCATGGTCTTATCTTGCTCACATCTCTCTGCCTAGCTATTCTACTATGCAGTCATACTTTGATTTGTTCTATCCAAAACCAAAAACACCAACACTGGTCACAATATTGCTAACTTAATTACTGATACAAAATGTGTGGTTCGCTCAGCCCAGCCTCTCAGTTGATTTCCCATCTACTACCACTATTATCCCCAAAAACACTATCTTTGTATGTTGCTAAAATTAAGAGTAGCAGCTAAATCCCTAAATTGCAAATGTGATGCCATGGGACAGTGGAAAGCAATAGCCATAGTCTAGTCTAGCCTGTGTTGTTTGGAGCTCTAAATCATGTCCTTTGCTCTTCTATTCTTTGACAGTCTCCAGCTGACTTCTGTGAGAAGATCCTAGCTGGAGATGAAGTTATTCAAGTCAATGACCAGATAGTGGTGAGTGTCCTTGGATACGTGTTTGTCATCACACTATACAGTATGCATGCTTCTTTCATTTTCCTTGTGCTATTCTCTGTCATAATGTTGAAAATACCTTAAAATCAGTTTACTGTAAGATATAAATTGGTTTTTTACTTAGTAATTACAGTTTCTGATGAAAACAAATCTAAAATCTACAAGCCTGATCACATTGTGAGCTTGACCTAACAGGTCTTAAGTGGATAACCATCATGCACTTTCACACATCAGGTGGGCTGGAGCAGAGATAACCTGGTGAAGAAACTGTTGGAGAACCCCAGGGGAGTGACTCTTGTCTTAAAAAAGGTCCCCGGGTCCCTCAAGCGCAGAGACACAGTCCAACAGCCCTCCTCTACACAGGTACACGTCCTCTAACAACCTGACCAATGCATTTATTTAGCACTTTACATAGATTGTGTATTACATTCACCCATTCACACACCGATGGCGGTGGACACCATGCAAGGCACCAACCTGCACATAAGGAGCAATTTCGGGTTCAGAGTCTTGCTCAAGGACACCGTTTTCTGATCCGGCCGTTCTACCGGCCACTCTACCCCTCAGCCACTGCCGCATATTTATTAACATGTTAATCCGTTGCCATTCTTAAGCTTGACACTGAACCGCTAATTGCTAATCTATAGCCATAAATATAGTGAACTGACTATCTATTATTCACTGCTGTTGTGTGCATTGTAGTGCAAGGAGCTACTGGCCTCCATTACCAGGAAGTCTCCTCATACGCTGAGATGCTGTCAAAGGCTATCACTATGGCAACTGTGTTTTTGTCTTTGAACTATACAAATAGGATGTGCAGTATACACACACAAGCACATACTATGTTCACATAATAAGTATTTCTCTACCCTTTGTGACCATAACCTTGAAAATGCCAAAGTTTGTCGATCCCTTGGGGTAAAGTAACACAGATTTCTGATTTCTTAGAAGGAAGAGCAGGAGGAAGAGAAGAGGGAGGAAGAGAGGAGGGAAGAAGAGGAGGAGGAGGAGCACGAGGGGGAGGTGCAAGAAGACGAAGAGGACAGTGAACAGGAAGAAGAGGAGGAGGAGGAGGAAGAAGAAGAGGAGGAAGAGGAGGAGCAGAATCAAAGACACTCCATATTTGAGAGGGTTGCAGGAATTGCAGCTTCAGTCAGGTCCTTGTCTTTCAGGTGAGAGGATCGTCCACACATTATATATATATATATATACACAGTGTATATATACATATACATATACATATATATATATATACTCTATAGCGCACCATGAGCTACTGTAACATATTCTGGGGACCCTGTGGCCGTGCATGCATGCACATGTTAAACAGCTTGAATGTGGGAAAAGTGAGAGTCTGCACATGGTAATGATCATTGCCCGTGTGCAACTTCAGATCAATTACTGAGAAGAAAAACCTGGCGAAACAGAATGATAGGATATATATAATTAATATTACCGGTAATATATGCCCAGGCTGTGGCGTAACCGTCTGGGCACCCCGACTGGTAATCCAGTCGCAGTGTGCCGCGGGTTCGACTCCCAAGCCCGACACGGCCTTTACTGCATGTCTTCCCCCATCTCTCTCCCGTTTCCTGTCAGCCTACTGCTGTCTGTCCCTTCAAAAAACCAATAAAAAGGCGTAAGCCGCAAAAAAAATCTTAAAAAAAAAAATATATATATATAATATATTATATTAATATAATATTACACACACACACGAAGAGATGTACTGTAAGCATTTGCTGACATGGCAATGTACTTACTGTACCTGTATTGAAATTCAGTTATCTACTGTAACACTTGTGTGTCTGCCTCAAGCAGACACATGTATTCCTCACTGAAACACCCACCTTTAATTCTCAGGAGAATTTTCAAGGAGAAAAGTTTCCTCTTCCAGCAAACCTCTCTGACCTGTGTTGTTAATCTGCCACAGGCCAGTGAGTTTGTGATGAGGTCAAATTGCTATTGCCACTGAGGCCATAACACCCACACCCACCACCCATGACTGCACTGAAACAAACCAAATGAGCAGAGAAACAGACAGAGACACAGAGAGACAGAAAAGGACAGTGGTGGAAGTAGTATTCATATATTTTTTAGTACAATAAAAAGAATACTCAGGTACAAGTAAATGCCTGTATTCAAAATATACTTTACTTTACTTAGTACTTGAACCCTTCACAATTTGTCAAACTCATGTCGTGTCACAATGCGTTGTGTTGTGTGTGAGCTTGTATACTGAACTTCAGCTATTTCTGAGCAATTTAATGTAAATCTATGTTTTGTAATAATAATCATCTAAACCTGCAAACTAACTAGTAACTAAAGGTTTTTAAATCATTGTAGTGGACACAAAATTACAATACAGTATGTGCCACTTTGATGTAGTGGAGTAAAAGTATAACGTGTCAAAAAGTGGTTAGAAGTAAAATATACAGCACATGAATAAGTGTGAGAGAGAGAGAGAGAGAGAGAGAGAGAGAGAGAGAGAGAGAGAGAGAGAGAAAATGGGGGGGGGGGGGGGGGTAGGGTGGGAGCCAGATAGACAGAGATGAAGAGATAGGTAATTGGGATGGAAAACCAGAAGGAGACAAAACAGAGAAACAGGAGAAGGGCGGGGAGAAAGGAGTGTGAGAGACAGAGAGGGAGTGGAAGGAGCAATGAAGGGAAGCAGAGCGAATGAAGACAGGCAGTAAATAATCCTGTCCTAACCTCATGCTCCACAACTCCAGCATTCCTCTGAGAGACTTGAGAGAAGCTGTATGAGACTACAGGCTGTTTAGAGACATATTTCATCCTGGCAGGATTCGCAGGAATGGTGTTTTATCTTTTTGCAACCTAGTAGCCGATAACACCGATAACACGCAGCTGGATGGGTACTTGTAATGTTCATGAGCATTTCATGGAACAAGGCCAGTCGTGGGATGTGCTGGTATAAAAAAGGCATAACGGTATGCCCTTTCCATGACAGCCTTTCTGTTTAATAAACACTGAATAAAAACTAGCTCAGTTGGTAGAGGAGTCACCTTTGGACCACATGTCTGTCCGGGCACTATTAATGAAGCGCACGAGTAGCACGGCTAGGGTAACAAGTAGTGGGAGGCAGCTGATGGTAAGTCTAACACATTGAAAATTGAATAGACACTTGTTCTCGGCCGATACCGACAATAAGCCAACTCCGACCTGCTTACTACTACTTAGTACTTAATGAACATAAAGTAGTTACTAGTTAGGAATGAACAACATTTCTTAGCTTGGAAAATACCCAAACCAAACAGTAGAGTTGTGAGCAGTTGTTATTAATTGTGATATTTTATTCTTCTCCTTGTGCATGTCATCCAGGAAGGCCATTCACGGACCAGCAGTAACTACTCCACAGCCTATGGGACAGGAGGAGTCAGAACTGTCCTCTGATAGAGGATTGGATGGAAGTCTGACCATCACTTCACATCACGACCAACAGGGGGGGCTATCACCTCTGTCAGGTATAGGAGAGAACCATGCATAGAGTCATTATGGTAGAGTCCACAGCTAAGATCAAACTGCCCACAGATCATAATGATCTGTAGTATCAGCTACCACCATGCAGCCTGGTATCAGAAATATGATCAAATAAACCACAGCTTCAGCCTACACCTTTTTAGTCAAAAGTCAGTCATCAAGTATTATTTCGTTTTACTGACTGCATATGCGTGTAAATTATATCTGTTTATTTCGTCGTTATTGAATTTAAGGATCGAAAAAAGAAATACTTATATTCTGTCGCTGTCGGGAGGAAACGACCTAACTCCATTTGTGAGGGTTTTTTGGAGTTTCTTTTTTCATCAATGCTATTTGAACACCCTTATGTCAATGAAAAGTATTAAAAGGCGCTTCGGAAAAAACCTTTTAACTCCATTGGACCCTGAAACTGTCTGCTAAAGCAGCTAACTCCACCGCCTCTCCCCCTCTCATGCAAGTAATTGACAATTATATAACTCACAATACCAACTTTGATGAGGCAGTATTTTATGGTTTAAAAGATATACGGTTTTCTTCATTTCCTTAAAAATGAAAATTTTGGAGTTATGTGGTTTCTCCCCAGAGATTTGCAAATAGATGGTATTAGTGTGTGTCCATTTGATGGTTTTGCCACATACAGCATGACAATACAATGGCAGAAATGATTAGTACATTAATGTGCCCACCCATCTGGTTCTTCAAGTAGGTTAAAACTATGTAAATGCTATTTGACCCAGGTCGACTAAGCTTGTGGGGTTGTGTGACTGTGTCTGTTGTTAACCTTTGTGAATGTCTTTAGGGGAGTCTGGGGGCATGGAACATTTAAGGCTCTCACCTAGACTCAGGAGAGACAGATCATTGTCACCCAGAACTTCCAGAAGCCATTTCCCTGCATTAACGCCCAGAAGTCCTCGGAGTCCCAGAAGTCCATTCCTTGGGGATGAGGGACTTGCAAGAGCTAGCGTCAGTTCCTGTCCTGAAATGATTGGACAAAGGGTGGTAAGAGCAAATTGGTTACCATAGTCACATTTCTTAATGTTATTGTTGATGAACACTCCAAAAGCAGGACATGAATTATCTCTTCATTTCAGGAAATTAAAGAACCCCAAAAGATGTCTACAAAAGGTAAGATAAGATGTTTGCTGTGTTCATATTCAAGGAGACATCTTCCTCGATGCCTCTCCAACATCACTCACTGGAAGCATGTCTCCATTGACTCTCCCAGGCATGACGACGGCTCTGAGTAGACGGCGCGTGTCGTGCCGTGAGCTCGGTCGTCCTGACTGTGACGGCTGGCTGTGGAAGAAGAGGAAGGAGAGCAGTGTCTTCATTGCCCAGAAGTGGCAGCGCTTCTGGTTTGTCCTCAAAGGCCCTTCTCTCTACTGGTACACCAGCCAACAGGTAGGTACACAGGGACACATTCATAGTAATTATTCAGCTCCATTCATATTAATGTTCTATCGCTCCCTGCTCCAATTTTGGGTCGTGGGGGTGACGCCCTATAGCAGGGGTTCTCAACGGACATACAGTATGAGGTTTCCATCTGACTGTAACGATAATAAAAGCCTGATAGTGCAGTCAACCCTTTGGTTATTTCTTCATGCAGATCGCTAAAGAATAGATTTGATTAATAATTTAATGTGAATGTTTTTTAATAAAGAATAATTTAAACCTCAGAAAACTGTAGCATGTCAACCGTTTTGGTCCTGTACCTCCCCATTCTTTTATAGTGGTGTCTTCGAAGGTTAACTATCACTTTTCTTTGTTCCAAAATGTAGCTTCTCATTTGGGATTTATGGAGAGCTCACAAATAAGCTCTGAGCAATTTCAAAACATTATTGCGAGTTGTTCTTTCATACCAGAGTGTACATGGGGGAATTGAAATGATTGTTCTTTATCGAATGTGTAGTCAGCATTTACACAAAGGGCTACAAGTAGCACATTGATCAGCAGCAATATCAGAGTATTAATGTGGGCATCCAGTACACAGTAAAATCCTTAACTCCAAAGAGTGTGCAGATGGCCTTCACTGTGTATGCACCAAAGATATTTTGTCACAGGCTGATAAATAATGCTTTATTATAGTGCAGCTATTTCTTGTCATTGGCTTTAGTCACTGCATTATGTTTAGGGCTCATACAGTACATAGTCTGGATTTTCGGTGGTTAGGTGACCACCGAACTACAACATGACGTCACAAGCCGCGGTGAAGAGCAAACCACCGCCACCGCTCCAGCCCTTCTCTCTGTTTTTACTCACCACCGCTCAACGTTATTTCAGCTCCGGTGGTCAGCTCACCACCGGAGCGGTGGTCACCTCACCACCGAAAATCCAGACTATGAATAGGCCTTTAGACTTCCTATATGAATTACTGATGTGTTTGTGTCCACAGGAGGAGAAGGCAGAAGGTCTGGTACAGATAGCCAGCTACAGCATAGAGAGCGCTGGAGAGCACAAGAGGAAATAGTAAGACACATACATGATCTTGGTGTTACAATATTGAATTTGTTGTTCAGGAATTTGAACATTTGGCAAAAACAAACATTTCGGAAAAATAGGTCATCTACAAACGTGTGTTGCGATACGTAGTAGTGACACGCGGTAAAGGCCGTCGGGAGTCGAACCCGCGGCACACTGCCAGACTGGATTACCAGCCACGGTGCCCAGACGGCTACGCCAGCCGCCCGGGGCAACACATTTTCATTACTTAATTAATAAATAACCATTATCACCGCGGCAGCACGGGTGGCGGCCGGGTCTTTTACCTTGTAATTTTCTCCTGGCTCGCTAGTCGCCATACTTCCTTCTTCACCAAATAAATAAATAAAACTTTAATATTAATTTTTATGGGTGTGTGCGTTTAGTCCACTTTCAGCAGTAACAAGCTGCTATTCTGTATAGAACCGGGGAGTCGGGGTGACTAGGGCGGTGGTGAGACCGGCCATGTTGTATGGTTTAGAGCAGTGATTCCCAACCTGTGTGCCGCGGCACTATAGTGTGCCGTTTGAAATGGCCAGGTGTGCCGTTTGATTTGAACAAAAGTAGCCTCGGAAACCCAGACGTTTGTATTTCCAGAAAGAAAAGTAACCCTGCCCCGATAGAAATAGATACTGGGCTGCATGCGGTTGTTGTTGCCCATCCCCACCAGACGAGTGAGACGACACAAGAGAGAAGCAGAGTAGCCAGGTGCCAGGTCCATCATGTTTCATAATAACGTTCGCTGTTGTCATACCGTAAATTTTGTTGATCATGCGTGACGTGATGAAAGCAATTGTATTCGCATTGGTAGGTCAGGAAATAAAATATAAAAAAAAAAATTGTTAAAAAGGTTGGGAAACACTGGTTTAGAGACAGTCGCACTGAGGAAAAGACAGGAAGCAAAGCTGGAGGTAGCAGATACTAAAATGTTGAGGTTCTCTCTGGGAGTAACAAGGATGGATAGGATCAGGAATGAGTACATCAGATGGACAGCGCATGTCATATGTTTTGGAGATAAAGCCAGAGAGGCCAAACTGAGATGGTTTGGGTACAGACGAGGGATAGTGAGTATATCGGTAGAAGGATGTTGAGGTTGGAACTGTGCCAGGCAGGAGGCCTAGAGGAAGACCAAAGAGAAGATTTATGGATGTAGTGAAAGAGGACATGAAGTTAGTTGGTGTGAGAGAAGAGGAGGCGGAGGACAGGATGAGATGGAGGCTGATCATTGTGGCGACCCTTGAAGGAAAAGAAGAAGATACAGCCGTTTTTTTTATTTATTATTAATTGAATTTGCTACTGCCCGTCTGCTGCTATGAAGGCTTCTGGTCCTGGCTGAAATGAGCTAAGGCCTGAGCTCCTCGCACCATGCTGTGCTCTAATTGGCTAGAAACAGCTTCTAAAAGCTGAAAGCTAAAGACTACAACGATCTACTCGCTCACACCATTACGAGCTTGTAGTACTTATTTTTGTATACAGAAAAAAAGTACACAGGGTTAAATGGATAAGACTGTCTGTCACATATTAGGTTTATCATGAACCATTACAATCACAAAGTTAGAACTGTAGTTTAAAAGTAGTCAGTAAAAAACGATGGACATTTTCTAAAATGGACCAGGAAGCAGGCTTGCAGACAAACAAAGATTGTAATTGGATCCAGGCCAGGACAACAAAAATGTACAACTGAAGAGTACTCAAAAATCCATCAGAGCAAATTAAAAGAGAAGCACAATGTCAACCTCTCCCCATGGCAACCAAAAATCCTACTGAGCTGTTTCCCTTATATACTCATGCAGTCAACACCCTTCCATTTCTAATCAACCAACCACAGTGCAATAGCAATCTTGCACCCCATGTTCTAATCAATCGGCTAACAGGATTAACATGCACCTCTCAATTAGATCTTCAGGCACCAATCACCCAGCTACACAGCCTGCTCGCCCATAAGGCGAACTTCCTGTGCAGATAAACATGAGATTCCAGTCACAATGGAATGTGCACCTTCTGTGTGACTGGGAAATGGGAATGTACAAGTGACAAGCATAACACGCGTTTAAATATGAATGTGTATACTGCTGAACTTAAACAAATTAGTCTTCTAGTTGTTAGTGCATAAATGGACACATCATTAAATGACTAACACTAACAGCCATATTGCAAAAAGAAGAAATGTGTTACTGCTTTTTCCAACCTAGAAAAACCTTGTTTCCACTTCAATTAAAAAACTATTGTCTTATAAAGGCACCAGTTGATTAATGATGACGTTACAAATTTGTTCCACTGTTCATAGCATACCATTATGAAAGACGTGATGTGCATGTGTTTTTGTCTAGCTGATTGATGCGTTAACAAATTAGGTTTTCCAGTATGGTACAGCCAAAACTAATAAAGGTTTTTTTTAAATCCGAGATTCAGTGCTTTGATTATAGTATTTAGTTTGTAGTTTAATTACTATGGTACTTTGAAATACTAATGGATGTGTTGTACTCATTATTTTCTGTCTTTCTCCTACCAGTGTGTTCAAAATGTTTCATGACAGATTCCAGACTTTCTTCTTTGCTACCGACAATGTCACCGACATGGGCAAGTAAGTGTGGGAGAGGACCGAAAGCCAACATCCCCCTCTCTGTCTTTCTTTCCCCTCGCCTTTGTCAACTTGTCATCTCCCCCCCCCCCCCCCCCATCTTTCTCTCAAAACATATTCAATAATTTAAGGCCTGATTCCCCATGCATATAAAGCAGATTGTGTTTGAGACACCTTCATTAATTTCCTAAGAGGGATTAAGGCCTGATGGTTTATTAGGCTAAAGATTGAAATCCCTCACCCCCAATTGGGGTACTTATTCATTAGTGATAGAATTAATGTCAGCACTGCTGCAGACACTGCCAATATTAATCTTTATCAAAGACAAGTCTGCACTGCCCCCTAGAGATGACTTCACCGTACTACAGTTGCAAGTGTGTGTGTGTGTGTGTGTGTGTGTGTGTGTGTGTGTGTGTGTGTGAGGGGGGAGGGGGGGGGGGGTCCTGCCTCAGGGTCAAGTCCTGTTTTAATGCGACCAGAAAATGGTCTGCTTTGATTTAGATCAGTGGTTCCCAAATCTTTCAGGGTGACACCCAAAAAGAGATTAGACGTTTGCTTGGGACCCATACTATTGAAAATAGCAGATGTTGTCAGCTTGTAAATCAGCTATTTTCACTAGGCCTAATTATTTGTATTTATGGAATTCCTTAAAATGTGTTTGTTTTTAAAATGTAAACATTATTTTAAAGGAATATATTAAATGTAGGAAAAGGAAATGGTATTTTTATTCGAGTCGTGATCCATAAAAATGGGTCCCGACCCAGTGTTTGGGAACCAGTGCTTTAAGTTTAGAATGATGTGAGGAAATTTAAAGGTATGAATAATAAGAATCCATTCATGTCCAAGGCAATGGTTTACAAGCTCCATATTCATGTCCAAGGCAATGGTTTACAAGCTCCATATTCATGTCCAAGGCAATGGTTTACAAGCTCCATATTCATGTCCAAGGCAATGGTTTACAAGCTCCATATTCATGTCCAAGGCAATGGTTTACAAGCTCCATATTCATGTCCAAGGCAATGGTTTACAAGCTCCATATTCATGTCCAAGTCAATGGTTTACAAGCTCCATATTCATGTCCAAGGCAATGGTTTACAAGCTCCATATTCATGTCCAAGTCAATGGTTTACAAGCTCCATATTCATGTCCAAGGCAATGGTTTACAAGCTCCATATTCATGTCCAAGGCAATGGTTTACAAGCTCCATATTCATGTCCAAGTCAATGGTTTACAAGCTCCATAATCATGTCCAAGTCAATGGTTTACAAGCTCCATATTCATGTCCAAGGCAATGGTTTACAACAAGCTCCATATTCATGTCCAAGGCAATGGTTTACAAGCTCCATAATCATGTCCAAGGCAATGGTTTACAAGCTCCATAATCATGTCCAAGGCAATGGTTTACAAGCTCCATATTCATGTCCAAGGCAATGGTTTACAAGCTCCATATTCATGTCCAAGGCAATGGTTTACAAGCTCCATATTCATGTCCAAGGCAATGGTTTACAAGCTCCATAATCATGTCCAAGGCAATGGTTTACAAGCTCCATATTCATGTCCAAGGCAATGGTTTACAAGCTCCATAATCATGTCCAAGGCAATGGTTTACAAGCTCCATAATCATGTCCAAGGCAATGGTTTACAAGCTCCATATTCATGTCCACGGCAATGGTTTACAAGCTCCATATTCATGTCCAAGGCAATGGCTTACATACAAGCTGAATAATAATAATCCATTCATGTGCAACCCATGGCAATAGTTTACAAACTGCGCTGACATTCAGCAGAATGCAAGCATCCAGCCTCCACACATGTGCATAAACACATGTCAGCTGACACTAGCGTTTTCTCGCTGTCGGGCAGAAACCTATCTCCTTTTTTAGTTTTTCCATCAAGTGAATGCCCTACTTCGTCATACTAGTGTCGCATAAAAGTAGAAAAAATAGCCGATCTACCAGCTCACAACGCGTTATATTTATTTAAATAATAAACAAAATCATAACGACGTTGGAATGATTGGATCCATTGGGAACACTTTTTGTCCCGAAAAGTAACAGTTTTGGACATACAAGGTTTCCACCCAACACTTGCTAAGAATGTGTGCGTCCATTGTGTCAATTCAAGGATGAACTGCAGAGTGATCAATGTAATGAATGTCTAAATTATTCAACATGTAAACAATGTGCGTACTGTATATCTAGTCTGAATTAATTGTGTTCTCTATGGCCTTTGTTGTGTGCAAGATACCTTCCGGTCTATTCTATTCTGACTAAATGTGTTTTTCACCTGACACCATCGGGTTACATTAATGTGTTTGTCAATGCTGTGTTATGCAGATGGGTCAGCAGTCTGCTTACAGCCATTCAGAAGAACAAGAAATTCCACAAAGACCCACCTGACAGTGAGGAGGGTAAGAATACATTCTCCTTTCATTGAATTGAATCCTTGTTTCTTGCATAATAGCAGGTTAAATATTTGGCGAACACTTTTATTCAAGCAACTTTATGATGCATGTTTTTGCGAACCAGCTCTAGCCTCTGTCCGTTCAGCTATAAACAAGAAGTTGGCTACACCTGCTGCTGCTGCATTTATGTTGATTTAACCACTTAAGTCGTATATACTTTCAGTGAAGTGAGACACACTGAGATGCACTATGAGCTTGTAGATCTGCTGTTTTTGCCATTAAAAAAAATGTCAAAACCTTAAAAAAAACAAAAACACGTTAAAACAATTTAATCTATAAAAGACATGCCTAAAATAGGGCCACCAGTTTTAAATTGGTTAATAGATATTCACCTTTTTGTTTGTGAACAGAATGCTACAGTGAGACAGATTCAGAAGATGAGGGGTCGCAATCACCACGCAGGGTGAACAAGGTCTGTACGCAGATAAAGGTTACACACATGCACACACATGCACGGCTTGCACACACACACACACACACACACACACGATTGTAATCTCTGTTCATGTGTGTGTGCTGTACCTCAGAAAGTGCAGCCCAACACTTTGCCAAGACCGAAGAAGAAGAAGAAGCTGCATTCCCCGACTCCTGCAACAGGTGGCAGCAAAGGACCAGGTACATGGAGGCGCACTCTCATTTTCATTCATTTGTTTCTGTTTGTTTCTGTTTCTGTTGGGCAGAAACCTTTTTGTGGGTTTTTTTCCCCACCGAGTGATTCAGAAAACTATTTTAAATAGTTTTGCACAGGGCCCTCGCAGCTTGCAGGGCTGCGAGGGCGTGTGACTCCCATTGGAAATGCATTGCGAGCTTGCAGTCGAAACACAGCCGAAAGCCGTACAACACAAATGTTGTGTCAAACCATGTGACTCCCATTGGAAATGCATTGGGGCAAGATGTATCACACCCTTTGTATACATCTAGCATGCATCAATGTTGTATGCTAGATCGAAAGGTGTGAGTGAGGCCTAACAGAGCATTGCTACATTGCAGTATTGCTACTTTTACTTAAGTAAAGAATGCAAGTACTTTTTTCCCACCACTGCCTGTGTGTCTAGGCTCCCCCATTGATGAGATGGGCGTAGTGCTCAACAACATAAAGGAAGGAGGAGTTTCTCTGATGGGCCACGACCAGCCACTGACACGCGATCACTTCAGGAAGTCCTTCATTCGACGCAACAAGAACCCCGTCATCAACGAGAAGGCACACACGCTCCGCGTCCTTCAGAGCACTCTCAAGGTCACCACCACTACAACACATCACATTCTGTTGCATTGTTATTAACCCATGACCCAGCTTTATCCTCCACTCTCTTCTAAGAGCCCAGATAATACACATTTCAGAATGTTTGAAATGAACAGACAAACAAGGGCTAGTGTCTTCTCCTCCATCAAAACAAAACATTTAGGTACAGTATAGATGTAAATAGCACATATATAGCTATAGCACATTATGTATCCATAAACTGATCAATCAATTACATTTTTTAACCAATTAAATCTGCTATTTTTGCTACTTTTGTGTGACGCTGTAGTATGATGAAGTAAAAATAAATAAATAGCTGAGTTGACAAATGTGTTTATAATATGTGTGGGGGCTGGAGATGCTGTCCTCAGGTCATCAGTGTTCATTCTGTTCTCATTTTTTTGATGCCTGGATAAGAATGTTACAAATAACAGAAAGAAAAAATAATTTTAATGACAGGAGTGATACTGCAGTGACAGTGACAGGAGTGATACTCACTCCTAATAAATTTATTTAATTATTTTCTGAAAGAAGTGAATAATCCACAGATGGATTAGGGACTCGTGTTCATTACAACATCATTTATTTTGAGAATCTTGAATCTTAAACTCAATACTTTGAATTAAGGCTAGAGGTGTTCCGATTGGTTACTGGCACTAACCTAATGAATATGCATTAACATGAACGGACACTAGTATGGATGGAGAGTCACGCCTGTCAACTTTCTGACAGCTAACAGAAGCGCTGTTTCTGTTCCGTAGGCCAAAGAGGCTGAGCTGGTGCAAATCAACAAGGTCCTGGAGGACTCGGATCTGACAGCTGCTAAGTTTCGTCAGTGGAAGGAGAACCACGAGATGCTCGTTCAAGAGGTCGAGAGGCTGGCACACCTCAGCGCTTCCAAAACGCAGGCAGGCGAGGATGCACTCGACGCGCCCGCGGAGAGCACCGCCGCTGTGGCGGAGACTGAAGTGGTCACCATGGAAACAGCCACAGAAACGGAGACGGAGGCTGCCTGCAGACTGAGCCTTGGTGCCGGGGAGCAGCTGGTGGACGCGGTACCGTCCGATGTACTGCTGGAGATCCCGCCGGGTTCTCCGGTGGCAGACATGTCTCCATTGTTAGACTTCTCTCTGGGTCTCTCTCTGCATGACTCCATAAACAAGCAGGTGGAGGCAAAGGTGGAGGCTGGCGGAGATTCCGAGAACTACTTCTACATCTAAACTAAAGCCAAGACTGGTCATACCACTGAAAAGGTTACGTGATGTCACTCAAAGAAATGGAGAAACTGAAGATATTTGTCTCAAAGCAGTGTGAAATAGCTGGTTCACTGAAGCCTGATTTATACTTCATCGTACAACGGTGCTGCGTTGCAAGCTTGAAGATCGGCTATGTATGGTGAGCAACACCATCATATGACGGAGTGTGAGTTAGGCATAATGGCTAATTCATGCTCCTTCGTACGATGGTGTAGCTCCCTGAAAATAGATGGCCTTCAAGCTCACAACGCATGGACACGGCAAGTCAAATCACTGTCAAATGAAATCACCTCAGTTCTGTGTGTTGTTTATCATAGGAAGCAGGAAGGTTGGGTTTGTTTATTAATGACCCAGACCCATCGCTGATTGATGATGATAAATAGGCCTACTAAAAGATTCAAGAGGAAAGTGTGCGTCTTTAGCCAATGAGAAAAGAACAAAGGTTGCCATGCCATTGTTTGTTCATACTGTAGATCCAGTATCTTTATTTGATGCCACGGTCCTTCTCCACTGTTTATGAAAAAAGAAAATTGTAAAGCAATTTCCTCAGAATTCTTATGAGTATCTCTTTGTATTATAGATCATGCCTTATGTAAATAACATTTTACTATAAAGTTATATTTGTTTTATTGACATTACCTGATTAAAGGTATACTTTTAAAAGGTTTTGCACAGAATGTGATGTTGAATTTTGCTTGGGGAACACTGTAATAATGCCTTGTTGGTAACATCAAAATGTTCCTCGCCTCTCTACATCATTGTATTATGAGTTATGTTTGCCACACAATAGAGCTACAGTAGATGACTATCTCTGAGCAGCAGACCCAGTGATGCTCTATTGCTCAAACCCAACATGAACAATAGGCCACATTAACCCTGGCACTCATATTTTGTGCATGTCATTATAGGTGAAATTGCTGTATTTAAGAAATGACAAAAATCCACAGAGACGTGTTGTGAGCTATTTTTGCTACTATTGGTCATACGGACAAAGTATATACATGAATGAGCATTTACGGCTCAACTGCTTGAGGACATCAAAGCTAAAGACAGGGACAGGGTCTTGTGACAAGGCTGTTCATTCGTTGGCTTAATAAACTGGCAGGTCATCACTGAAACGTGCTGTGATCTTTATTATGGTTGTAAAGGACAATTTGAAAGTTGCTGGTGTGGCTAAAGAGGCAAATTTTGATGAATGAAGGGGGAACTTTCAGAATAAGAAGCCATGTTATCAGAGTGCCTGGCCTATTTCACAGACTGTAAGCAAGGTAACTACAACTACAAAATAAACACAAAATGGTTCTCATGCATGGTACAGTGCAATGTGCTCATAACATGTGTATGGTGTTAATAATTACAGCATGTAATGGATCATTTTCACCTTCCAATGTCCTATTGTCTGGCTCGTTATTTCACAGGTAGCCTACTGTATGGTGGGAGTGATCCTATGCAGTAGACAGAAACAAAACAGATTGATGTCCAGTCCTTGTTCCAGTTTGGGTGTATTTGTTGAATTAAGTGCAGTTGAAATGAACATACCATTGATAATTATGTAGCTAGCGATTCTCTGTTCTCCTGTATTTCTATCTGTCTCTGGCTGCTGGTAAGAACGGTGTGAGCTCCCCATTGCCTGTGTCTGTCACTCTAGCCCATAACTGCACCTGTGTGATCCTCTAAATATACCCTAGTGCTGTAAATCTTAAAGCCTGCCACCAAGTGTCCAATAATAATACTGCCAACATAAATAATCTACCATCATCATAATGGCAGCTTGGCTCCAACACATTATGACAAGGAGATTGTCAAGTCTTTTCAAAGGGACATTTCTACACAATTGGCTGAATACTGTCTGTAGGTATAGAAATGATTCATTTCACAACTTTCTAAGATCAGTTTAGGTCATGAGGTTGCATCATATAGCAATATTATATTCTGTGGCTGCTTTGAAAGGTCATACCATTGATACACATTCAATTGGTCATTGGTCTGATTGTTGTGGTCATCAAACGATTTGTAACCAAAAGCTAATTGTGCACTGAATGTAACATACAACCTTAACTGTAATGTAATGCAATATATTCAGCTCATGGAGTACTGAGCCAATGGTTCATAACAAAGTTATTATGAACCATCAGCGCAATGAAAACCTTTAATACAACCGAAAACCTTTAGTACAATTGTTGTCCCTTCTAAATCTTCCCCAATGTGGGCTTTGAAGTAAAGCAGAGTGCTGCTTGCAGTACAATGTCACAATATGTTGTAGCGTATACAGTACATCCGTCATACAGCAGTGGTTCTCAATTTATTTATTTTATTTGGACACAATAAGGACCACTCCAGTCCAGTCAGTCCAGTGTGTCCTGAGCTACATAAAGACAGGCTGGCCAGGTCACATCAAAAGCGTGGCCATATTGGCGAAGCCGTATACGTTTTCGCCAGCATGCTGCGCTCTTGAGTGAAACCTATAGCCCTCTCAAATTCAAATATGACGTTATACGATTTAAATCGTATAACGTGTATCGTATATTAGTATATTAAGGCGCTGACCTGACCTGTATTACTTACTTCATCCTCCGCCGTCAGTTTTGTTGGAAAATCTTTGCTTCCAATCTGGCCAGGTTGCCGGCTTCGTGAAATCCAACTGATCCGGGGAGGGAAACTTCGCCACAGCGATGCACACACACACGTTCAAAAGTCTCAAAGTTACTCTTCTCTTCCTTCTCCAACTGTTAAGTTAACTTCTGACACCATGTAACGTTTTGATACGCTTGAGTTGTAATCTTACTTTAGATTAGAAGAACACAGGACGCTCTGACAACTCGATCGTTTATTCACGTGTGCCAATCATTCACAACCATAGACTGTACACAACTCACACATACCGGCGTGCGCATGAGCACAACAGACTTGGCATAATGGCATATGTAGTCCTATTAGTTTGACACATGTAGTTCACTTTACAGCTAGTAGGCTCTGGTAGCATAGTCTGGTAGTAGCTAGCTAGCCAGGTTGGGGGCGGAGTTTCGGCAGTGGGCTCATTACATATTTAAATATCACCGTGATACGTCACGCGGTGATATGACAATCTCGACCCCCGCAGATATGATAAAAAAAACGCGAAATGGTCTTATTCCACAGTGCTGTAAAATAAGTTCCAATTTTTTTCCAGGGTTTCATAGATGACCGTGTTACATGTGTAATATGTCTATAAGAAAATAGCATAATTTGCTTTACAGCCACTATTATAGTCATATATATTATAGTCTAATAATATATAGTATATTATATATATTATAGTCACATATCATTATATTGATTGAATTTGCCCAAGTCAAACCAAACGCCAATCGTCATCAGTCTGATCATGACAACTTCCTGTCATTCGACCAATCACTAATACTCTATGCCAATCACGTGTTCCAAATTCTGATAAAATGCCAAAGAAGAAGAACTCAGCCGTTCTCAATCCGGACAACGGTTTGATAGTTTGATTCAAACGAAGGCAAACAGTGGTGTATTTTGGTGCAAAATAAAATACTCTGCGTTCGCTCCGCTCGATAATAGTCTTCTTTTTAGTGGTAAGTACGGTAATCCAATGCTGTTGTTATTTCTTGACCAAATGTTAATGTTATTTAGATGGCCAGTTGTTTAGACAAATGCAATATTTTGCCTGCGGTGTGTAGTTTATTCGAGGCACCACTAGATTTTGTTCTCTCGGCACTCCACTGCGACGTGGAGAACTTTGGCAGGAGTTCATGCTTATTCCGATAAGTCGATCGGGATAAAGGCCCTGCTAAATGGCTAAAGTGTTGTTCATTGAAATTTCGCAAAAAGTCATGTTCGGCTAACGACTGTTTGTTACTTTACAGTGTTTTCGGCGCAGGCATACTTACCTCGAAGAAATGGAGGCACATATTGTTGCGAGTCTGCTCGGCCAGACTGTGAACATAAGCAGGAGCGATGGTCAGTCCATGTCATTTCTTTGCTCTATATTCCCATAATCATTGCAGTTAATGCTAACTAGTCTTTTTGTGTAATTGTGGGAAGGTTTTTTTAAATGGGATAAGTATTTATCCTATTTTCAACTTAACTTCAACTGTTCACTCAGCAAATGTTTCAGCTATGCCTTCCTCTGTACTAGCGGCTATTTGTATTCAGCCCTTTCCCAAGTAAGTCTCACACCTGAAGCTGATTATCTCAATCAACAATTCAATTGGGGTCGCGTAGGAGAACTTCAACTGTAGGCTATGGACCAGAGCAAGTTCAATTAATAATATACATGCAAACCACTGCCCCTATTAAAAATGCACTTATATCTTAGCCAGAGCTTACTTGCCGTATGACTATTTCTGCGTGCATATAAATTGTAAGAGCATAATTCAGACATTTCTTTTTAGTAATGGTCCAAGTATGCCCTGGTTGAGCTGTGTATTTTTAATAGGGGCATGATTTGTATGAGTTTATTGAAAGGGCTTTGGGTATATGACAGACTTGCATAAGCCAGGGACAAAAGGACTGAAGACATGGCCAACAATGATTGAATATGACATTAAAGAACATATCCCTGATTTTGGGTCTACTGTAATATCATTGCCATTGATAACTCTATGTTGTAGTGAGTGATCCAGTTCTCTGATACATTTTTTTTAAAACGAATGTATGAAATGTAT
Source organism: Protomyctophum bolini (assembly GCF_963924005.1). Taxonomy (NCBI): domain Eukaryota; kingdom Metazoa; phylum Chordata; class Actinopteri; order Myctophiformes; family Myctophidae; genus Protomyctophum; species Protomyctophum bolini. The sequence goes on from NC_137876.1 coordinate 38,718,236, forward strand.
GTTCATACCCATTTCATGAATCTATATGCAACTAGGCAGAGTTCATTCTTCTGTGGTGAAGTCCGTGGACGAAGCCAAAGGTGCGGTTATGGTTGCGTGGACAGAGGGGAATGCAATCAAAAGGAAGGAGGCAAGTGTCAAAGCTGGTGTTTATGGATTTGTTAAGTCGGCCAGGTCAACAAGTATTCACCCTTGGTTGACAAATGTTTCACAGAAACCCTGCCTAACCTCTACCCATGTTCATCTGTGGTGTACAGGTGGATTTTGAAGACCTGAACGCCCACAACAAGGAGCTGCTGCCTCACCTCACCTCTTTGGTTGTGAAAGAGACTCCATGCATGGACAAGGCAAGTGTGAACAAGGTTTCCATGCAATCAAGCTTATTTGGCTTTTCCCTTAAAGTGAAACCGATGGTGGCCTGCACTGGAGAGTGGAGATTTCCCCTAGCCTTGTTTGTACTGATTGTTCTCCCCCCTCCCCCTTTTGGAATATCCACATAGTGAGTCTGTAACCGGAGATGAAACTGCATGCATGGGTGTGAGCTTCATATAATTGGGCCTTGCTAATGTTCATAATCATTTTGTGTCTCGGAGGACTAGACACGTAAAAAACCTGCTTACCAGTGACATAATCGATGATTAATCTAATCTAATAGGAACTCCATGCTTTCTATTACTGGAAAGTTGGCATGCTGTAATGGAATCCATTGTACTTAATCTAAAACATTGAAATTGTTTGCTGGGGGAAAAAACTGCCTAATGGTGGTCTGGTAAATCGCTCCTATGAAACGCAGAGTAGAAACTTATCATGAGCATTAATGAGGACCACTATATGGATGAAGTTGTCCATGAGTGATATGGCTTGTTGCATGAGCTCATGGTGTCATGTCTGTCATGATAACTGTACACCTGTCTCTTTTCTTTCCATTTGCAGAAATACCTTAGCCGCCTGCGCTCGTCCAGAATTCCTGCTCCTCCAACTGGTATGTAAATTGGTTTTCACTACACTTCTGATTCACATCCATTTTTGGCATTTGTATATATTGACTGTTTTCTCCCAACAATTTCTTTCTTTTTTTTTAAACGAAAGCCACTGTTCCAGCAGCCGTTGTGGCTGAACAGACGGGTTGGCATGCTATACATGTTTCTCTTTGTAAAGCTGATAATCACAATCACTTATTCTCCATAAGGTCATGAACGGGTGTTTTGGGATTATATTGCCTGTAAAGTCATTGTGTAGCTGATGATCATATCTGAACAGGTTAAGGGGGTGAAATGAAATCGTAATTTAATGGTTTTATGCAAGCCTATTAGGAAAGGAGTGTATTGTACCATCACATGGGACATGTGTAGATTTTTAAATTATTTAACGAGGACAATGCACATTAATCAACATGTCATTTTGCAAATGTAAATTAGCCAGAGTTGGCCATAAGCTAATTTTAATACATTTTGTTTAGATGTTTTAAATTTAATGTGAAAACAGTTAATCACATCTGACTATGCAATGACTTTATGCATGTTCCCTTATAGGCAACCCCATGAAATGCTGCATTCAATTGATAAAGTAATAATCACCAAATGGGATTTAATATGCTTTTCGTTTCAGTCTTGTAGATGATTTTAATACCTGCTGAGCATAGCCTTTCACTTTTCGGTGGGGGTGCATGTCAGTCTTTAAGGGCAGCCCTGCCGATTTAACCAGACTGTTAAATCTGTGATGGAGCTCTGAAATTCTGATGACACTTGCTGTAGACTGCCGTTCCAGCACCTTTGCAGTTGTCTTTTGCAAACTGCTTTTGCTGTGTGGCTCAGAAACCCCAAGTCTTTGTTTCTCTCCCCAAGTGCATGCTTTAGTTTACTTTGAAATAATCTCCTTTTCCACATTGTGTAAAAGTAAAGTTCAATCATTGCTATCACAACTCGGGTTGCTGTTTGACTTACATTTCACTTCTTTAGTTTCCAGGGCTTCCAGGACAAGGCAAAGGTGCATGTTTGTGGCTCCACTTCAACCGACATTCGTAGAGCCAACTCCTCTAAACTCTGCCCTCCCCTCAACTGGAACTGGTTGGTATTCACTTCACCCCCTGATCTGGCTACATAAGACTAACATGCATGCATCTGTATATTTATAACTAACTCTTATCTCTCTCTCCTTAGTGGCCACCAAAAAGGTGAGGAAGGAGAAGGAGGCAAAGGAGAACGAAGAAGCCCAGGACATTGTAAACAACATGGTCAAAGGTCAGGATTGGGGGGTGGAATCATATTCTCTGTCAACTAGCTGAACTACAACTGACAATGAACCATGTGTTACAAGAAAATGTTTCTTAGCAAAGGACTAGACTTGTTTTTTGTTTTCTTTTACTGACCGTAATGTTGCATATTCTGTATACAGGCCCAAGACCATCCATGGCTCCAAAGGATAAAATCAAGCCCAATAAAAGGATGTCTGGTGTTGCGAAGCCCCCTGATGCTCCAATGAAGAGGGGGAAGGTGAGACAAATTGCCTAGTAATTGTGTCAAGGGAATCCAGTTAATCGTCTAAGGCAGGGGTTCTCAACGTTTTGTCCCGGGGACCCCCGGAAATGCTTCGGCATGTCTCATGACCCCCTCCCCTCCCCAATTCAAATTGACCACTACAATAACCTTAATAATAGAGAAGATAGATACATCATAAATAAATGTGTGTACTGTGCGACTGCGTACTATGTATTGTAAACTCTTAATTTCCATTGTCCAGCCATTCAGTAGCAAAATAAACAATTACGTCAACTATGTTCATGCACTTGCCCTAGCCATAATGGCCTTACAGGCGTATGCAAAGGCAAACGATTATGGAAGTTGGTTTGTATATTATGTAGACATGGTTGCAGTCAACTGTTTTGTATATTTTTATTTAACCACAGTAGTTGCAGGTGAAAGTAGCTGGTCCAGTGTCTATGCCTTCTGCAACTGTTGTCCCTGCTATTGTCACTCACTGGACTGGCAGATTTAGGCTGAGGCGTGCTGGTAGACTCCATTTGTCCTTTGGTTTAATTCCCATTTGTTTCCTGCAGTTTGGAGGGGTCTCCCAGTCCCGGCTGGGAGACCAGAGGTTTTATGAAATGATCGAGGAGTTCAGAGAGACCCTGGACATGAACCCTCCCCAACCTATGGATGAAGTAAGATGTTAACTTTATTATTTTGTAACGTGTATATGGGTGATTGTAGCATTCACCCAGAATCACTAATGGGAGCTGTACTTATTAGGGCTGCAAGATATTGGGAAGCGTGCATTAACTGTATTGAATATTGTGATGATATGGTCCGGTTTGCTGCTCACATGGAACCCAGGTGTGCGACTGCGTGACTGGGTCTAAAGGAAGAAAAAAACATAACCTGAATTGTAATGGATTATTTTCCATATTTTGTAGCCCTACCTACAGTACGACCTAGTATGTCAGCTTGGCACATCTTTGATGGCTTATCGCTGATCTCAGTTTCTCAATTCTGATCTTAATTTCTTTGTACAGGTGGAAGATCAAAAGTTATGCGTGTGCATCCGCAAGCGGCCGTTTAACAATAAAGGTAAGCGGGCCATTCAACAATGTTTAAAGAAGAAACATGTTATCGAAACCTGTAATCAGTTTTACATGGAATTACATTTAGTAGACTGCTTTATTTATTTTCCCTGATCTGTCATGTTCCCAGAACTGGCTCGAAGGGAGATTGATGTAGTGTCTGTGCCCGGCAATGGAACTGTGCTGGTCCACGAAACCAAGACCAAGGTGGACCTCACAAAGTACCTGGAGAATCAGGAGTTTCACTTCGATTACTCCTTCGATGAGTACGCCACCAATGACATGGTCTACAGGTAATCCGATGGCCTATTTCTTTACTCCAGTGCTTCTCAAACCCCAACGTGCTATACAGCCCAAATTATTTATTTTTAAACAAAAGACCAACTCATGCTCCATATGACGGCATATGTTTTTGAGCAGAATGTTGCAGATAACTTTCATTGGTCTGAATTACCTCTCAGTTTGAAATGCCACTGTTTAGAACACCAGACGAGGCCTTTAGATCTTAGCAGTTAGCAGTTCCCATCTCTATGCTCAGGTATTGTGACTTTGTGGGACCCATTTCCCTACACGTCATTGGTTTTTAGATTGCAATTAACCACTGGAAACATGGCATCCCTGTTCTGGGCCAACATTCAGCAGAAGTGGTTAAAAGGACAGGATTAATTATTCCCCCCCCCCCCCCCATAGGTTCACAGCCAAACCCCTGGTCCAGTCGATCTTTGATGGTGCCATGGCAACTTGCTTTGCGTATGGACAAACGGGCAGTGGAAAGACCCATGTAAGTGTGTCTGTTCATAGTGCCGGAGAACACATGATCCACATTTGATGCACTATGGGTTGAATCTTTGAGCCTACTAATGCAGTAGTTAAAATGTACCATGTGCTTATGGTATGTCACTTTACTTATTTTCAGACCATGGGAGGTGACTTCTCTGGGAAGCGCCAGAACAGCACTAAAGGCATCTATGCCTTGGCAGGTAAGCCATACTCATACAATTTCCATACCAAAAACTATGTCTTAAAAATGGCTACCTCATGGATTAAAGGTCTCCGTCAAGCATAAAATGCATTGCGACACCACACATTGTATGCTTGTAGATGGCTCATTGCTGGTTAATTATTTTGGATTAAAACTTGCAATAAATGCAACGTCAATGTTCCAGAAAATTCTATTGAGCTCAGATATGTAAGCAAAGGTTAAAGCCTCAATCTTCGATTTCTTAAACTGGTTGGCTATGGCAGGCTAACAAAACATAATTATGCTAATTGTTTATGAAACTGCTAATTCACAAACCAATCACACTAGGACTTGGACCTAGCAACATCTTTCAGTAATTAGATTTTATTATTGCTTTCATTCATGTGACCCCCACTAGGCTAGTTAAACCACTTAATCCTGTATATTACGGGGTTCCCTAGCTTCACTGAAAATCTGATTATTTTAGCTGAAGATCGCCGTTCACATTGCGCTGTGAGCTTATAGATCTGCTATATGGGGCAGAAATGGGTCAACTTGCACATTTATTTTGTCCCTTACACAGCCCACGATGTGTTCAGCCTAATTACCAGCCGGAGGTATGCCCACTTGGCTCTCTGTCCATGCGTCTCCTTCTTTGAGATCTACAATGGCAAGGTATGAAAACTATGAATCTAATAAACATGTGCTGTTGTACCCAAATGTGTAGCGATCACTTACATTTTCAACCTAATCTTCGTATCTGATTTCTAGTATCTCTAGTCTAGAACAAAAGCCTAACCAAATTTGATGTAAAATCCAAGTAAAAATTCATTCAGTTGTGAAAACAGATAGTCTTTGGGCCAAGCCCCTAGGGCCTAGGTTTGTTTCCATTGTGTTCCTCTGGATAATATCGGCAGATATGACTCTGCAAATCAAGATTGGATCATATCTTTCATAATCGTGCACCCCTAATTATAAAGAGGGATGGAACATGGCTGGAATGGTCCTGAAGTCCTACATCATTATGGACTTGTGTGGAGGGGGGAAAATAGTCGATACCCCTTGGCTTTTACAGTTATCTGTTTTTAGAAAAGTTGTATTAAAAACACTTATAGTGTCTATAATGACATAGCAGATTGAAGTGGCTAAGCGTTAATATCTGGCTGGAACTCCCTGCCCAGCTGCAGGGCTGGAGCCCTATCGGAAAACGAGGAAGTGAGTTGATCAAATGCAATATATTTTCGCTACTGCTTCGTCTATTTCTCGCTCGAATATTTTCAGACATTTTTGAGAGCAATGTTTAGCTGCAAATGACATTGTGTGCATTTACATGGCTGTCATGTTGGAAACGGCAGTAAATCAGCAGGGCGCAGCTGGTGCTCCGAGGGTTTGATTAGGCATCGGTCTGTATTAGAGTATGTTATCAGAAATAACAGACCGCTGAATTCACCGATTGACCAATCGGAATAAAGCATTCAACAAGGCCATTGGTGGGCTGTGTGGACCAAATGAACCAACAACATGACAAAGTGTTTTGTCATTTCAGGTCTATGATTTATTGAACGACAAGACCCAACTGACCCAACTGAAGATCACTGAGGATGATCGGCAGCAGGTTCAGGTGGTCGGCCTGCAGGAAGTGGATGTCTCTGCAGCGGAGGACGTCATCAAGATTATAGAAGTTGGCAGTGCTTGCAGGTACAGTATATTAATGCTGAACAATGTCACCCATGTTTGTGAAGTCTTCGTTTTCAAAAATGGCAGATCTACAAGCCAATCTACTTCCATTTTTAACCCATGAAGACCTGAGACCAGATTCTACAAAATGTCTTTCAAATCCTGACCGGATAGGTGGTGCACTGATGCTCAAACCTTTTCATGTCAAGGACCAACAGAATTATCTGCAGACCCCCATCTGAAAATATGTTCAGTCACCCCAGAAGCAAATATTTGAGTTAACAATATTCACTGTGATTATTCTTTTCCCCCCAGAATATTAGCACATTTTCCCGATTATTATTATTTTTCTTCTCCAAAATAGCCATTTCTCAACCTCTAAAGTTACAAAAATAATGGTTAAAAGCTAAGCCGACACACTCTCTGTTCTACTGACTGTTCTCTTCTGTCACTCCTATAGGACGTCTGGCCAGACGTCTGCGAATGCCAACTCGTCCCGCTCCCACGCCATCCTCCAGATTGTCCTGCGATGCAACGACCGCGCCAGGACCTTGCACGGAAAGTTCTCTCTGATCGACCTGGCTGCACGGAAAGTTCTCTCTGATCGACCTGGCTCGGACATCAGCAGCAACGACGGTGCCACAATGGTGGAAACCAATGAGATCAACCGCAGCCTGCTGGCCCTAAAGGTATTAACCATAGATGTAAAACAAACTGCAGCGGCCTCATTGGCCGCTGCAGTTCGTTGGAGGGGCGGAAGAATTTACACTGGGGCAGGAAGTACATGGTAGTGTGGAAGGCACGTTGCGTCACACTACCACACATTCTAGCCAATCACAGCGCATTTTTTCCTGGCCTTATCAGACCCGAACATGCGCTCTGTGACGCATGCTCATGCTTCGCAAGGAATCTTGGGAAAGTTTTGCCCTCCCTTGAGCACATGCCCTCCAGAGCCAGAAAGGGCGTCTACCTTTTATGTCTATGGTATTAAGACTGGCTGCACACTGTCTCTGAAGTTGCAGTGGGGAAGGAAAGGGCAGAAACCTTATCTCTATATTTTAACATTTTATTTAAACGCTCGACTACAACATCACACAAGCATCTAAACCACATTGCGAGTGTGTAGATCTGCTGCTTTGTTACAGAGTTTGAATGCTGACTGAGAAGTGACGGTTTTGGAAATGATATGAATATTTTACTTATTATTATTTTACTACTCTATTAATCTGCTTTAGTTAACATGAATGTTATTTATAACCTAACTAGCCAACCCTATTTTACTTCGGTACGAAGGTATGGCATCAAAAATGCACTTGGAAAGTACAGTACATGACTTGCTCTCTGAGTTCCCAGAAGTTCTTTCTTGCCACCTTACTGTTTTAGATGCTGAGTTAAAGCTGACATCTCAGAGGTCCTTTAGTGACATCTAGAGGCAGTGATTGGATATTACACAAATCCATGAGCTGCAAAATGGACTGAATTCTAAAATGCACTTCAAAATGTTTCTCCAGTAATTTGTAGTCTGGGCTTTTAATGAATAAAGTGTTTCTCTCACTCCCACAGGAATGCATTTGCTCCTTGGGGAGGAACGGGGACCATGTGCCGTTCAGACTGAGCACCTTGACTAAGGTACTCGGAGACTCCTTCATCGGTGAGAAGTCCAGGACCTGCATGGTATGTATACAAACATGGAACCATTAAAATGCCTACTGGCATCCAGTGTGTTTCGGAATAAATCAATTAAATAAAAGCAATGAGTTCTAAATATTTAGGTGCATGTCAGTCAATCAAAAGGCAACCTTCCTTCAGTAATAACATGCACGACTACAACATGTGACGTGTTAAAGAAATAATTTTGCAAAAGTCATGACTGATGCACCATTTCTCATACTGCAGTTTACTCGGAAAAAAATTATCTGTCACTTTGTTAGTTCCTACTTTGTTATTTATAGAAATTGGAAATCCATTTGCAAAAACAGACTTATTTGTATTATACGCAGACAAAAAGGAATCTGAGCCACTTTGTTTTTGCAAATGACTGTCGATTAGTATCGGCAATAAAATGTATGCTAGAAATTACTCCGGTCTCCTGACTAGAAGTTTTGTATAGGCTCTATAAAGCCCCATAGGCTAGCAATTCTGTTGGCCTAGGACTTCTCTACTTGGAAGTGCCTACAAAATTACATATACACTGGTATTTGAGTATTTTTGCTGCCAACAGATTGGAGAAGAGTAAAAAAGACCTGACGGATGAAAAATGCTTTAAAACCATGCAAATGACTGGTGCTCAGTTGGTTAACCATGAATATTAACGTACATGCACCTTTCCTCCTTCTCGCCAGATCGCACTGTGCGCTCCAGGCATGGCTTCATGTGACTACACCATGAATACGCTGCGCTATGCGGACAGGTAGACATTTATGTCATGAAACTACACCTGTGGTCCCCATTTGTACACTTAACAGAGTTGGTTCTGGACCTGTTTGGAACCTTTCTAGAAACCCTGAGGGTCCCTGGACCTTGAGTTTCTGTCCACTCGGAGTGCGACTGGAAATTGGTACACCGCAAACTCGATGATGTTAACTATTCTCCAGATCATTTCTTCCACTTACCACTTAGTATTTACTGTGTATAGAATCTACTCTGTACCGTGTATAGAATCGACTCTGTAAAATTAGAAAATGGTATTTACACTGAAGAATTCTCTCAATCAACAAATGTGATTGTAAATATCGTTTAACTTTGTATCAAATCATTTTGCAATGCAAATAAATCAATTATTGATCAAAATACTAAGTACGTGTGCATTGTATTTAGACATTTTAAGAAAAGGTTTAATTACTTTTCAATATCGCTACACTTGTCTATCGATAAATGTGTATTTGTTCATGTCAAGGTGTGGGTTGGTCCATATGTTAGTTACTTCAAATACAATGTCCATGTATGCCAGAGAACCACTGTTTACTTATGTATATCCATAATGTTTCCCTTAACCCATTTAGACCTGGTGCCTGGTACCTTTGAATCCGGGAGCTAAATGGGTTAAAAGAAAACTGCACTATCCACACGTTTCACACTGATTTAATTTCTTTGTTACTGTGGATTTTAAATAATTGTCATCAACCATGTATCGTTACACCTGACCCTTACCATGCATATACACAGAATGGCCATGCATACAGATACAATTCACCTCTTGATTGGGTTTTCTTGTCATTTCTATTAGGGTGAAGGAGTTGAACGGTCCCAAGGCCCCGCGACCCGCCAAGGCAGCAAAAGCCTTAGACAGCAGCTCATCAGAGGAGGAGGAGGAGGAAGAGGAAGAGGAGGAGGAGGTCAGATTGGACACGGCTCCCAAATATCCTGACTGAAATATTAAGTCATACTAGTCTCTGACATTGATTGTTTTCCTCTGCAGGACTCGGTCCAGTCTGACCCCTACGCTCTGGTGACTGAGCTAAAGAACAAGGTCCAGGGCGAGATAGAGGTAGAATTTCCCTTGACTAATAACATGTCCTTGTTACTTTTTGAGACAGTTTCTGGCTTGGTGTTTGACGCTTCAAGTCATAGCTGCGTTATTGGAATTTGGCCACTTAAATTCTATATACTTATGTTAGGTGACCTGGGTATACTTTTCCCCCTCTTTTCCATTACCAATTCTCGTAACGCACTTTTTGCCAGTGTTATCAATGTCCAGGAGAGGGATGCATATGGTTCATAAAATTGCATCTTGATTTGATTGTTTTCCAGAGATTCCAAGTGTCTCAGAGAGCCAGTGAGGTTCTTGAACCAATGAAGCACATCTCATATGACGTGGCGGTTGCCCTCCCTGATCTGCTGGACTACTCGAGACGTGTGCGAGAATATTCCAGCAGTCTGCAAGGTTGGAGTTATTTATTACTCTTTAGATTGAGTGTCATGATACTTCTTGTGACCAAAAGCATTGCATAAGCAAGCCATGGTGACTGCCATTTTAATGAATAGGCTAGTGAGGGCATATCGTTGCTGTCTGGAAACCTTGTATCCATATTTCAACTTCTGTTTTATTGGGGTGGAGGGGGAATTGATGCCTGGTCATAGAACATGCAAAAGTAGCAAAGTATGTATAGCATTGTGATCGTGTCATTTAAATAAGCTTGTTTTTGTCAGTTGGTCTTATAAAAGTAGAGCTTGTGACCTATATTGGCTCCTTGGAACAGTTTATTTTATTTTTTATACCTTGTCCTGAAGGTAACATGTTTGGCCATTTAGTAAGGCCTTGTGTAACGCAACACTCAGTGGCTTTAGTTTAGGTCTTAAACTGGTCTAGTTTCTGCCCAACAACATGATTGAAGGTGTAGCAACTTTATCACACCATATCAACATGAAGATCAACTGAATGCTATCGTTTCTCGTCTTTGAATTTTTCTGTGCCTTCAGCCTTGACCTTTTTGTGTTTAGTCTTTATTTTTTAGCAAACTGACATGTGTCTGTTCGGGTGGAAACCTGGGGCACGTTCAGAAATGGCGCACTGTGCAATGCAAACTAATAGGCGAGTGCACTCCGGTGCGTTATTTCCGAACGCACCCCTAATGTGTCAACGGTTTCAAGATTAAAATTTAAAAACATGGCAAAGTAGTAGATCGGCATGCAACACGTCTGTGCTGCGTTTCGAGCTTGCAGATCTGCTACTTTTGATGCTGTAGTTGATCAAGGTACGATTATGATTTATAATTGTGTTTTCCTCTGTCACCATGTAGCTGCTGTGGAGGCTCTGCAGGCTGCTGTGGAGGAGGAGCGAGTGTCACGTCTGCCTAAACCATCAGGCTCCCGCCGCCGCTGAGTTCCGTTTGAAGTTGTTCTAATGTGTTTAATGTGTTTTGTTATGTTGAGGTTTTAAATGTGTTTTGTAATAAAGTAATTTGTCATACTACTTGGGTAATTTTGTCTTTATCTTTGGAGTCTTCCCATGTCTGTGAAATGATTCCTAAAGCTATTTTGCCAAGATGCTGGTACAGTAGCTCCTAGTTGCCTATGGGCTCATTTCCCCTAATCTAAGGATGAGGCTGTCATTTTACAGATTGGTTAAAGTGTTGTATTAATTCTAATGAGTCTTGCTTGATATGCTATGAAACTGCACACATTTGACCACTTAACATGGCAACTGATGTGTAGGAAAAGTGTACTTGTGTAAATATTGGACTGGGGTTGACTACTTTGTCCCTCACTGCCGATTTGATTGTGAACTTGGTAGGGTATGGTCACACCAAACTAATTCTGTTTATTAAGCTGCCTCATGCTACAGAAACAGGAGATGGGCCCCTGCCCTGTATGGGCTTACTTACATGGGCTACTAGTGATCTGCAACTTGGCCGATGTGTCTGTCATGGCACAGACTCCATACTATAGAACCAGCTGAATCGTGTGTACTATATTATGGATACGGTTTTGTAGTAGGTGGTCTGTAGGTAGATGGCACCTGTTTAAAAATTGAGGGATGACAATTTCAAATGGCCTGTAGATTTGAGACTATGATTTGAGAGTAACCCTCAAATGTATTGTGTACAATGGCATCCCATAACTGACAAACATCAGGCAAAGGCAATAGGCATGCATTATGTAAAGTGTTTCAGTTTTTAATTTTTCTTAGTTCTAGGATCTGAGGAGCATAAAATGGGAAAGTTTATTATTGGTATTGGATTTGGATAATTTATGGTGAATATTAAAGTGGCTGTAAAGCAAAATAAAAAGATGATACAATTTGTATTCCCAGTTTGTCACGCCACAGAGTAATGTGTTATTAACCAACACACCAAATTTGAATGATGAAAAAAATCGCTTCGTTTCAGGAATGATGTTTAAAAATGGATGAAATACAATGCAATATTTTCTGGCCTCTCTGGCAAGGACTGTGGCAAGGACTGGCAATGACCATTGTACAGTTCGCGGGAAATATCTCTCCCCGTTTCGTCCAAACGTTATGTCGACAAGCTTTCCTCACGGACTACGACGAATATATAAATCATATTTAATACATAAGAAGGCTTCTATTTTATTACATTTTCTTTATGTTTAATTCATACTTAATTGTGGCCGGTGCGGGTGCCACACTCCAAAAATTGCTGATTTACAAGCTCACAACGCATCCCTGTGATGGAGTATGAGTTTGTAAATTGGCTATTTTTGAGATTTTCTGAGAACCCATCAGCCAAAAAGAAAAGGAAAAACAGCGCCTTGAAAGATATGCTTCAGTAAAATGGCTTTGTAAAAGGCAACACTGGTGGTGCATGGTCAAGCTTGGAACTGAATAGAATACAAAGTAGGTATGCCTAAATGTTTCCTTATTTAAAACTCTGGAAATCAGCGTCATATATGCCTACTAGCCTTAGCCTATCAATCTGGTACAATAATACATAAGCATTTCCATCCAACACTTTAAAACACGTGGATACGCATTAGGTATGAATGTCTAAAAAAGAACAGTAGCCTATAAAGACATGGCTATGGTATGTACACGATTTACCAATGTTTTCTAGTAATTGGATTCTAGCAGCATGGATTTTGTTTCTGCAGTTAATAATAGTAGGCTACAACAGAGCAGAGCATATTCTTACAAAGCTTTTTTTTACCATTAATAACTTTACATTTCTACCCCAAAATGGCACTTATGTTTTCAAGGCAAATCATTCTGTTTGACAATAAGCTATACTGTTGCGGATGTTATAAATTAGGTTCTATGATTACATTCCACATGATTTCCTCAGAGACCAGGTTCATTACAAGGTGGCTGTTTCCAATTTCAAAATCAATTTACACTGGCAATTTTACATTTAATCAACTTGGGAACAGCACTATATTTCCGGTGTCATACAAATGGCTTCAGCCTCACAAACTAGATATTACAGCCCTCTGAGCCCTGTGGGTTTTCTTTCTTTATCTGTTTTCATTTCTCCTCCAAATTTTGTCATTTTTCCAATTCTCAATTTCCCCATGTGTCACTGCCAACCAGCAGTGATAGGGACTGACTGGTCCTGGGGAGGATGGATATATCACCATATATGTCTATTCAGATACACATGAGGTCACCGACCACTTCTTTTCATCTGAGGAATTCCACTTTCACTGTGAAGGAATCAAAGTTTTAGCGTTTTCAGAGCTTTCACCCATTCTAACAGCTGACCTCGTATACCTCTGTCTCTGGGAAAGCGTGGCACACAGAACAAGCAGGTAGTACCGGGCACGCTGGGCACCGTGGCCTTTTGAAGCTAAACAACAGAGCACTGCCTCCCAGCACCTGTATGCATGCGCCCAGCCATCCAAAGTAAAGTGACCCGGCAGGGCGCAGGCTGAGGCGTGGTAACCTGGAGCCGTGACCTACGTCCTCCATCCCCAGTCTTTCCAGATTGTGGGTGTAAACCCCGAGGGCAGCCAGGCTGAAGAGTCCAGCCAGCGCCACCAAGAGGCCACCGATTGGCGCTATACCTCTCCGAGGGAGATCTGTCCAGCTGCGGACGCCAATACTTACAAGAACGATCCCGGCGGTGCACAGGAAGAGGGAGCTGAGCACCAGGCCTTGTGCCAGGCGAACCCGTGGGTCTCTCTGGTACGACCCTGCCACGGGCCAGCACTGCTTCAACTCAGAGTGTTGCACCTGCAAGCAGGTTTCCCACAGCCCGTCAGAGCGCAGTAAGAGCAGTGCATCCGTGGAGCCAGTCCTTATCCCCTTCAAACCTGACCGAGGAAGTGACCCTGTTCCTGTCAGATCCAGGCGCACCTGCCCCTCCCTCCACTGAGGGGTGATGGTGGCAGTGAAGACAAGGACCAATCCCAGTGGGGCAAACACAATCCCCATCACCATGGAGGCTGGAGTGTGCATTATGGGTAAGGTAAGTTCTAAACCTATATGTTGTCTGTCTCTCTCTCAGCTGTGAAATAGGTCCATGTATTTTCATGTGAACAGCCTCTCAATATCAGTCATCGTCATCGATGTGCTTCTCTGAGGTGGGGAGATTTTCCCAACAAAGGCTGTAACCAACGTCTTCACATGGAGGGACACAACCGAACATGTTGGCTCAACTTCTCTGTTAATCCAACAAGAAAAGGCAGAAGAAATATGGGCCTCATCGTGCCAGAAGTGTGTTGCTCTTCCAAACACTACGGTGACTTGATGAAATCTGTAATATAAGAGATAAAAGAAAGGTGTTTGTGTACACTTCCATAACCTCTCCATCTCCACCTCTTACCGTAGCTACAGCTTCTTCACTCCAGTCACTGAAGGGGAGAAAAACATGGGGATATCCAAAGGACTGGCAAAGATAGGCAGGAGAGGAAGAGGAGAAGAGAGAGAAAGAGTAAGTATAAGTAAGTACATTTTATTTATAAAGCACCTTTCGAAACAAGGTTACAAAGTGCTGAACAGTGACACAATATAAAACAATCAGGTTAAAACAAACATACTTAGTAGTAAAATAATGCAAGAAAAAAAGAATATATAGACCTACAGGTATAATCAATACTCAAAGATTAACACAGAAACAAAACAAACAGACATGCTAAGGAGATCAAGTGACAACATGGGAAAAATGTTTACGGAACAAAAAACGTTTTTAAACTGCTTTTAAAAATGTCAACTGACTTGGAGTTTCTCAAAGGCAAGGGCAGAGCATTCCACAAGGTAGGAGCAACCACTGCAAAGGCCCTATCACCTTTTGTTTTTAACTTGTTCGTCGGGATTTTTAAGAGACCTTTATCCGAGGACCTGAGAGGTCTCACGTTATCCTTAGGGTCCATGAAGTGCCTTAGGTCACATTCTCACCTAATACTTCGGTAGACTCAATGCGTATGGGCGGAGAATTTGGGATTCTTGCATATTTAATTTGCTGCGGTTTGCCTTCACACTGTCATTCGAAACGCAGCAGTTGATTAATGTACACGTCCTCATTTCGATCAGGGCTTCAGTCTCCTCATTCGACCACGTCTATCCACGGTAACGGGACATCTTTGCGCTGCGTAAAATATGCCTTCTCCGTCTCCAACTGTGTTCAGCTCCTCACCCGCCAAATTGTTTTCTTTATTTACTGCGGATTGCATTCACACCTGCACCGAATCGTAATCAAGTGCGATTGGAAGCGAAGTGAAACCCCCGTTTTTGCTTGGAGTAAAATGCGGTTCTTTGTTACGCATTAGGATTCGAATGAGCCTTCACACCTGCCAAACGAAGTGCACTTTCTGAAAATGCGCAGCAGGATTCGTTTTAATCGCAGCAAAGCTCTCTGGTGTGAATGTGACCTTAAAAGTGGTTAACAGGATTTTAAAATCTACATGGCCTTGATGGGTAACCAGTGCAGTCCAGCTAATACCGGGGTTATGTGTGCATTGAGTCCGTTACAGTAATCAAGGCGGAAGATACAAATGCATGCATGATTTTTTTCTAGATCCGGGGGCGAGAGAATTGGCTTTATTTTAGCGATAGATGATAAAAGCAGGATTGGGTGACCTTTTTGACATGGAATTCGAGGTTCATTTTATTATGAAAAAATATGATTGTGAGTCATTTTGCTTAAAAGAGAGATATAACTGTGTATCATCAGAGATAGAAAAGTGTTGCTTTCCACACCATCGTACAACAAGGTATAAATCAGACTTGACTGACAGACAGATAAGAGAGGCGAGCAGAGAAAGCAATAAATAAACTTGATGAGCAGGAGGAGGTGGTGTGTTGTTTCAGTGTTCTAAAACTGGACAGCAAAAGTCTCAGCCGTCGATGCCCGTTTCTGTTGCTAGGATACGGTGACCTGACCAGCCTCAGCCAGACTGTGCAGTGTGGCTTTATTTATCACATGGATGTCTTACATTCTACTCTGTACAAGTCCCCGCTGTGCGTGTGTTTGCACACTGTGTGTGTGATTGTCCGTGAGCATCATGTGTGCAATTATTTGTGTATGTCAATACACAACAATCCTTTTTTAATCTTTCAGACAGATCAGTGTAGACTAGGGTTTTCAACTGATTAAGAACCAGGGACCACCACCCTGACTGAGAACCAACCTGGGGACCACTGTTGTGTTGGGAGGAGGGGGATATGGGCGTTGTGTGTGGGGGGGAAATTAACCTTCCATATTAAACACATTTCCTTATAATGGTGACTCAACCATTGCGAGCTTGTATATATATACTATTCTGAGAACCACTGTTCTAAACCACTGTTCTGAATCCAATGAGTTTTCTGAAGTGAAGAACTTATATTGTTATATGTATAGCTAAAGTCTAAAATGACACAGATGCTTTACAGGTTTGAATACAGTAGATTAAAGCCTGCTAACGAACGGACTGCGCATGGTGTTGGTGACCTTGGAAGTATACTGAAATACTCAAGTAATGTCGTTAGACCAGAAGTCTGTCCAGCTGCTGTGTTACAACCTGAAGAAAGACACACAGTCCTCTGGGAAGGGAATGAAACAGCTCGACAGCGTCTACATACGTCCACACGTACATTCAACACACACACACACACACACACACACACACACACACACACACACACACACACACACACGCACACACACGCGTACGCACGCACACACACGCACACGCACACACACACACACACACACACACACACACACACACACACACACACACACACACACACAGCCAGAATCAATAAATGTCTGTGTGTGTGTGTCTCTCTCTCTCTCTCTCTCTCTCTCATAAACACAGAGACAGACAGGTGATAATGTAATGGCACATCTTTATTGCTGCTCACAGCTTTATAGACATTACAGTGTCTTCTCATCACCTTTCTTCCTTACAGCTGTGAGATCGTACACAGTCAAATCCTCATGTGTTAATATAACTCAGAGAGAGCTAGGGTACACATGGATTTGGAACCATTTTGTACAGACCCACAATGGTTGATAAATTGACACTATGGATATAGTGTGTGGAAACCTACACAATATATTTGCTGATATTTAATGACAGTATGAACAGCACTGATAAACATGAGATTTGTAGATGGCACATTATAAATGAGTAGTTTGCACTTGTTGCCTAAATTGATTAATACTCTTGTCCTGTATTGTTACATGACATATTAAGAAATAAAATGAAAAAGTTAAACAAATAGAATGTATATACCATTATTTTATTTGAGTTTGTATTATAGTGTACCAGAACACAATTCCGCTTGTAAATGGCCATGAAGACTATAGGACACATAATGAAATGAATCTATATGGTTTTCATCTCCAACATATTGCTGAGAAACATCAACACATATCATATCATTATGAAAGAGTACTTGGAGAGTTATTACATTTTATTTTATAGTCTTTTAAATGGCAGTATGATTTCAATGGTGGATCTATACAACGTATAGTCAAATCCTCAATAACTACGAGGGTATAGATGAACACTGAGGATTTTGCCATCCACGTCTGTTAAAATAATGAAACCCTTTAATTCTGCATGCAGGAATAATGTGGTTAACATGGTATTAGTCCAATTTACATAATTATTGATTATTGATCACATTATTTTTGTTTTATTTAATAGAGGATGCTGAGGAAGTATTTTTCAATTATATTCTAATATGTTAAGATAATTGAAATGGCAGATGACAGAAACAATGATCACAAAAAGAAAGAATATTATCTAGCAGAACTGCAGAACAGTAATTATTAATGAGAATGTTACGACTATGTCGCAACTATATTAATAGCTCTCACTCACATATGGACACCAATAACAGACACCAATGCAGAATGATATAATATTGTAGATATGCAGACATATACAAAATATACACAATATACACGCAGTCACGCACGCACACACACACACACACACACACACACACACACACACACACACACACACACACACACACACACACACATTTCCCCTTGCTTGGCTTGTCTGTCAATCAATAAGCACTCACTTACCATTCAGCAGAGGTAGTGGAATCTTCCTGCAGATCTGAACGGTTCCAGCTCCTATCCCTGCCTCCTCCTTCCAGCATCTTGACTCGATCAGTGTCTCTCTCTCTCTCTCTCTCTCTCTCTCTCTCTCTCTCTCTCTCTCACCACTCTCTCTGAATCCCTTCTCTCTCTCTCTCTCTCTCTCTCTCTCTCTCTCTCTCTCTCTCTCTCTCTCTCTCTCTCTCTCTCTCTCTCTCTCTGTATCTCTCTGTCTCTGTTGCTGTTTATCTCTCTGTCTGTATCTCCCTGTCCACTTTCTATCTTTTTGTGCCTCTGTCTCTTTTGTTTACTGACTATGTGTGTGTGTGTGTGTGTGTGTGTGTGTGTGTGTGTGTGTGTGTGTGTGTGTGTGTGTGTGTGTGTGTGTGTGTGTCTCTTCGAGGTTCTCCATTGTTCACCCAACAAAACAGCTCAAGTCCCTTTTATGCTGCAGTCCTGATTGCAAATTGCTCACCAGATCTGAATGTTTAGAGATTTGACTATTTGTGTGTTGTAGGTTGATGCTTTGAGATTGTATGTGAGAAGTGTGTGCAACAACTGAACATTGTGTGTAGTGTTTGGACAACAAGGTAATGTGTAGTGTAAAGAAAGTCAGAGTATAATGCAGATAAGGGAGTGTGATGTGATGCAAATTGTGTCGAGCGATTAGGTACATGAAGTGAAGGTTGTACACATTGTGCCAAGTTTTGTGTGTTAACAATCATGAAAAACTGTAACCACCCTGCATGGCATCCCTATTTTGGTCATGACATTATAATGATCAAGATTTTCTAAATTGTTTACAGTGAAAATGGCAGATTGTTGTAAGCTTGTATAGATGGGATATTATCACTCCCCATCATACAGTGATGGGTGGTATATAAGTTACTGTAAGTAAGTGGTTAACCACACTGATGCTCATCGTCCCACAAAATATAAATCACCCCCCACTGATGTGTATTGACTCTTTTGGAGCACAAGGGGCTGCTATAGTACACTGCATTGTCTACATATGCACACAAGCATGCACAAACACACTCTCTCTCTCTGTCTATCCAAAAATAGGTCTATGATTTTCAAGAATTCAATCATTCTGATTCAAAGCTTCGTCGTAAACTGCAGGCTACACAAATGTTGACTCTTATCTGAACCCCTGACACCAGACATGTATAATTCATCAGGTTTATGCTGTAAATTATGCTAGTGGATGTGTTATAAAATATTGTTCACCTGCCCATCTAATGGTCTTAGCCATTACTTTATGGCCCTGCATATAAAGTGATGGTTATGAATCTACAGCAACCGTAAAGCAGGGATACTCAAATAGATTTACCTGTGGGCCACATTACAAAAATGGCAAGGGGCCAGGGGCCAGTAGATAAAATTACGACATTAATGATACTTGATAACTTCTCTCTTTCAATTGCTTTATTTTCGCAAAATGTATCAAAGTACAATGTGCATGCACACAATATGTAAATAAATAAATGTGTTACATTTTCTTGCATAAACACAAAGAGCTGTTTCCATAACTGCACAAATTATTGCACATAACATGAGTAGCTGTTATAATAACATAATAACATAACATGAGTAGCTCTTTGCCTGCCTGCCTGCCTGCCTGTCTGTCTGTCTGTCCATGAGTAGTTATTTGTCTGTCTGTCAATGAGTAGCTGTCTTACTGTCTGCCTGTCTATGAGTAGCTGTCTGCCTGCCTGTCTATGAGTAGCTGTCTGTCTGCCTGCCTGCCTGTCTGTCCAATTGTCCATGAGTAGCTGTCTGTCTGCCTGCCTGCCTGTCCAATTGTCCATGAGTAGCTGTCTGTCTGCCTGTCTGAGTAGCTGTCTGCCTGCCTGCCTAATTGTCCATGAGTAGCTGTCTGTCTGCCTGTCTATGAGTAGCTGTCTGCCTGCCTGCCTAATTGTCCATGAGTAGCTGTCTGTCTGCTTGTCTATGAGTAGCTGTCTGCCTTCCTGCCTGTCCAATTGTCCATGAGTAGCTGTCTGTCTGTCTATGAGTAGCTGTCTGCCTGCCTGCCCAATTGTCTATGAGTAGCTGTCTGTCTGTGAGTAGCTGTCTGCCTTCCTGCCTGTCCAATTGTCCATGAGTAGCTGTCTGTCTGTCTATGAGTAGCTGTCTGCCTTCCTGCCTGTCCAATTGTCCATGAGTAGCTGTCTGCCTGCCTGTCCAATTCTCCATGAGTAGCTGTCTGTCTGCCTGTCTATGAGTAGCTGTCTGACTGCCTGCCTGTCCAATTCTCCATGAGTAGCTGTCTGTCTGTCTGCCTGTCTATGAGTAGCTGTCTGCCTGCCTGCCAGCCAGCAAGTTGGTTAACAGAAAATAAATTGTTATGGCTGAGTAAAATAAAATACAATAAACACAATTTGCCTGAAAATAGATTACCCAGCTATGACCTTTTTCATGAAAAAAAATGAGTAGTGATATGGCTGACTGAGTAAAATAAAACAATCTACCTGAAAATAGATAGCTATAAGTGAAGAGCAATTTCCGCAATTACCATTTCCGCAATTTCCGCAATTTCCTCAATTTCCATTTCCGCAATTTCCATTTCCGCAATTTCCATTTCCGCAATTACCATTTCCGCAATTTCCGCATCTCCGCAATTTCCGCAAATTTCCACAATTTCCGCAATTACAATTTCCGCAATTTCCATTTCCAACTATTAATGGCAGCTGGGTTTCATCATTCAAATAAAATAGAATTCTGTCCGTTTAGCTATAAAATTATGTCAGGGAATAGGGATACACAGTATATGTCTTTCATTTGCATTGCATCTCCCCCCCCCCCCCCCCAAGCTTTTATTTTCGTTCGAGTAATAGTACAACTCTAATAGTATTACTTATAATAATGTAATTAAAGATAACTTCATTCAGATTTATTTATTTTTATTTCATTTTCCAGATTTGTTTTTCTTCTTTTTTTTAGATTTTCATTGGTGGGCCAGTCATAATGGTCCCGCGGGCCTGATGTGGCCCGCGGGCCTGAGGTTGAGTATCACTGCCGTAAAGGTTTAAATGACAATATCCACGCTGAGACCAGCTATTCATATTTTCTTTATTTTCTTACGAAAAGGCAAGATATGAGTACAACAACCATGGCATAATTATGAAATATTACAGAGGTACATGTAAGCCTTGAAATGATGAGAAACGTGAAAAAAAAAGATAGAAAACATCTTGAAAAGCTCAACTGAAAGACCTTAGTTTTAGGGTTAGTTGCTGCTTATACAGTGATTGTACTGAAGTGGTTCAGACTCAGTGGGAAGACTCTGTGGTCTGTGCCATACAGTCAGGAAATGTACACATCTCTACACTTAATGATGCCCAATACCTAAGCCTACTTTATACTGTGTTGTAGCATGGTTTTTTGCCGAGCGACACCATCATACGACAAAATGCAAAGACACATCAACCACGGTGTCCCTATACATTTTCAAAATGTTTCAAAGATTTTCCAAAATTGTGAAAATACCTATAGCAGATCTACAAACTTACAACGTAGATATGCTATTTATTGTATTGGTCGTACAATGAAATATTTAGGGCTTAAGTGGTTACGGCTGTGGCGATGAGAGGGGAAATGTGTGACTTCTGGATAAGATCAAGGTCCATTGTTGGACCGGTTTAGTTATGAAACTAAAAGGCAGGCAGCTACTAAATCCTACTTCTGGCAGTATAAAAAAAAGCAACAAACATTGTAACTCAATGGCCACAAAGGAGATATTGATATATGGTTTGCATGAGAAAAGCCACCATTGGCTTTTGATAGCCTGTTGCAAGCAGCAAGAATGGTATCCTCGGACAATGCTGATAACCGTACACAGATCATGTAAAGAATTTGTCTAAAAACTAATATTGAAATATGTCACAATTCATGGTACATGGATTAAAATATTCAAACACAATACAAGTTCATATTAATTTCTATTTACAACAAATATTTACAGCATATTATAATTGCTCTTGCGTTATATAAAATACTTAAATCAATAATACTAATAAAATATAATAAAAACAGAACCAGTAGGAGAACACTGGGCGGGTGGTATTTACAAAGGCAGTGGCTAGGATCTCGACGACAGTCGAAGGATGATGATGATGATGATGATGATGATGATGATGAAAAACGTTTGGGTGATTTGACATGAAACTGGGAGTAGGCCTACTTTTTTGTTCAGTTCAGTTCCCTAGGTTAGGTAGGCCGGTCTACAGCGTCTGTGGCAGGGCAGTGCTTTCTCAGAGGGTTGAAATTGTCATCTATAATTTGTTGAACAGGTGCCTGTCTTCATAGCTCGGTGAGGGTGATCTGGAATTGACCAGGTGTTACTTCCGAGATGTCGATGAGGAAGGCGGATTGGTTACTGTAGTGTTCAATAATGTTGTCATCCATGTTGATGAAAATCCTAAAGCAAAAGCAAAAAAATTATTAGAGGTTACGTAGGCTAAGTGGGTGTGGAGCAAAAGCACAATGTGGCACACAGGCAGCACAGTCAAGGTTTATTAACTCTGCTAAATATTGTGCATGTCTACTGCCCTACATTTCATTTTCACAGCGTGGTGATAACAAAGGTTCAGGCAGTTAATTTGTTGTCATTGCTCGGTCTAAGAGCAACATATAATTTGGGCCAAAGGATGCTTGTCTGAAAAAATACAAAAGAGGAGACATTTGATGTAGTCACCACCACAGGTAGTAAATCAGCTCACTCTACAGTCTACAGTATCATTGTTTTTTTTCCCACCTCCAGCACACGCTAATCTGTCTTTGGCCTGGTCTAGTGTGACTGAATTAACTGCCAGCTCATGCTACCTGCCCGCAGGCACAGTGCTGATGGAAGACATGAAGAGCAAAGCAATGGGCGGGAGCGGAGTGCGAGAATGTAACCCAACCTGTTAGCTTAGCCGCTCCCCCAGAGGCACTTGCTAGCAGCATTAGGGCAACTTCCTGCGGGTGTTTCTGTCTCTGACAGGAGGTCTCGTCTCCATAATCTCTAAGTCGACTCGTGACATTGTGTGATAAAATCTCAATTATGTTAAAGTAAATGACCAGACTTTCATTTAAACTATGATCAATTCAATAGCTACTAGATAGGCTAAGGGAGAATATGCTTTGGCTATGGGGTAGATTGTCCACCTTTTTTAACAGTCACTGTAATCTTCACTGAATCTCAGTGTGGTTTGTGGAGTAGGGGGTGTGGGCAAGAATCATATCTTCATGGACAGCATATACACCCTGTGACACCAATTCCATCATATCCTCAAACACAAGTCTCATTTATGACAATGAGCAGACACCCAAAGTCGTAAAAAACACCATCTATCAGGCTAGGGATCTCTTTCACCACCAAGAAGCGTCAAGACCACAGAACTTCCTGGTGCTCCGATGAGATCAGATTATAATAACATAAATAAGTTCAACAATCGCCCATGAGTCATTGCAGTACTTTTGAGATCTTTCTGCCCTCCCTCATTCATCACTCTTTTGGAGGAGTGACAATTATCGCATTCCAGGAGATAGACTATGGCTCGCTAACCTACCTACCCACCCGGTCCGACAACATTAGCTTCCTTGGAGCGGCAGAGATTCAACTCATTGACAGCAAAGCCAACACAGTCTTCTTCTTCTTCTTCTTGTTCAGGGGTGCGAGGTGGTGAGAATTAACTCACCAGCTCACCCCTGAACAAGACTGATATCATGTGGGTGTATGCCATATCATATGCTGGATAGACAATTTATGTGTAGTTAATTTAACTTGAATATCAAAGAGCTTCTATGTGTGCCTCTATTATTCAACGCACCAAAACTGTCACAAAAAACAGATTTTTTTTGTTTTCTTTGCAATGGAATGGAAGCAAACTGTACTTATACTGACTGACTGTATATTAGAACACCCCTAACTTTTTTCTCTCTTCAATAAATCTAAAAATTGAGTGGTCAACAAGGCGGCAAAGGCATAGAAAGTTTACTTTCTTGCTCAAAAAGTGACACTCACCCTCTTTTGCACTTCTTGAAGATTTTCCCAATGGTGTCCTTTTGCATGCCATACTTTTCTGAAATCTGAGGACAGAGGTGATATGAGAGGAGAGTTAGTACTTATCACCTGCCACAAGAAAGATGATATACATGAAGGATGACAGGACCTAACGTTAAGAGATCATGTGCACATTACAATCCAAGTCAATTATTACGTGTGTGTGTGTGTGTGTGTGTGTGTGTGTGTGTGTGTGTGTGTGCACGTACATGCGTGCAGGTGTGTGTGTGTGCGTGTGTAAGTTACTTACAGCTTCTCTCAGGCCTGTCACCGTGGGACTGTTGAGCATGAGTGCGTCAAACACTTCTTCAGTCTCTGCTCTCACGTACAGCAGAACTAATAGACAAAAGGGAAAGATCAAGGTTAGACACTGATGCAGGACATTTAAATATAGGCCAACATTATTAACTCTGTAGAATTTTGTCACAGTACAAGATTTGCCACTGGAGCTGCAGAGTAACATGTCATTGCTGTTGGGCAGAAACCATATACATATGTACATATTGCACATATTTCCGTTTATTTGTATTAATGCCCTACTTCGTTATATATAACAGTGTAACACGAAAGTAGAAAAAATAGCCGATCCACCAGGCGGATCCACATACCTCTATTTGAGTCGTCCTTGCGGGCCTGCTTGCTGGGCGGGGAGCTAGTCTGGTCTCTGTCGGGATGCGACCTCTTCATAGAACACCTGGGAACACATAACCACCCATTATAGATTCAATCACAAAAGGGGCCAATCTGCAGATTGGACAATATTGAAATGATATTGATGTTGTGATATGAGACTAGAAATTGTCTGGCATTTTGGATATTGTAATATCGTAAAGCCTTATTTTATACCTTTTAAGGAACAATTGGCCTTTTTTTTGTAATAGGCCTAAATATCATGATATTTGATGTTGTCAATGTCATCCAGTCTAAGCTGCAATACATTAAGGTGTGCACAATGCATGCTAAATTTTCGATGTGCGGCACTACTGCAGTGTTCTCTATAGGTATTAAATGCTTACCGTTCAATCTCATCCAGAGTTATCGGGGGACCGGCCTGCAGCAACAGAGAAAGAAGGAAAAAAGACAGATCAGTTACGTGATTAGAAACAGCTCAGGCCGATAAACACATTGCTTAATGTCCACCTCCCTCTCCTGCCATTGTCTGTTGCCTATTGCACGTATGACAAAGAATGTTATCAATGCATTAAGTCTGCGTTTCCCATGACCACGTCCTGGTGCATCGAAATGTGGGCTTAGATGAAGAGCTACAGATAGAACAATGATAGCTCTGGCTTTTATCGCTCTTGCTGATCAGAGGCGTTTGTTTTTCGGCATCCATCAGCCGTTCCTGACAGACTGTACAGCAAAACATGATCAAAGCCGTTCAGCTGCCTTGTCTTTGTGTCTAGTTTCCGTATCTATTGTGTCTGTTTAGTAAATCACCTTTATACAAAATATACCTTTGTATAACAGGTTATGAATGGATTTCCCTGCAGCCCTGTTAAAATGTGCGCGCACACGTACGCACACACACACACACACACACACACACACACACACACACACACACACACACACACACACACACACACACACTACAGAGTGTGGGAAACTGGCATGTCTGGACAGCACCCTCACCACCTTCACTGTCTTGTGTCAACAACACTGAAACCCATAGAAACACTAGAGGAGGGGCGCGCTGTGTGTGTGTGTGTGTGTGTGTGTGGGGGGGGGGGGGTTATTGAGTTGGGGGAGATCAAGTGGCGCACGAGTCAGGTGTTTGTGTGTGTGTGTGTGTGTGTGTGTGTGTGTGTGTGTGTGTGTGTGTGTGTGTGTGTGTGTGTGTGTGTGCGTGTGTGCCTGTGTGTGCGCTCGCGCTCGTGTACAGGTGTGTGTATGTGTTTTCGTAAGCCCCCATAGATTAATCTACGCGTCAGTCAGTAGTAGGCGTCTGTACTTGCGCCTGGTTTCGACTCAGAAGAAATACAACAACGAATCAGCCAATTATGGAGTTCAGTGTCTCCGCTCACTCTCGCTGACTGACACCCTCCCTCCCTGCCCCCCAACCCCCTTTTTCCCACTACATACTTTCCCACACTTATTTCCCTCCCTCCCTTTCTCTCTCCCCTCTCCCTCTCTTGCGTGTCTGTCCCATAGCCTGCAGGGCAACTGGGATTGGGAACATGATTCACTCAATGCTGCTGTTGTAGTGATCACAACACCACAGGGGGAGAAAGAGAGAGTGCAAGGGAAGGAATTAAGGGAAGAAGCGAGGACAATAGAAAGAATAGTTGAAAACATATGGAGGAAAAAGAGTGCGGTGAAAAAGGTTGGGAGACATACCAAGCCACAACGTTGTAGGTTGGAGAGGTGCACCTCTGGGATGAAAAGCACGGGCTGGGTGACGTGGTCATCTACGGTCTGGAGGAAGGTGCAGTCATTGCTCATGGAGCTGGACACTAAGCCCCTGTTGGCTAAAAGAGACAGAGAGAGGAGGGCACAAGGTTAAAAACGGGACCTATTGAAACATTGCATAGTATGTGTAGCCTATATCAGAGTGTAAACACAATAACTGACGTGTCCAAATTCGTACAAAGTATATAAAACATGACATAAGTGGTTAAAGAGAAGCTGCGTGTTTGCAAACACTCACCGCTAGTTTCATTAGAGTTCTTGGCCACCCTCCTCTTTGTTCTCTTCCTCTCCTCATCTCTCATCTTCCTCTCTGCACCCTTTGGGGTAACATCCCAAAACACATGGTTAGAATAGGGAGATCAACAGCTGTTTGTTTTTTATTTAACCATACTGACGCTAGGTATAATAATACATTCCTGGGTTTGGGCATGTGGCAACTCGGATCTTGTTATGTGTACCGTGTACAACTACTTCTCTAAAGTATTTTGTGTTGAACAGTTGAAAAGTGACTGGCATGAATTGGACGGACGAATAGTTTATTTATGAAGAAATAGATTATTATTATTATTTCAGCGTATATTGTTTGAACTATTACTAGACTATACCTTATCACAGAAGATCTTGATCTGGCACGCAGCCCTGTGTATGAGCTGGTTGGTTCCTGTGCTGAAGTCATATGTGTCTATCTGTAGGTTGAGTGGCAGTCCCTTCACACCCTTCTGTGAGGAGAAGTCAGTGCTCAGAGAGTTGATGCCAACGTACACCTGCCAAGAGAAAAGGAGAGGAGAAAGATTAGTTTACTGTACTATTCCTATTCTTAATTAAACTAGAAATGCTGCCTAGCACATTTTGTACCGAGTACCGACCAATCACAAACTCTGTTAACCGCTAGTGTGCAAGGCCTGTGCATGAGATTATTTGACCACTGATTTGGCACTCATGTCACCCTAAAGGAGTGTCCTATTTTGAGATATAATAAACGGTTACCCAGGCAACGCATGCCAGATAAAACACTATGGCGTGATGACATCTTTTTGGACCGCATGAGTCTCGGGAGAGACACATAGACAGCTGAGTGACTGTGGCAGCTTTGTTAAGAACTGTGACTGCATGTCTCTGTCGTGTTGTTCATTACATGCAAAGATGGCCTGTACCTGTACGTGCTTCCTATCATTCTATTCTATTTACATTATTCTTCTGGTTGATTCCTCCATGCATCCTCCTAATCCCCTCTATTAATCCCTTCGCTTTTCACCCACCTCTAATATCCTGTTAATCATTCTCCCTCTCTCTCTCTCTCTCTCTCTCTCTCTCTCTCTCTCTCTCTGCGTTCTCTACCTGCAGCAGATTTTAATGCAGCCCCACCCAAATGCCTTGCGGCCACTGAGGAGGTGGCAATGAGATGTGGCCCATGCCTTCTGCACTGACAGGAGCCCCAGGGACAAACACATATCTGGGATTCCTATCCTCCCACATTTACTTTACTCCCTGCCTCCTCGCCTTTTCTCCTAAATTCGACTTACTTCCTCCTTCTATCAACGTCTTTGTTGTTTTGATCTTCAACTCTGCTGAGCTACAATGCGTATTGCATCTCAGTTTGATCTTTCTGCCTGTGTGTGTGTGTGTGTGTGTGTGTGTGTGTGTGTGTGTGTGTGTGTGTGTGTTTTGCAACAGCAATGTCTGCTCATAATCACCTTAGCCTCTTCATTGGGGTTCCAGATAAAGGAGAGAGCATTGAAGGCCACCTCCTCTACATGGCTGATGCCACTGAACACTTCTTTATAGTCGGCTGTGAAAGAAAGAAATAGATGTTTAGCTCTCAGACACACACCACTGCACTCCAGCAACATCCGTCAGCTAGATGTTTTTGTCACCAGTCTAGAACAATGAATGAAATGCCTGTATGCCTTCTGTTGTAAACAAGGGGAGGTGTGTGTGTGTGTGTGTGTGTGTGTGTGTGTGTGTGTGTGTGTGTGTGTGTGTGTGTGTGTGTGTTTTATGTTACTTAAAAGTCTGAAATACAGTACATACCAATGTCAATGACCCTCTGCTTGATGGTAGGCTGACGTGCATGCCAGTGGTTCCAGCAGCGAAGCTGCACCTCTGGGGTCCTGTCATTTTCAAACACAGCCATGACCACCGTCTGTGACAGAGAGATATAGAAAGAGAGAAGGGATTAGTTGTGTTTGGTTGTGGGGTCTTCATGCTTGCCTCCAACTTATACCCAGCGTGTCTGTTTTAGCCATTATCCATTCATTCATCGCTCGAAATCCCTCTTTTCTCCTAGAACTGTCATCAGCGATTAGCTGGTGTGTATGCGTTTGTGTGGGTTGTTTTTATAGCTTTTTTCACCCCAGTGTTTACGGTTGTCACCTTTGCCTTAAAAACCTTGCCACACCTTTGCCTGACCTTTTACTCCACTGTGAAATCCTGAGTGTTAATTATACCAAATGGAACCAAATGTTGACCACATAAGCCCTATTCCAAAATGTTCAAAAATAGCCCACCTACAAGCTCACAATGAACTCAAACTCAACGCGCCACTGCAGAGAAAGAAAAAAGAGGCCATGACAATGCGTTTCATTTGTACCAGCCCAGATTAGCAGGGAATTAGTCACCAAGCTCTAAGGGAGGGGACAGAGAATTAGGGAAGGGTTTTACCTGCTGGCACGCAAATTAATTTGTATATCCATGTGTCTAAAATAAACCTTGAGTGATGGATGCCACACTGAAAAAACAATTATGAAATGTTGGAACCATGAACGCTTGGTTACACGCAATGACAGAAAGTTGTTGCTTAGAATAAGTCACTGGCCATGGTTGTAGTATAATGCACAGTGCACATCAGCTACTATTCTCATATATATTTTGTATGTGTAAGAAACCGTTCAGTTGCACAGTTTTGTAGCAGGTTTGCCACATCTAACGTGGAGAAGCCTTCATTTGTACGATTTGTGGAAAAGCTTTCAACTTTAACTCTTTTGAGGAAGCCCTTTTTTGTACGACTTGTGGAAAATGCACAGTTGATTCTGATTCTGACACCCAAATACTTATTCCACTACTTTTGTGTGTAAATATGAATGAAACTAAACACATTCATAATAATAATTAACATTCATTGTGTTTGAGTGGTAAAGTAAAACCAAACTCACCTTGACCTTGGTGATTCCAAGGTCAACTCCTACTCCGTGGAGGGTGATGGGGTAGAACTGTCCCTTGTTCAGGTAAACCATGGGCAGCTCACACGACTTGGGGGGGGTGGCCGGAGGAGCTCCCAGGGTGAACTGGAATTCACTCCTGTACCCCTCGATAGGAGAGCTGGTGTAGGAGTCTGAGTAGACGGGGCTGGAGCGCTCCTCTGAGAAGGGGTCGCTGTAGGGAAGAGCCTGGAACCCACAGAGAACATCCAGCAGGTGAGATACAAATTAACAGATCATCAACAGACAAATGTAATAAAATAGACCCGTACCCGTATTTGTAAACTAGACACTAAACTAAATAGATACATTAACACTGAGGGTTTTGCTGTGTTGCAGAAAGAATTATTTCTGCCGTAAACTCGGCACTCTTGCTCACCTCTGCATTGGCCTCGGGGAAAGCGCCTGCAGGCCATTTCTGCAGCAGTAGAGTGTCAAAGATGTTGTTGAGGTCCTGCTTGTCGTAGGTTTCTGCCAGCACACTGGCTGTGGTCAGGGTGGCATAGACGTCTGATGCGGGGGGCGCCGCGATGGGCAGAGGGACGCTCTGCTTGGCGGGACTGCAGATGGGAGACGTTAGCGCTTCCTGGGGAAGGTTGTTCATGCTACTGGGAGGCGTCTCCATGGAGACCAGCTCGGGGGACGAGTTACTAAGAGTCCTGGGGAGTGGGGGGAAAATCAGAAAGGGGAAGAGGAAGACTTTACTCATTGTTGCTGAATATCTATTCACTAGCCACTGACTAATGCTCCACCCAGGAATCGATGTGTTTAAAAAACAATAAAGGCCTTAAAGTGCCTGGTTGAATGACTGCAGTGTCTTAGAAGTAGAAGCCCATACAGAAGTCTGTACACACAACTGCAGGCAGACAGATCCGAACAAATGTGTCAGTCAACAGAAGCACTTCAGCTCTCTTGTTTTCCAAAGTGTCTCAGCACACAGACTGAACTACTGTGAGTCGACTCGCAGAAAGACGCGGTCTGAGCTGGGGCGGGGAACTGTTTGTCACTTAATCCAGTTTTTATTCTCCAGTGTTTGAGTTTCTCCCTGGATTGTTTAAAATGTTCTAGGGGATGACAGTGTGCGAATGACATTTCTCACCCTCTGCACAAAAAACATGCAAAATGAGAAAAATCTTGAGAACAGAGGATGATGAAATGAGAGAGGCCGCGGCGCAGAGGTCTACTGTTGCAAAACTCTTTAAGCAAAAGAAAAAATGGCGGAAAGAGAGAAGGCGAATGGCTGGATAGATGGATCCTCGCAAGGATAAGTGAAGGTGTGGTAGACAGTAATCCCATTGACTCTGTTTGATTTGAGGATTACCCTCTCACCTGCTTCTGACCTCTCAAGCCCTGCCTTTCTCTTTCCCCATCTTACTCTCTCTGTCGCTCTTTAAGACACTTGACTCCATGACAATAGAGGGAAAGGAGGGAAGAGTTTCACTCCCAAATCAGATATAGAAGAGTGAATCCCGCTCATGCACTCACCTCTCTGTTGTCTTGTAGATACTGCTGCTATTGTGGCAGGGAGACACTTTGTGGTCTTTAAGGTTCTAGAAAAAAGTAGAGAGAATTGAACACAAACTATGTTAATGTATAGTTTCACAATAAACAGTTAAGAAAGAAAGAAAAAATAAAGAAAAAAATAAAGAAATGAACAAATCAATTCTGAAGTGAATTTTGCGGTGGATAAGTTGGATGTCTACCTTGCACTGCTCATAGAGCATGGAGAGGGTCATCTCCTCTGGTTGGTGAGATCTGGACTTGGACCTGCTCAGGTCAGTCGCGGGGCTCTCCAGATAGTTCCAGGAGTCCATGACGTAGTTTGTGTAGCGGTTATAGTTGAAGTTCTCGTTCTGATGGACCAGTCCCAGAGTCCTATAGAAGTGATTGTACATTTAGATTTGATAGTTTGAATAATTAAAATAATAATTAACCACTTAAACCCTATATATACATAGTTAACTGGAGTCCCCCAGGGCTCTATACTAGGCCCCCTCCTGTTTTCGCTCAACATTAAATCAGGTGTTCGCCCCAGAATCGTGAAACTAGGGTTCAAGTGGTTAAAATACATATAAACACAACATAGCCTAAACTATTGTGTTCACCAGAATTCTAGTATACATACAATTAACCTGTTCTTCCCACAGGTATACTGTATAACCCCACTTTGGACAATGCAAATGCTTGCCATTTGAGCGTGTTTATGTGTTTGACATGCAGAGTTTGACAGGGTGAGAGCAGCTGGAGTTTAATAGCAGCCTCCTCTGAGCCTTTGAGCACTGCACATACTTGCCCCTGAGCTAGGAAGGTTTCGATTGCAAAACCACAGTGCTGAGTAACATCTCTCATAGGTGCCGAGTGTCAAGAGGGTTCAAAAAGCCCAGGGCCACACACACACACACACACACACACACACACACACACACACACACACACACACACACACACACACACACACCACACACACGTGCGTGTAGAACTGGATAAATTATCACTGATGGTGATGAATTGACTGTGTACAATGCCTTACATTTCAAGAGAGGAACCCTAATGCAGCCCTTTGTGCCTTTGCAAGCATGCACAAAATCCTTATAACAGATTAAGAGATAACAGTTTTCTTCAATAAATAAAAACCCAGGCAAGCACCTGCAGTTTCACAACAATCTACACACTTGGGTTTTCATAGTATTTCTAAGCCTATATTATGTGTACACTATCTATTATCTCTTGAGATTTGTTTGTACATTCCCTGGCTACTTGGGATAAGCCCACCCCATCATGAGTTTAACTCAAGTAGCCAGTAAGCAAATAGAGCCAGTTTACTCTAGAGATCAACAACTAATTAAATGTGCTGACAGCAGCAGAAGACCCCACATATGGTAGTTACAGCTACTCCTGGGATGGAACACATCAATGGATGGACTAATAAGCATAAACATGATTTAACCACAGCACTTGGAAAAATAATACCAAAATATATGTCAACATTAATGCTGTAGGATGACAATGTATAATAACATAAATACAGTTTGGTGCCAAAGACTAAAATCCACCCCTTCCAAACTCAAGACACCTGCCATATGCACCTGTTTAAGTCACACTCTGTCATTCCCCGCACTTTACAACCACAGCTAAACACCAAACAATAGTGGCTCCATTAGCTACTCTCCGTTTACCCTTTAACACGAGCTGAATGTAACTGTTTTTATAGACACAGAGAGTCTCCTGTCTAGAATTTCACCATTATGTAATTCAATGCATCATTACATGCTGTCATTGCCCTGGTCCCTCTCCAACACCTCAAGAGTAGAGTCTTATTTTCCTTGTCTCCTTTGTGCTCTCTGGCCCCTAGGTTTAGTGTCAACACAACGTGAACCAGACCCGATAAAGCCACAGACGGGTGTGTGTGTGTGTGTGTGTGTGTGTGTGTGTTTGAGACCATCTGTATCAATTTTCTGTGTAAAACACCCCTTAAAACGGGACTCTTTCACATGGGGGTCTCATTGCAAAGTGAAAGAAGGGTGGCTAGATCTACTCTCAGCCTTTTCAATGGGCATATCAATCATCTCATTGAAAATAAATTAATACAGTAACTACAAATCACAAATATTTGGCATGTTGACATACAGTAGCAGGCTTCAGCCAAATCTTTTTTTTCTTTCCCATTTGGAGATAAGCAAAAACAACTGCACGGTAAAATAATCAGTTCGTTTATACATTTGCAGCTCTACCAGTGTACAAACATGGACCCAAATTGACCCTTTGGGTCACTCGCAGAGTTAAGATTAAGAATAAATTGTAAGCCCAAATAGAAACCCAAAGATTAACAAAAATAACTTACTCAGTATCTTTGGTCATGTCTTCAGTCGGGGTCCCGGTGGAGATATTTTCCTTTAAGTTGTATTCTCTTCGGCCAAGTGTGTGTTCCTCTCTCAGTGTACAAGTAAGTCTAACTAACAACAACCGAGATGATCAGACATGTCTAAGATGAGTCAAGAGTTGTGATTCCTCCTCACCGTGGGCCCAGATTTATTTAAGGCCGGCAGGTAGTTTCTCCCACTCTCCCTCTGATTGGCCGAGAGCCTTCAAACAGGTGTCTGATAGGACAGGTGTAGAGGGATTAACCCTTCCTGGGCTGGGAAGAAACCAAAAAAGCTGCATGTGTATGAATGGGCATGTTGTGCAACCGGGGACCACTTTGCAGGACAATCCGAGGCAGGTGTATCATGCATCTCATTATCACGTTAAACAAAAGAGTGAGATTGGCTGGACAAAGGTGTTAAAGTGCTCAGCAATAAGCCTGAGAGTGAGAGGGGAGATGCAAGGAACTGAGCTTGAAGATGTTAATAGTTTGCCAGTTTCAATTCCAAGGCAGATGTGGAAGTTTTGGTGTATTTGGTGAAGCATGTCTGGGACAGTGGTGAAAAGTAACATTTACTTAAGTACTGTAGTTATAAGCACAATTGTGAGGTACACACACACACACACACACACACACACACACACACACACACACACTCACAGTATATACAGTATATATATATATATATATATCAACGGCTCTATTTGGGCATGACATTATATCGGAACATTTTCAAAGTCATTTAAAAAACGTTATAATATATAAAAAATACATGTTCGAAAATATAGCTAGCTACAAGATTAGCACATAGCTACAAATAGAGTTGTAAAGCTGTTTTATATAGCTATATTTCTACCTATGAGGGTGGATTCTGCTATTGGCAAGAAACCACTCTATTCCCATTGATAAGCATTGGCAGAATACATTTTTACAATTATAATTTACTGAATTTAGGCATTGCTCTGGATTAAGAGCATCTCCTAATGCTCTTAATCCAGAGTGATACTGTATCGGTATCGGGAAAAGTATCAGATCGGCCCTTATTTGTCATATCGGGTCATATCGGTATCGCTGAATATGCCAGTCTAACCACCGATCCCACACAGGGGTATAAGGGGTTGACACTATGGCAGGTAAATAAAATGTTGGGACATGTGGAGTTTGCTTTGGAGTTGCCCAAACAGCAAGTGCACATTTGAGTGAGGAGTCTGCTATAAACACAACACGAGATATATAGCTAGATAGCTATAAACACAACACGAGATATATAGCTAGATAGCTATAAACACAACACGAGATATATAGCTAGATAGCTATAAACACAACACCAGATATATAGCTAGATAGCTATAAACACAACATGAGATCACAACACTGGTATCGGTATTCAGTATCGGTATCGACTAACACAGAAATTGAAGAATCGGGATCGGAAGCGAAAAAAGTGTATTGGGACATCTCTAATAAAAATGTAGTTATCATGGATCATACATAAGCTAAGAACTTAACAGTGGAATATCTATACTGTATAATGAAACTATAATGTATGTATACTTTATAGTGCTATGTCATAAAATGCTATAAGTCTATACATAAATATGCTTTGTATGTTTTAAATTATTTTAATATACACTACAATTAAGTTTATCAATGCATACTCTGCTGTAAACATTTCATGTTTTCTTTGTCTGTATCCACTTTAAATGCAAATTATGCAAATTCATAATTTAATTAATTCATAATTTAAAGAGATGTGTAATTCTTCAGGTATCAAATAAAAATAAGCTTAAACAATGAGCAATATACAATATATATTAGACAAAAATAAAAGATAAACTGACCACATGACTAGATTACATTTCTATCTGGAATAATTAACATTATCAACAGTGTGAACTTAATTTCAAACACATAGTAAAAGTCATGTAAATCAAGAGGACGTTAGCTTTTGTACTGACTTTGGCAAACAAATTTGGTACAATAAAAGATGCGTGACAAACTCAGCAACCGTTTAACGCTCATAGAGTTTAGATTCTCATCAGGATAACAGTTTTCCAGTCAAAGAGGCGTTATCCACCCACACACAGGTACATGCTGTACCACTACGTACGCACATGTATACACACAGGATGCCAGCTAGCACACACACAAACTATCATGTATATCCCTGAGTCCTTGTACACCCTCGTAAATAGTCCAAGGACAGTAACATTCTCAGTGTTAATTAATCCATTTGTAACTCTGAGAGTATATAAATGAAAATGTGTACACTCTTACCATCTTACCAGAAACTTTTACGGTGTATGGTTCTTTTTTGTGTATGTGTTTGTGTGGGTGCCTGCGTGCGTGTATTGTGTGTGTGTGTGTGTGTTGGGGGGGGGGGGGGGTTTCTTGCAACCTGAGAGGAACTGGTGTGGTAAGACAACAGGAGTGCGTGCTGCACATCTTGCCCACACACTTACACAAGCTAGCGCGTGTAACACACACACACATGCCCCAAGGCAATATGGCGGGGAATCAGAAGAGAAAAGGGGAAGATGTACTTCTTGTGACATGCATTATAATTATCATACTGAATAGGCCCACAAAGGCAAATAATCATTCATTAAAGTCATGAGGTTATACATTCTCCAAATATATACACTATGGGATGAAACTATATAATAATTGTCATAATCAGAAACCAGGTCAATGACTCAAGTAGTGGGTGCTTTGTTAAGTAAAGAATGATAATACTCCATAATGACTCTTTAATCCACCTTATGTATACTTGATTTCACTACCTGATTCTATAGTCTGTCATGAATGTGTTTTGCTTACGCAGATGAGTGAATCAGAACGTGTGCTGGTCAAACAGATAAAGCTCAATCGTGGGCTATATCATAAGGTTGTCTTTACTACAATTTGACAGTATTTGAAACCATCAAAATGCTGCAAATGATATAGCATGTTATGCCTATTTTGTTCTTTGTTTCTACTTATACTGTATATGTTTTACTACTTTCATCTAATGATTAGAGCTTTGTAACAGTTAAATATATATCGTCGCTGTCAGTCGGAAACCTTGTAATTCTCTTACTTTTCAGGATATGGAACAAAAATAACCTGTGTTCTAATGGATCCAATGCAGTTATTATTTAATCACACTCTTTAATTCCTTTTATTGTCTATACATATTTATAAACCCTCAGACAGACTTAACCACTTTTCAACTTGGCATCCACATTTTGGTCATGTCATCATAGGTGAAATGTTTTTCATCATTTAAAAATAAATAAAGGCATTCTACATTCTACAAGCTCAAAATGCATCGCAATGTGACATAAGACCAAGTATAAAATAGGTCCTTAATTTATATAAAAAATATGAAATATGGACACATAAGGTTTTCTCCCCGGCAGCAATGATAAAGATTATTGTGATTACATTTAAGTATAATAGATGACATCACCACCATACAATACTGCATTTATGCTCTGTTTGCACCCTTTTCCATGGGCTGTAGAAATATTAGAACTTGAGATTTGAGCACTGAGTCTCATTATTAGCATTGTTAAATACAACGAGTGAGATTGGGGTAGTCAGGGTGTTAAGTATTTATTTTTGGCGTATATTTTAGTGGAGACTCATCGCTATGAGAGATTTTGTTAGTTATGCTTTTATTGTTAGTTATATATTTCTCAGTGTGAATGGGCCACTTTAGGTCACCCAGCGGTATTGCAGCTGTTCATACCCCAAACAGAAAGACAAACATTAGGGACACATGCAGCCAGTCATTGGAGCGGCGTGCACTGCTCAAAAACTAGAAAGAGTGAAAAAAGACAGTCTTCGCATGTGAGCTATAGTATATCTGCCTTTTTCCCCACTGGGTCACACACTAAAAAGTTGGGAACGGCTGATTTAAAGAATATAATTTGTGTTTTTTTTTTTCTTTTCAAGGGATGTGCAAGGCCACGATTGGGAAAGACAGCAAATAACAGGGGGTTGTTTCACAATACAGGCACTGGTGGTTTCTCCCTCATTTTTAACAGCACCTCTGTGGGTGTGAACAGCCCACACCATTTTTCTATGTCTTCACTTTCTTCCTTATTGTTTTGGTGTTCCTTTAACTCCCATTAGTCTTGTGAAATTAACACATCAATACAATAATTGTTTGGGGCTGATATTTTGTTCTCCCCCTCGAGTATCTCTCTCACTCTCTGCATAGGTGGCTACTGTAAAGCTTTGCATACATGGATTCCTATATCCACAACATTGGCTATGCACAGTATATTACAGGGTAACATAATCTAAGCAGGACATGTATGTATGTCCCACCTTTAAAGGACTTATTCAGTATCAACCATTTTCTGTCTATATTTCACCTTGAGAAAACCTTGAGGAATGAGTCTTATTTTTACAATATCAGTTATTAAAGAAAAATAAATAAATAAATAAAGTGCACAGGATATCATCTGTTATCTCAGAATAGACTCACTGACTGGTACTTATTTATCTATAAATCCATCCTTGGTTTCACTATGTGCAGTGTTGTCAAGTAACTTAAGTAATATATTACTGTAATATTATTACTTTTTTCCAAAAGTAATATTATTACTATTTTCATGAGCCTTGGTGGAACTGTGGGTTTGAGTGTTTATTTATAATGGTAGACTGCGGGGTTGGGGTTTTGATTGATTGAAATATTTATGAACAGTTTGCAGAATTACAGTACATTTCAAGCACAACTCAATACAAAAGACTGTTAACTGTGAGTGGACAACCCAATAAAGCATTACACTTGTTTACAAGAGGGTCCACCTTGTTCAATTAATCAAAACATTTAGAGACGTACAAATAGACATTTCTATATAGCCGAAAAGAATGTTTTCGTGTTTGATGTGGTCGCTCAAATAGAGGAGGCATGTGTCAGTGGAGTGGGATGTTCTGAAACCAGATTGGAACACATACATTCATTTATTAGGGGCAAGATACTTTTCAACCTGTTCAGAATCATAGACAATTTTCTCACTTTCGAGATGGAGCTTAGGGCGGTAGTTGCCGGGTTCTATTTTACTCCCTTTCTTGTCCCTTTACTGTGCAGGTCCCCCAAGATTTAAAATCTTGGGGGACCTGTCCCTGTTTGATGGAGAGGTTTACTATGTGGGTGATGATTGGAGCTATGGAAATGGCTGAGTCTCTGAGAAATTTGGAGGGAATATTGTCATGGCCAGTGGCCTTGTGGGGTTGGAGGGCACTCCGTTTTTTAAGTACCTCCTCAGTTGTTACCATTGCCATTTTAAAATCATCTTTACAAACACCTAGGTTTTTGTAGAAGGCTTTGATGTGCTCTACACCAAAACGCCCATCATCATGTGTACACTATACAGTACACTTTTTAGAGTTAAATAAACACTGCAGAATAGGGGAGTGGGGACTGCTAATGTTAAAAATGCAAAGTAAGACTTTTGGGGACAAAATATGAAATTACTGGGAGTGAGAGAAAAAAGTAATAAGTAAAGTAATAAGTAACTAGTTACTTTTCTCAGGGAGTAATACGTAGTGTATTACTTTTAAAAAGTAATAAGTAATATATTACTGTTTAAGAGTAACTTTGACAAAACTGACTATGTGTGACACTGTATGATGAAGTACAAAGTAGTAGCGCTGTGGGCATTGAGGCATTCATCTAAAAAAAAAAGGAATGATATAGGTGATGGGTCGCAGCCTTCACACTGATGAAGGCTGGTTCATTTTATATAACCATTTGTATAAGCTCACCCTAGGCCTATGACAAACAAACAAGCATTCCATTTGGCAGTATAGACCAGTGTTACACTGTACAGACTGTTAACATGTACAGCTGTGACCTACATACATGAGTGACAGGTCTCCATAGAGACCTGTTGTTTGTCAGGAAGGTCAGTACGATGGCGGAAAAAGTGGATGAAGAGGACCGGTGTGATCTGGTGTGTGTGCGTGTGTGTGTGTGTGTGTGTGTGTGTGTGTGTGTGTGTGCGTGCGTTTGTGCATGCATGTGTGTTGTGTGTGCATGCATGCGTGTGTGTGTTATGGGCGTGATTATATTTGTGTGTTTATAGTTCTCGTGTGTGTGTGTGTGTGTGTGCGCAGTCATGCTTTAGTGGGCACTGGGCATACAAACAGATGTCAGAGGTAGCTCCACGCACCACTTCTGCTGAGAGGGGGTCTCTCATCACCTCTCTCCTCCCACCTTTCATTTCCAGAGTTACTCTTCCTTTCTCATCCTCCTGCCCTCCACCCCCTTCTCCCCTTTCTCTCCCCATCTATTGACTATTTGAACACTAAACGTAGCTGAGAAACACACATTGTCGCTTCACTGCACAGTAAAATGCTGTGGTAATTTAACTCTGAGAATATAGTATATAAATGTACCGTATATATATCACAGTAAAATTACCACTCAGGGTCTTACAGCATGTGACCTTTTTCAAAGCTCACAGTACAGTATGTACAAATCCTCTGTGGATGTCAAGTCAAGTCAGCTTTTGGCGCTGCTCGGCGGCGACATGGGCATAAGGGCTACGCTTACATGCGGGCTCCGCCCCCTTGTCCAAGACAAATGTCTTCCTCGGGAGACAACTAATAAAGAACCTTGAAGTAAGTCTTCAATAAATTCCAAGCTGATATTACATCTTAAGTGATGAAAGAAAAAGAAAATCCTCTTTTACCACAGCCCCTGTGTGGCATAATTCAATCTTTCAATCTCATTGTCTCTCAATCTCTATTCTAATGCATGCATGGTGTGTCTGTGAGGTATGCGCGCCGAAGGCTGACAGAGGCATAAGAGCCCTGGAGCATGTTGTTTTCTAGCTGCTATGCATGCTTGGAAGGCGGTGCGTGCACCTGTTATCATAAGCCACAGGGAATGACCTGAATACCTAACCTGAACACCCTTACCTACCTTTATTCATCTTGATTCTCCTTTGGCATTCTTAACCACTCATCTTAATAGGCAATGCTAATATTCAAATATTCTTTATGTGAGCATTTCTAAGATCATAGAGTTTACTAAAATGTCAGTGAGTGTAACTGGTTTCTTATCTTCTCTTTTCTGTGCATGCTCAGGCTCACAGAACAGTGCTACTCCAAACATGGCCCTGCATGGACGCCAGGTCTCTCTCCATGTCAACCTGCAGGCCCACCCATGAGGCAGGCTTTACGAAAACCCGAATAAATACATGGAATCACTGCAGGGGATTAGATCTGTTGTTTTGTGTGTGTGTGTGTGTGTGTGTGTGTGTGTGTGTGCGTGCGTGCGTGCGTGCGTGCTCGTGCCACAGAAAGGCCGTCAACCTTGTCGAAACACTATGTAATCTTCCTGGCTCTGTGTGTGTGTGTGTGTGCAGGTGCACAGCCATACATTTGTGTGCTTGTTTGGGGTGACCTGTGACAGGTACACTGACCTCCGCATGAAGGCTGAATATAACACGGTGAATGGGGACACTTCTGCAGGCTATCACTTTGTTTGGCTTAGACTAAAGAGGCTCCGAAAGTCTGAGAAAAGATCCTCTCCTTCTCTTTCCTGACACAACCCCCCCCTCCACCCCCCCTACACACACCCCGCTATCCCACACACTCTCCCCCTCCTCTCCACCGGCTGCCACTCCCAGAAACTACACATTGCCTCAAGTGAGGAGCCAGGGTGGGGGTGGGGGGAGGCGAGAGAAGTGGGGAAGGGATAGGGGACAGGAAGGGTGAGGAAGGGGAGACAAGATGAGGGCAAAGAAGTGAAGGATGAATTGTGGGACAACACGAGAAAGGGGTGGGTGGGGAAGTTTGGATGCAAAACAACATCAGAAATCCAGTCTGCCATTGCATAGTTCCCATGTTTTGACATTTGCATGTATTGCAGGCCAGAAGCCCATGCTCATGGATCTATATTATCCATCTTGCAAGGGTGTAACTTGCCAGAAATAACAGATCTCCAACAGCTATACGCTACACGTTAGCTTGTAGATCTCTTATTGTTTTGTCAAACAACACCAACTGGGAGGCCCTGGCAGCGGACTGCTCATCCTGGCGTGGTACAATTGCCAATGGTGTTCGTGTTCAGAAACTTGAGAAAGATCGGGCACAAGCAGCAGAAGCAAAGCACCAACAAAGACACCAACGTCTTATGTTACCCCGTCCACCTCCAACACTTCCATGCCCAGACTGCCCCCGACTCTCACATCTTGGCCTTCACAGTCACCACTCACCAGCATGCAGGCACACAGACAGAGATTTCAGCTAGTTGAGCTAGCTCAAAGGGAGAGAAAGTTAATGCATGAGGAGAATGGACCCTCGTTCTCAAGGCTGCCATGATGATGATGATGATGATGAGAAGACATGGTCTATAATTGGGCTTATGGGCAAAAGAGGAGGCTGAGTTTCTCAATAACAACCATCTTATGTGTTAGCCTTGCAGAGTACACTGGTGATTCAGACACATACACTCACATGCTGGGTGTCATTTATTTCCTGAAAGCTAGACGACCGTTGTTTCTTTTCATGTAATTTATTTTCATTTAATTGGTTATAGGCTGAGTTCTGGCCATTTGCCCTGGATTTACTATTGAACCATGCCTACAATTTGACAGTCAATATGGGAAACACTTTGAACAAGGACACTGTTCAAAAGGTTTAAAGAATGTCTTTATGTGGGATGTGAAGAAGATCACAGTGTCTAAACCAGACATTCTCCACATTTATAAGGCGACTTCGTCATCAATTAGGTACAGTTATACAATACTGCTAAAAGGATAACACAAAAAGCCCTGAGGGCTGAGGAGAACCGCTTGTTTGAGATAGTGGAAATGCTGTTGGTATTTGCATTTTTTCCATTGTGTTTGTTTAGAGTCATTCCTCTAAGATGCCATCATTCCATTTCTGTCTACATCCCCTCAGACCAATGCCTTGTTTCAGGTCATTGGTATGAATACGACTGACAGCAATAGAGCCAGGCCAACAAAGAAAATGAGCAAAGTGAGATGTTAGTGTGCGTATGTGAGTGTGACACAGACATGACACACGCACGCACGCACACACACACACACACACACACACACACACACACACACACACACACACACACACACACACACACACACACACACACACACACACACACACACACACACATCATGTAGTTACACTGTGCACATGCCTGCATACCTGTTTGTGTGCAGCACATAAACAGAGACTCAAGCATGTGCCAAATACAGTCTCTCTCACACAGACACACACACACACACACACACACACACACACACACACACACACACACACACACACACACACACACACACACACACACACACACACACACACACACACACACACACACACACACAAGCAAGCACGCACAAAGGTGAGAGATACAGACAAGTGATAATCCTCTATGTCTGTCACACCAGGTACACCTGCTATCAAATGTCTGCAGGTTCACTCTGTTCTGTCGTATCAACTGACACAATTTAATGAAGTCATGGCTATCTATACACAGACATAATTCTGCATGGAAACTCAAATAGAATTGACGGTTGGAGAAAAAATATATTTGACTATACTGAATTATTGTCTGTTTAAAATGTATTGAGTATGTATAGAGTAATGGGTCATGTACTGGTAAATTGTATATTTTGTTAAATGGAATAGTAACTTCACAATGGACCTCCGGGCAAATTTGTGGCTGTTGCAGTAATTTATGTTCAAAGACAAAGAGCACATACCTTGCTAGCAGCAGCACCAGAATGGAACCACAGTCGTAGCTATAATCACAGCTAATTCATCAGGATTTAAAGCTAAACCCTTAAACGTCAATCAATAAGTCAGAGATGGAGACATAGCCTATTATATATACATGCATTGCAAACTGACTGCTTGGTGCGGGCACTCGCTTGCCTAGTGCCTCGCTCAGATACCCCGGGGCAATAGGCCTCAAGGCCTCGCTGTCAGTGCACTGCTGT
Source organism: Protomyctophum bolini (assembly GCF_963924005.1). NCBI lineage: Eukaryota > Metazoa > Chordata > Actinopteri > Myctophiformes > Myctophidae > Protomyctophum > Protomyctophum bolini. Next base: position 38,761,860 of record NC_137876.1, read on the forward strand.
ACTTGATGTCAAGTGATGTAATCACAGCAATGGGACATGGTTTTGATCTTGTGAATATAGGACCATCACCCTAGAATTAACATAGGACCCTTGAAACATAGGAGTAGGACCCTATTCATGTGTTCACATAGGACTCCGATATGACCTTGGGAAGATGAAGATGACCCAGACAAGATACCATAAACTCAGCTGCTTGCCATTACTGAATGTCAAAGTAGACTACACCAGACTTTTCAAAGTACGTGTATGCGTGGAATTTACTGCACGTTTGGAACGATCCAATTTATATCAATGCGTCATGCACACATTTTCTGGTGTGTGCCGGCCGTTATGCACAGCAGGTGTCTGGTCAGACCCAGTTGTGACTGCTTAAAGTTTAAACCAGCCATCACCAACCCCACAGTCATGAAATTAGGATGAAATGGTGCATGACACAACAAGCTATGGCAAGGATCATCTCCCTGTGAGGAATTAGCCTGTGTGTGAAGAAGATTAACTTTTTGCTAGATTGGTATGAAATTGTGATATATAGAAATTGTGATATATAGTATAATTAGATGGAATTACGGTAAATTAGCATGCTAAATCACAACCATGTAACACACACATGCACGCACACGGGGTGCGCACACACACACACACACACACACACACAGACACAGACACACACACACACACACACACACACACACACACACACACACACACACACACACACACACACACACACACACACACACACACACACACACACACACACAAAGGCTGGTTTTTGTAGGAGTTGGGGTACCACCCGAAGAGGTGACAGATTCCATAACCGGTTTCGTTGAAGGACCCTCCAGCCTGATTTATGCAGCGTATTGCTGAAGCATAAACCCATGCAGGAGACACAGTAACTACAGGGTGCCGGTAGCTTCAGGGTGACCAGGCCCATGCAGGAGACACGCTAACTACCACTGCATTAGCATTCTGTTCGTCCAGAATGGCCAAACAATCTGTGACAGCAAGCAACAATGTGCTACTTACTTACTTAGTAAATGTGAATGGGTGAATGTAATGTACAATCTATGTAAAGCGCCTTGGATAGAGGCGCTATATAAATGCACCATTATGCTTTAAGTAGCATGTGAGGTGTCAAACTAGGGGGTTTTCATGATTCTGAATCCATTCCAAGCATTAGGACATTAAGCTGCTGATTTGAAAGACTTATCATTATCATACCAAAATATACATAGAGACATGTAGGAAAATAGGCCTACAAAAATATAAAAAAATTACGGTCAACTTAGGTGGTACCAAATACCAATTCATGAAGATATCAGTGTTGGCCCCTGCCAACCAGGCAACCTGATATTCACCACTGTCGTTGCAACACTCAATTAAATAAAAACACTGATGCAAATTAAGATGTGCAATACATAATTGTGGTTACCAGTATGAGTCGCACCACCAGGCCGAAGGCATGGGGGGAGAGTATGTTTTGCACTCTGTCCGTGTGTCCGTCCGTTACCAGCTAATCTCCGGCACATTAACCCGGTTGATGCCAAACTTTGCACACACACACTCCCTTGATGCCAACGATGAACCTCTGCCCCAAATCTTAGCCACCAGGAGGCCGACTTTTGAGAAACTATTTTTTTTATATTACTCCTCCAGATTCTGTCCAAAAATCCCGCAAATCGTTACACACTATCTCCACCAACAGGTGGATTTTTGAGAAACACATTTTTGGAACAAAATGCCTCAAATCATCCAATTGCCATCCAAGGCATAAGAAGAAATGGCACCCTTTTTACATTGGTCTATTATAGCACCACCAGGAGGCCACAACCTGACCTGCCCTGGTGGAGACCTGTGTCCCGAGGGGCACTTTATCTAGTTGTTTTGTATCATGTGTGTGTGCGCGCACTGTATGTGTGTGTTTGTGTGTGTGTGTGTGTGTGTGTGTGTGTGTGTGTGTGTGTGTGTGTGTGTGTGTGTGGTTAACGGACGATGTGTTATGCATACATACCCTATACAGTATGTCTGTCTGGTTGTGTGTACAGTGTAAATGTGTTCACATGATCTTGGGGGTACAGTGACAGCCAAGTGGAAACCTAAGGAGATGTGGGCTGGAGTTTCTGGGAAACGGCACTCAATCATGCATGCGTGCGGGTTTGTTCAATTTCCTATCATCACTCTTTCTAACGAACCAGGAAATACATCTGTACACAATCCACATCTCATGAAGCACTATCCTTGACTTATCCTTCGAGATAGTCATCTCTCTACTCTTTCTTCTCACCCCCACCCACACATATTCCCACCTTCTCCTTAACTTCCTCCTCATCGCTCTCTCTCTCTCTCTCTCTCTCTCTCTCTCTCTCTCTCTTCCCTCTCTCTCTGTATGGATGAGTGGTGATATTCCCGTGGGATAGTGGAGGAGGGGTGCTTTCCAGAGGCTATTGCCTAATAGGTCCCAAAATTAAAGCCAGGAACAGAACAGGGGGGAACATGTTCAGACCACCTCACCCAGAGTTTAGTATCGAAACACTTTCTGACGAGGACCGATTTGGCTGGCTGGCTGGCCCTGCTGGGAGTCTGGGACACAGGGGCGTGTCATGCTCTCACACATACACGCACACGCACACACACACACACACACACACACACACACACACACACACACACACACACACACACACACACACACACACACACACAGTAAAACATTTCTCTTAATGTAATACTCTCTCCTTTGCTGGTCTCTCTTGCATGATGTAAACTTGCAAAGAGATAGAGAGGCAGCATCTGTTTGCATTATGCCCCATGTAACAGTGTATTTTTATTTGATCTCACGTTCACTATGTTAGGTTTATACATCTCTGCCGTCGGCCGTTATGGTCAATCTACTACAGGTACAACAAGAAAAAGTCAGTTGTGGTATAGTCTTATACTTTATCTGGATCATTTACATTATTTCAGAAAAGGCACACCAATATTTAAAGATGATAACAAATATAACTACGCTTAGTACGTTTTGATTCTGATCACATGCAATGGAAATTTCCCCCCTCCATATCCAGCTGTGGTTCCTCCCGTCAATCTACTCTCTCTCTCTCTCTCCCTCCCCTTTCCTCTGGCTCTCTCGCCCAGTTTCAGTCTGCATGTCGCAGCTCGTCGTGGACATAATGGTGCCACACGCTCCTTCTCTCTTCAATCCACGCCTAGACCAATCACAGTGTGCCCTGCTCAAGGGCCAAGCCACTGAGACGCAGGAACAAGTAGATACGGTATATGCTCATTATCTTATTCCATTATCTTTATGACCTTTGGGCTTCAAAGAAGTGCTGCAATCTATTACCACACACACACACTGACATTATTGTTCCATTCATGTGTCACTATCCTTTCTGTTTAACTTCCTTTTCACTTATACCTTCAAGCCCCTTTCAGTAACATCTCTGAACCTGGCATGTCATCATATAGACGAAACATTTTCACAAATGTTCACAATGTTTCACAGATTTTCAAAATGTTCTGAAAACAGCAGATCTTCAAGCTCACAGCGTGTTGCTACGGTATGTTTGTACGCCACTGTCGCAGGACGAACTATAAAATGGGGCACCAGCAGAAAACGGAACTGAATCCTAATTGACACAGGGGTGAAAAATGGGTTACAAAATCATTAACATTTATTTTAAAAAAAAAAGAAAAAAAAGAAAGGAACTGGATAATAAGGAAAACATCTAAAAACTCTCACTCTTCCCAGTGTGATATAATTAATCAACCCTGTGGGGGAAATTCTACTGCAGCATTACTCAGCATGGCTGTTCAGATCTAGCTCACGGGAGGAGCAGTAAGAGGTTAAGTCAAGTGTCTTACTCAGGTACACTTTAGACACATACTGGGCAGGCCAAAGCGCTGACCTTATGACTACTGGGCAGGCCAAACCGCTGACCTTATGACTACTGGGCAGGCCAAAGCGCTGACCTTATGACCACCAGACAGCCTTTAACTATGCTATGGCCGCCCTTCAAATGAAAAAGTGCTCTTTGGGGCAGGAGGAATTTTTAGACATACCTGCATAAGTAGGATAAGTAAATCAGCAACATTAGCTGGTCCAATAAAACATCACCACCTGCTGTTGAGTTCAGAAGAGACTGCAGAAATAAATGATACATTTTTACTTATGAAATACCACAGTATTTGGACCTGTATTACAGCCAAATAGAGTGTGTAGAGTAGACCATAGATATATATCTAAAAAATCACACTTGTGTGAACTGTGAAGTGAGGGGTGCTGTTAGCATCATACATCGTCACACATCATCATACATCACATTCCCTGCTCAGTCATTCCGGCCAATCACTTTTGGCGTCTTCACTTTTCTACCCTCACTTTTATCCTCAATATGTACTTTGCTTAGCCAATCAAATCATCGCTATGGGGTGATCAGCCAATCATCAGCCAATGTTTGAGTTCACACAAACCCTCAAAGCTGGGCATAGCCCTCCAAAAAAACAATAGATGCCTCATTGGCCGCTGCAGTTCGGAGCGACCTGTATTGACGTGAGGGCGAAAGTGCGCCGGAAGTACGGAACGGAAGGCATACTACGCCATGCTGCCACTCAGGTGACTACTGGCCAATCACAGTGCGTCTTTTCCGGGACTTGTCAGACCCGCGCCTGCTCTGTGACACTTGCAGAAATGGGAAGCTATAGGTAGCAGTGTGGCACGCCGTCTAGAATAGGGTCTGTGTGTGTCAAGTTCCTATTTATCAGTATCTCAATGAAGTTGTGAAGAAAGAAATACCATGACACTTTTATTTACATTATGTTTTATATGAATATGAATTATCATTACAATCTCAGTGTTTTGCCAGTTATTTGGGAGCCCATTTGCATCATACTCATGGCCCACCAGTGGGCCCAGGACCACAAGTTGAGAACCACTGCTAACTGGAGACAAGTGAATCTGTATAATGCTTTCAAAGTTAACTTTGTCTATAACGTTATAAGGCTATAACCGGAGATTGGGCAACCCGACCAGTATGTAATTTACGGTATGTCATTCCCCTACTCTCTTTACACTATCACTGTCAATTAAAGGCCTAACTATTTCCAACCTGACATGTCATAATAGGTCAAAAGTTGTAAGCACACTGTGTCACACTGAAACGTGTTATGGGCTTGTAGATCGGTAACAATAGCATCACAAGTGAAGACATCAGACAGAAATGCACCTGCTGCTGTATGACTCAAGTGCTTCCTGTAAGAATTCATCTGCTGGAGAGAAGTGAGGGCAGAGAAGGAAGAGCGTTGGGAAGGAATGACTGCATACTGTGTAGTGGAAGAAATAAAGGGAGGGGGAGATTGGACATGTCCTGAAGACAAATGCGGCTTGTCACTGGGTTTAAAAGAATCACAAATCAAGATTGGCACAGAGCATGAGGAGGACAAGGGGAGATGGGAGGAGGAGACGGAGAGAGGGTGGAGGTGACAGAAAGAAGGGAAGGGTAGGAGGAGAGGTGTCTCCCGCAACAAGTCTAACCTGAATCCAAAGCTAACAACGTGTCATGATTGCAGGGTGCTGAAAATATGAAGGAACAAGCAAAGACAAAAGAGCCTAGAAAAAAAAAGAAAAAAAGAAAATCAAACACAGCCTTTTGTTCGTGCAGCTCTGCTCTTTCTCCTCAGGTTTCAGACAACAGACGTCTAATTTCTCTCTCCCAAACCAAAAGCAGGTTTTCAGTCCCAGAAACAGCGATGGCTGGCAGGATAAAGGAGACGGCGAGTCAGGTCACACCATGCAGCCAGACAGTCAGGCTGTCACCAATGCAGGCAGGATCCATAAGTTCACACTACATCAGCACACCAACACACACTTGTATATGGACATACTGTATGTGCATAATCATATGACACACACACACACACGCACACAAACTCACTCACACACACACACACACACACACACACACACACAGTACGCTGAATCCTTACTTTCTGTCTCGCAATGCCTTGAGTTCTGTGAGAGCAAAAAACATTCATGTGTGTTGCCAGTGCAAATCTACTGCTGAGCCAATCAAATGAAGCAATGGGAAAATGTATCGGAACCAGAAACAGGAATGCAAAGCGAACTTCTGGCAACTTCGGACTACAGGTATGCACAGAGCTTAATCCATTTAGCTACAAACACTGAACACAGTGCATCTGGTCTTTGTTCATAAACGTATGTCACAAAACTAATGCTACTGTGAAGTCATAATCAAATAAAATCAACATAACGTAAAAATAACATAACACACATAACATAGTAAACACACACTCTCTCAGTGTTCACACACTTCCCACTTCAACCAAACACCACTCCAGACAACTACACTAGAACGGTGGTACAGGTACACCCACTCGCTCAAGCATATAATTACAAGTCGGTACAGTGCATTAATCACGTATCAACTGACATGGAATGGGGAAAACACACGCAGAGCATTTGGCAACAATATAACAACCCATAGTACTCCTGCAAGATGTCAATTGGCAAGGACAAAGCTAAAGCAAATAATCAGTTGCAAAAAGTCACATGCATATGATCATGAATGCACGCACACATACAGTACGTACGCACGCATGCCACTGGCTGCATCCCATGCATATAAATGCATGATCACACACGCACACACACTAGGCCTGACCTCGATTAAGGGAGTCTGATTCGACTGCCAATCGCTCAGTTGAATCATGCAAAGAAATTGGCCTAATTTGTTACATTAATTAACTAATAGTTTGCCAAAAATAGGACATAAATCATGATTTTTTGGGAGAAACCAAACAAGTATATGTTAAATCACATTAAGCACCATAAACCTCTACTCAGTCTACTGCATAACAATTATTTGGCCTGCATTTGGCAGTTGAATAATGCAAAAACAATGCAAACCTCACATGTTCAATTATGTTTTGTTTTTCCTGATTACATTTATTATTTTCTGATCATCATATTCATTCTACTCCTACGCCTATTTTATGTTGCAGTATATTCACCATTACCTTTTGTTACAGATATCACCATTTCCTTTTGTTATAGCCTCATGGTCAGCACCAAACAATTGAAATACTACAATGCTAGCTAGTTTGTATGCAGGGTGTTTGTTAGCCCTAGAATATGTCTGATCTTACATACAAAGTATTCCAAATACACAGCCATAGATCGGCCACACCGTGTCTAAATCTGCTCCAGACTAGGCCCAGACTAGGCTATTTCATTCATTTATGCCTGTGCCAGACAGTGGGGGGGCAACTAGGGCCTAGGGGGCAAAATTCTGCAGAGAGCTCTGCCCTAAAATACAGTCATTTGGAGTCAGAATAGCTCCACTGATCCAGGCTGTTGTGCTTGCTTTAAGAAAGTAAGTTTATTGTTTTGCTTTTTTTCACAGTTTGAAACAGTATATTTACCTTGCAAGAAACAAATAAATCTGCACACTTGCAACCTTGGTTGTCTATTCTACACCTAGCCCTCATCAAAATGAACAATTTTACGCACCCGCACGCACGCATGCGCACCCGCACGCACGCACACACGCACACACACACACACACACACACACACACACACACACACACACACACACACACACACACACACACACACACACACACACACACACACACACACACACACACACACACACGTTTAATGTACACAGTGTGTCAGGGTCAACAGTTGAGCCAAAGTGTTACATTACTCCTCTCATGACTGAGGGTGAGTGAAGGCAGTAGCCATGATGACGCCGATGATCCATTTTCTGCTGTTCATGTTACCACAGTTTGACACCAGGACTAGACTAATTCAGTGTCAAATTCACACTTAACTATTTCAACGAGGCATCCCTATGTGCATGTCATTGTAGTTGGACAATTTCAAAACTTTCAAAAGCTGATCTACAAGCTGATGATGCATGGTGGTGAGACGCGTTGAGGGCTTGTAGATCGGCTATTGCTGCTGCGTGACACTGTTACACGATGAAATATAAGATATAAGATGTTAACACTAAGGGTTTTACTGTTTCATGCAAATACAATATGTGTTTAATTGTTTTTAGGCTTTTCTTCCTTTATTGATAGTTAAGTAGAACAAGAGCGAGGGAGAGACGGGGAGAGACATGCAGCAAAGGTCTTGATGAACGGGACTCGAACATGCGAACACACTGTCAGGCCAGAGCCTATATGTGGCATGCACCTTGACCGCTATTGGCCAGCAGGCATGCACCCCCAGCATGCGTTTCATAATGAGTAGTTTAGGTATTCCTCAACTCAAATCAAAATTGTATTTATATAGCACATTTAACATGATAAAGTCAAGTTTTGGGTAAATACGTGATGGGTAATGTTTTTCTGTTCATATTCTTGTACAGTTGATGACATGAGGAACAAACCCTCCTTCCACTGTGTAGTGGTGAGGACTCAACGTAGTATTCTCTCAAAAAGTAAATAGTTCTTTATCATAAATTATGAAAGTGTGGCAGCATAATGGAACCCACGACATGCTGTCAGGCTGGTAATGCAGCCTAGGGTGCCCCCGACCACCACGCCGGCGGCCCGGGCCATAAGCTGCTATCTTTGAAACTTTTGGGAATATTTGTATACGAAGAAAATTAATTCTTGAACATTTTGGAAATCTTTGGCCTGTAATTGCATGCCCAAAAAGGGGACACGAGGTTGAAAGTGGTTAAGTGACGGCATTTCATTCCATTCTGCACAGTCCCTGACTCTAACCCCTTGAGGTAGAACAGAAAACTTAATTTAAAGGCTTAAACGTTTAAACGTGAATGTTTGTTCACCCGGAATAAATCCCTTATTATAGGGATTAGCCTACTGAAATTCATAGGTCACAGTAAATTGGCAGGCATGTCCATGTCCACACTGCCTGCCTCGTCCCTCAGTCTGCAGAGCAAAACATTGTGGGACTTAAGAGTATGCTCTGATCACAGAGTGCTTGAGCTGGAATTCCATAAAGGTATTGTGTAGGTAGGATGGCTACAGTTTAGGTGGATAATTACTTGTATCATGACCTTTATGGTCATTTGCTGAGAACGTGATGCATTGTGTCTGGCCATGGGTAAAAAGGTCATTCAATAGGGCCGGGGTAGGTAAAGTAGGTAGGTAAAGTAGACGGTAGATGGAATCGAAATGATTCCTATTCCTTTCCAAGACAAATCTATAGATTACAATGTCTGAAGAGTTGGATTGGGACTGCAATTAATATTGTTACAGTAGATTGTTATTCTGGCAATAATTTTAAGCAATTGCAGTTCAGTCAAGACAACTCATGAATGGATGGAATATATATTTATTGAATATAAAATTAGCAATATATTTAATATGGTTTGGCAATGAATTGGATATGCTTTTTAGGTACTCTGATCAAGCGCATCAGTCCCAACCATAGGGACTCAGAATCCCCCGTACCTAAACAGAAGATCCAAAGGGACAGGTGGTAGATGGGGTGGAGGAAAGTGAGCAGCAAGAGTTTAGCAGAACGCAGCGCAGCAGAATCAGTGTGCTGCAGCAAGCAAGCAGGATGAGCAATGCAAACTTCCAGTTTAAATAGCCGGTATGAAGCTGTAATGACTGAGTGTGTGAATGGATGAGTGAACCATGTGAATGAGAACGTGATGCTGAGGCGGCCCAATGAATGGCTGCCGGCAACTGCACTGAGTTTCCTGACTGAACTTGCTTTGCGCATGTCTGTGACAGGCGCAACACTCATTTATATAACACTCAGACCACCTCATTTGTCATATTTAGCATAATTGTCATAATCCTTAATCCTTAATCATCCTAAATGGAAGACTTTTTCTTGTCCCCACAATGTATTCTGATTAGCCAGTATGAGATGATGCATGATGATGTACGATGATAAGAGCGCCCCTCACTGCCTTTTATGCCACTGATCGGTCAAATGGCACATTATTTCACTGATTATCAATGTTTGGGAAGCATGATCAAAAAGAGTATTCAAGCTAATACATTTCGTGTCACACTCAATGTGCAGGTATGCATGATTGTAGGGGAACGGCAATGCAACATTCTTTTCCGATTTTGTCATTGTCACGAATCAATGCTACTGTAGAAATTCTTGAGTGTCCATATAGGACAAGCCAGGACAAGAGACGGAAAATCCTGCTCTTCCACTGACACCTAATAACGTATTAACATTCCTTCACAAAATTGAGTATCACCTCATCGTACCATAGAGAGAGGATTTCCTGTTGTATGGTGCCATGCAGCAATGAATACTTTGCCCTTCATACCCAAACCAATTTAACGTACGTACATTCTTCAGGCATTACAGATGGATCAAACGGCTGCAGATTTGTTTGCTTTTTAAAACCGGCTTGTCAAATATTGAGTCTACACCCTGAGTGGCCACCAACGTTTATGCATTCCTCTGGAGATGGTGAACAGTGCCCACGCACAAGATGCTGGCCACCTCCAAGAACTTAAAGAGAGCTGCTTGCTGTTTAATTCTCTCAACGGTTATAAAACATTTGCCCGCTCAAACCTTCACAAAAGCTTCAAGCTGATTTAAAAGTTTTGAACGCATTAAAATGCAATGTTATGGCAAACTATTGTCTTCTCTTGTGTAAATGAGAAATTGCATCTACCAACGATGCAGGGACTTTTGTTTGACACCACAGGTGTTATACTGTAAGTGCATAACACAGGACCATGCTCTGGAGGTGCCTAGAGTTTCGGAGAAACTCGTCCAATATTAAACTGGCTGATGGGAGGGCGGAGCGGCCGGTCGGGCGCACCTTCACGCCATGTCAGTATGACTCAGATATAACCATAAACAAAACTGATACGCCCGCATGTCACTATGACACAGACATAACCATAGACAAACATGATACGCCCATATAGCTAATATGGATATCCAGTTGTCTAGAACCGCATATCCAACTGATTTACCCATATACTGTTTGAGCATGCCAATATATGAGCTGACATCAGGGATCTCCATGACAGATACAGAGCTCTCTATATGGGCACAAAAGGGAAGTCAGACAGACTGAGACTGTGACAAAGACCCCAACACTATGACATATCAGTCGGATGGGTGGTGGGATGTAGGTGTAGGGGCCACAACTCTAGATGTGAGGGCTGCCTATCAGCCCATGAAATTAAGAAAAACAATGCAATGCTGCCTCATCAATGTTGGTATTGTGAGTTGTGACTTAACTATATATATTGTCAATTACTTGCATGAGGGGGCGAGGTGATGGTGGAGTTAGCTGCTTAGCAGACAGTTTGAGGGTCCAAGAGGAGTTAAGAGGATTTGTCCAAAGCGCTTTTTAATACTTTTCATTGGTTCAAGATTTCTTTAACCACCATTCAATAGTATTGATTGATGAAAAAAAGGTTTCCTCTCAAAAGCGATGCGCACGTGCGTGTGTGCGCACAAAAGGGAAGTCAGACAGACTGAGACACGCACGCACGCACGCACGCACGCACACACACACACACACACACACACACACGCACACACACAGTAATACAGTAAATGCTATGCATATAAATGCTTTTGCCTCACAGCAATGCATATGTAGGCCCAGGACTATACTATACTCGCTTCAAATAAATCATGTCTTAATGAGGGTAATAATTTGATCGTTTTAATCTTTACACACTGATTTCACCCCCAAAAACATCAATCACAAGAAAGCTAAATCGTGAAATGTTATTCACCTGCATATCTAAAGACACCTGTTACAACCTGAGGCACCTGTTTATTACTGCCTTTGGTTCCCTCCCTGCAAAGCACTGAGCTATAATCAGCATGAATATCTGTGGCCTATAATGGCACGTCCCATTCCACCATCAACTCAACTCATCACAGCCACTATGCTTTGACAGGTGTGGTTCTGCGAAAAAAAGACTTTGAAGTTCAGACTTCAGAGAGAGATAAGCGTTATGATGCCCTATTGAGCTCCAAGTGAATACCAGCTCAAATATTGAGAATTTGGCAGTTCTGCAAGGCCCAGATCTTACCATATTTAGAACAAATCATTTGGTCTGTTTTTATTGGTTTGAATTCAGAGCATTGTACACTTTTCCTTGTTACCTCCAAAACCGACCGATTACTGGCTAATAAAATGCAATTATCACCATGTCGATCTGATGCCAGACTATAGAGCTTATAATCTAAGATCATCTTGGATAATACAGTTGAGAATGACAGGAAACAGGGAGAGAGATGGGGAGTGATGACACGCAGATAGTTGGTCTTGGGAATCAAACCCATGACTCCCTGTCGGACTACATTAGAGCCTACAGTATATGCCTTAAAAAAATGTAACTGTTTTTAATGTTGCCCAACCCCTATTCAGTAAAAAGAGGATTGTCAGGGTCTCAGACTGGAGGAAGCAAGATAGAGTAAATGTTTAATAATTACAGATATTTCTTCAGACATCAGATGTCTTCTGATCTAACCAGAGTTAGAATAATGCTGACATCAGCAGCAGCATAAAGTTATTTAGATATCTGAACAACAGACAGAAGACCAAATATTTCACAGAACAAGCCCATAATCATGCTGTCACTTGGCTGTCAAACATGCAAAACATCTGGCTGATTAATTTATTGAATTTATGCATTACTTTTTTTTAAATGAACTTCTCATGTCGGCACGGTCCTTCTAGCAGGTGAGCTAATTTGTGACTGTGCGAGTTCGCACACTTATATGTAAAGAATGATAATACTCCATAATGACTCTTTAATCCACCTTATATATACTTGATTTCACTACCTGATTCTATAGTCTGTCATGAATGTGTTTTGCTTACACAGATGAGTGAATCAGAACGTGTGCTGGTCAAACAGATAAAGGTCAATCATGGGCTATATCATAAGGTTGTCTTTACTACAATTTGACAGTATTTGAAACCATCAAAATGTAACGGTGCCTTTACACATTCCCTAAATAAAATCGATCTGATGACAGCAGTTGATTCAGCTGTCAAAAATGATTTTAAGATACTGGTTTATAAAGCATTGAAGGGGCAAAATAAAGTTACATAACATAACATATTCATTATCCATATTTCTTTTACTGATTATTTTTTCATTTCTTCTGCACTGTAATTTTATTATTTTATGCATTTCTTTATAAATTAATTGTAATCAAATATGACAATATGTAATGTTGTACCTGTGTGCGCGCTTAATGTTTTTGTGTGCATATTGAATTGCCTAGTTGTAGAAATATGCTATACAAATAAACCTGCATTGCCTTCAGCCTTGCCTAATTCTATTTGCATTGTCACAATTTAATTAGCAGTGAGATGTTTTGGCAGTAGAGATGGCATGTAAAGCTGTTCAGTGGGGAATCACTCCCTCTGCTGGTCAGCAGCTGTTTTTCTGTAGTTTATAGCCCTACAGTACAATAATCATCAGTACTGTATGTCGTTGATAGAGACTATGTTTGCGTTTTCGATTAGTACCTGTAGGGTGTAGGCCTAAACAACTGAGAGACAACAGACAAAAACACCCTATCGAGCTTCAGGCTAGGGCTTCGATTCAAAATCCCCCCACCCCCATATTTACATGCATTTATTTATTTACTTAATTTAATCAGATATAGAAACTGGTAGATGTAAGGTTCTATGTTAACTTAATAGTATAATTGAAAGTAGATCAAAGTTGGCATTCCTGATTATTCTTTGATTTGATAAACATCAATATTAGATAGCTATACTGTATGATTAGATGTTCATTATGTTCTTTATTTTGTAAAGTGGAAGTTTCAATGGCTACAGACTAGCCCCCTGTCATAGTAGGCTAGTGCAGTGATTCTCAACCTTTTCAGGCAGTGACCCCCAAAATCATCATATTTGAATTGGGAAGTGGGGATCCCCCTCCACTTGGAATTGTAGGGAGTTGAGGCATTACATTTAGTTCTGATCTAGTTCTACGGCCTCCATTGACCTACCCTGTTACAGGCCGCACATGGAAACAGTCTTCTGACGCAGTATGAAGCATGCATGCCATTAGGTCTAGTCAAAACACTGTCATTAGAATTATTTAGTTGGAGTAGGAGGGATAGTCCATGGCAACGCCTAACTAGGTAAGGTTTAATTACACAAGAAGTCACAGAAGAACAATAAAATCACACCTGTGTGAACCAAGTGGTGCAACTCCCTCTCTCCCCCCTCCTCTCTCTCTCTCTCTCTCTCTCTCTCTCTCATTAGCAGGCAGCAGGCACAGCATACCCCTCTCTCTGTTTCTGGCGCCCCCTACTGGTATTAATAAGTCACATACTCGTGTCCTTCCAATTTCACGCATGTGCACACCACTCGTGCTCATGACTACACACAGGTACACACACAGGTACACGGACATTGCTGGTTGTAGGAGTGGTTGCACCACTCAAAAATAAGGACTGGTGACTGCCACTGTTTTAATAGTATAGCCTAAGCCTATATTTGTGTTTTCTACAAGCTTACTAGCTCTGGTAGCATAAACACTTTAATTCATGATACATCATACCTAGTACTATCAGGTGGCTTAAAGCACAGGTTGAATTAACAAAATGGTACAGATTAATAGGACAGGCTCAGGCAGGTAGGCCTATAGACGATGTTAATTGATGTCATCCAGTGTTTAAAATCCTTACATTAACACCTCAATATTCATCAAGTCATCTTGACTTTTCTACTTCTTCAACAATTTCGAGAAGGTCCTTTTCACTCTTTAAGTGCCAAGTTGCTGAGCATCAACAAATATACAACACATTGCAAATCAGCCAACAAAAATAAATACAAAACTAGGCCTGAGTGAGTTTAAAATGTTAAATCCAAAATAAATAAATGGATAACTAAACAAGTTGAGACTGATACATCAAAAATGTGTCAGTATCAAGGCTCATACATAGTCTGGATTTTCGGTGGTTAGGTGACCACCGAACTACAACATGACGTCACGAGCCGCGGTGAAGAGCAAACCACCGCCACCGCTCCAGCCCTTCTCTCTGTTTTTACTCACCACCGCTCAACATTATTTCAGCTCCGGTGGCGAGCTGACCACCGGAGCGGTGGTCACCTCACCACCGAAAATCCAGACTATGAATAAGCCTTCAGGAAGAATGTTTGGTGTTGTTGATGGGGGAATTCAGCTGATAACAATAAAAATAATGTTTGACAACCACTGGTCTAGTGCAGTAGTGCACAAACTCAAACTGGGGTGTGGACATAATGGTGTGCACTGTGCAGCAAAATTAGAATGTCAATGAGCAGTGATGAAAAATACATCATTGACTTATACTTAATACTTATACAGTAGTACCACGGTCCATTATACCGCATAAAGTAATTTCTATATTGTTTTAGTATGTTGTATGCAATATGCATGAGTTTATGTACTGTGGAGAGCAGGCTTTGGTCTGCCTTCAGGAACTTTACAAAAACCTGGGTTATACTTTCATGGCACACATTGTAAAATAATCGGTTATACACCATCCGTACGGAATAATTAATTTACCAGTCAAATCAAATTATCCATATTCAAGGCCCAAATAACTTAACAATTCAAATTCAACTCAAATTGTTAAACACAAGAACAGTGTTTTATTTTTTGCAATTATGTCATGTCCAAGGAAACATTGTGGCAATGAGATTTTACAGAGAAAATAAGCTTTCACTGTAAAATGACAGTAAAGTTATATTTAGTTTTCAAAACTACAGTACAATTGCAATGGAGAAACAAACAGGTGCACTTTTGCACCTTCTCTGAATTAAAGACTGAGGACATCTTCCAACTTTTGTTGTTAAAACTGTATGGGTGGAAAGAAAAGAAAAAGGAATTCAAAGTCTTCAGGGTGGTCCTTAACATTGGGACAGTGAGAGGATTGGTTTATCAGCAGCTGTATTGTACTCTGCTGTTCTAGCAACTACCTAACATTTAGTCCCCAGATGTATCGGTAGGTTGAGATAGGAGACTAGTATCCTAATCAACTCTTAAAACCACATAATTTTGGAAACTATGGACAGTTCTATGGCAATATCTTATGAAATTCGTTACATTTAGAAAAAGAGGAAGAATATTGCAAAAAAAGCTGTAGCATTCTTCGGATTAAAACTCACCAATACTATTAACAGGAGTGGATTCCGGGGCCTGTACTCAGTGAATGTAACGACAACTGTGTGGTGTACGTGCAATATAAACGTTTTACAGTACAATTACAAAAAACCAGAGACCATACTGAATACTGTATGAAGGCATTTTGCCTCTCAAAAGCTTCCAGCTCTAAGGCATTAAAAGACTAGGAATGCAGGACGACATACAGTAGGAACTTAACATAAATGCTGAGAGATCATCCAATCCATGTCCTTCATTATGGACCACTAAAATCCAAGTCTTGGACTACTAATTTATTTGAGTTTAGTAGAGATAAAAATCCCAGTAAACTGTAGATAAAAATGTAATGTAGGATGAGTAAACAGTAAGAGTAAAATCTGAACAAGCTGTTTTTTATTAAGTTAACTCACAAGGTTCTTGAATGTATAGGCGGTAACTTCAATAGCATTGACCTATGTTTAACCGTTACGTGAACAAAATAAAAAATAATTGCTTATCTTCGACCGTGCAAATCTGTCTGATGATCAGTGTACCTATTTTTTCAAAATAAACTGTAATCGTATTACCTTTCATCAGGAACTGTAACAAATCAGATTCACAGTAACCATTTTATGTAATCAAATTACTATAATCCCATAATGTATTCAATCACTTCCTGAGCCTTATTACTCAAATTACTATATTTTGTTTTCTTTCTACCTCAGTGTGAAGCTACAGTCCATTTCAAGGCACGTTAAAATCAATCTTCAAAATAAATAAAACTAATATTTTTTGGTCACATCAATCAAAGCAATAATACAGTCTTATGGACAAAGAGGCAGAATATTGTGAACTTCTTCCAGAATTGGAGGCATTTAAAAACGTTCATTGGCAAATCAGTTTTCAACTGCAGCTACATACATTACAAGATCATGTCACGTCACTGAGAAAGGCCTATAAGGCTGTGTCCACACCAGCACGGTGACAAAGACACAGTCTACTACAATACAGTAAGTAATTGCCAATGGAAGCCAGCAACATGAAGCTACAAAGTGACACCTGACATGTGTAGTTCCATGACGGCCATGATGTGCTACAAATCAAAGTTGAGACGACGTCAACCTTTTATCAGCACTCCGAAGAAGTTGTGAAACGTCAATCATAATATGCTTTTGTTTCACCGTTTCCGTCCCTCCTCTCTTGTCACCATTCCTGCTCAGCTCCGTAAATGGAAGAAAAACGTATTCTTGCCGACCGTTAACCAGTTCCATGTGCAATTTACACTTTTATGTACTTTAAGTGTGGCTTGAGCAACACTTCAACAGCGAGTCGGGCAGCAATGTAGCTGGCCTCATTTGGCCGTTTTGTAGCTTTGTTGCTGCTAGGTTCAACGGAGCAAAAGGCTGAGCCATATATTAATAAGACAATGCACTGGTGAATAACTTCTACATTCCCACCAAAATTAGCAGGTATTCCACACTAATCCGTCTTCACAGTAAACTGCTAATACAAAAGGAAAATGCAGTATTATTCATTCAAGGCACATCATGTACAGTGCATCATTGCATCTCTGAGGCTAGATGTGGCCATCCATCACACCGTTGTGATACCCAACAGCTTAGTCGCAATCATGTGAAAGCATTCAAAAGGCAAGCTTTGGTCTTAAAAGGTTATGGACAAGGACAAACTGAGCACAAGGTGAAGGTAACACAGGTAAGATAAGATAAGGACAACGGCCAAGTTCAAAAATGTTTCAAAAAGGTGTAGTCCATATCCGATATTTATATTTGCATATTATTACTAGTGGGGGGGAAAAAATGTCTTCATCTTAGAATTCCAGGCCCACAGAAGTGAAACAGGCAAAAAATAAACAATCCTTGGTTCCAGGCCTAATCATTCTTCAGTTCAACCGACCTGTAAGGAGCAGCAGTGGAGCTTGCTGAAACCCGTAACTGGTCCTGGTCTACTGGTAGAGTAGAGGGAGCTACACCATCATTGTTGACCAGAGCACCATAGGAGAAGGAACCATTGTAGTCTGGCTGAACCACCAGACCTTTGTCGTGGATAGTCGGGATACCTGGTAATGGCATGCAGGTACAGTATGTACAGTGTGTTCAATGGGACTGAGGCTTGTATTACTGCCGAGTTCGGACAGTATATCACTGAAATGAAACACATTCTATCCTTTGATACATGCGAATAGTTCGTACTAACCTCGTGCCATGTCCATGGTGACATATGGCTCAAAGGTCTTGGCCCTTTTCTTGCTCTTAGTGATAAGGAAAACCCCCAGGAAACAAGTTGCACATCTACACACACACACACACCACAGAGCACACACAGAGTATTTGCACAGTACACGGCACAGTGTGCACATACTGTACACACATACAACCTTCAAGCACTTCAAAGTGTACTATTATGTACATAATATCCTTTACCTTTTACTTACTACTGTTCTTAATTATCTCTTTGTTATTGTGTACTCATATAAGATATGTAACAAAAAAAATTAACTTGAATTTGTGATAGGGCCAATAAATACAAACGGTATTTAGTTTTAGTTTTTGTAATGTATCGTTACTGCCTGCCCCCTTTCCCCAAAAGGGTATCCGGAATGCTCGTCGACCTCACAAAGGGGCAGTTCTTGTATAATTAATTTGACTTAGAATAAGGTTAGAAATAAGCATAGGCTTAGGCATAGATTTACTGGGTTATGAATAGGGTTTGGCACCATTTTGAGTTTAAGGTTAGGAATAAAGTTAGGTTCAACAGTTTAAGCATATTTTGGTTAATAAGATGTTATATCTGTGGGGATTTCCTAGATTTAAATGACTATCTAAAAATGGAGATATGTTTTGTTGTGGCAGATTCTTTTTGGCAGATTTTTCTTTTGTCAAGCTTGGGAAAGAAGACAGAGTACTCTGTATAAATCTGAGTTGTAATATAATTAATTATGTAATGTAAACATGCTGTAAATGCGTGAATTATGTAATGTAAACTTGCTGTAAATGCAATTGTGAAATGGTGTCTTATAAACCCATGAGGGTTGGGCACATTGTGTGCAGGACACGGAAATAAATAAACAATCAATCAATCAATCAATCAATCAATCAATCAATCATAGTTTACTTAGGAATAACAGGCTGAGCCGTTCAGCCGGATGTACACCTGAGGCGAGCTTTTCAGTATTCCCCAAAAGGACCACAATTGAAACAAGCCTACGGGCTTTCTTGTGTATTTATCCTTCTGAATTAATTTCTGTAGTATTATCTACTGTACGAAGGAAGATCACTCACCCCAATACAAACATACAGATGTGAAGAGCATCTTCATGGTTGAACTCTAGATAAAATACAGCTCCTGGAGGGGAAAAGAAGAAAGTAAACCAACATGCATTTAGGATTACTAGTGCATACCCACATGCCTGTATATTTACACGCGTGAGTGTGTGTCCTATTGATGCTGCATGGCCTCAGACCGGTGTTGATGTGCTGGTGTTGTGTACAGTATTTGTGTTAATGTCATTCATACTCTGCACTGCACTCACTGTCAGCTATAGCTAGGTAGGTACTGTAGGTACTTTATTCATCCCAGAGGGGAAATTAAAGTGCAAAGCCCAAACCACACCAATGATTCGCCATGCAACTACTTGCAACTACAGTACGTGTGACAGAATGGTTATAACTTGGATAGGAATGGAAACTGGTGTCCTTCATCAGATACACACAGGAAAAATAACTGGGTTGGGCTTTACAGCAGCTCTCATAAATCGATAAAAACGAATAATATAAAACATCTAAGCATAGTCAAAACAACAGACCAAACACTACTAAGAGTCCAATGGCTTGAATTCAACATCCTCTATCCTAATACACACACTGAATAGAAGGTAACTGGATGAACAGTTATCAATATACACGACGGAGACACATACCGTCACAGATATTTGTGGAATTGATTGATAGATGAAGATCTTGTCACTCACCAGCTATGATGGCAAAGCAGGTGGAGAGGATGTAGTTCACACTCGTGATCAAAGAGGCGTCGTAAAGATGACAAGCTTGGGAGAGAAACCTATGGTGAAGAAGAAAAGGGAGACTTAATTATGTATTATTTCAGTTAACCAGTACAGTTGATGTAAATAATCGGTTTTATATAAAGATTATGTAGACTTGAACCAATGACCTAGTCGTGCAATGATTTGTCTTTTGTTTCTGCCATTTAATTCTGTAGAGAATACACGATAATGTTCAATATCAAAGTGCTTGGAAATGTATCTATTCTATGTGTATTTCAGCCTTGGTTCATCTCAAAAGAATAGACCTGTGCTATAGTAACTGCCATTCACTGACAGCTCTTCTGTGTGGATATAGTCTACTCTAGTTCATTGGTTCTTAATGTGGGGTCCGTGGACCACAAGGGTCCTTGAGGGGGTTCCTGGGGGTCCCCAGCTAAATATGGATGAATACGTAAGTGTCCGCTTGGTTCTATTTGTACAAATCCTTAATAGTTAATTAAATTAATTACGATTTTACAGTGTAAATTTGGGTCCCAACGATGAAAATCTTATCATATGGGGTGGGCTACGTGGCCTAATGCATATCAAACTGGGTCCTCATGTTATGTAGACAGGTCATTATTGACCTGGCATTCTATAGTGTTTATAGTTTCAATGATTTTCTTTAGATATTCTGCTGTTAGACTGATGATAGGTTCTTGATTTACTTTGATCCTACATCCTAGTTGACTATTTATATGGAGTTGTGTTGTCCTTGATTACTGTAAATTCTGGATTAAGAGCGTCTGTTAAATGCCTAAATTGTAGCCAGTATTTCCCTTAATCCCAAATAGTGTCACTGTCATCTGTATGTATCCGAAGCCACTCACCTGGCTTGGAAGACAACAGAAGCCACCATGCAGACAAACATGACATAGAAGATGGGGTATGTGAGCTGCATGGTGCCCTCGACGCTCAGGACCACCATTCCTGACACTGCCTTCACTGTGATGACCGTCACAGAGCCTATGCAGAGGAAGACGAGAATGTTGTGCCGTTTGTGAAACAAGCTTGTAAATATCTGAAAACCCCTTACTTGTATTGTAAATAAGATAAGTAAATTATTAAAGAGACCCCACGAGTGTGCCGTTTGTGTGTGGAACGAGCTTCTAAATTGTCTTTCTTGCTGATCTCCTAACACCCTGCCCCCCCACACACCTCTTTTTCCATTTCTTTTGTATTCGTGGAAAAACATAACATGATGGGAACTATGCACAAAAACAAATCAATCACCCACTTTTTTTTTGTAAAACTGTGATGTGGCAATAAAAAGACGAGAAAGATCATTCTGAAGGTACAGTCATGCACAGAGACATACAGTACATAGATACAAAAAAGTATGTAGCCCCTCTGTATTGTATAAATAACATTTCATTCATTAAAATAAGTTATAGATTGCAACTTTAATCCTGTTTTCGCCACATAATGCATCTCTTTACAGTTTAGGCTTTGTGTCTGTTCAATATTCAAACTGCGGTAATAACCATTATGGTTCAATCTATTACAATAAAGTATGACTTTATGGGGAGTATAAAGTTGTCTGTGTGATGGTGGAGTCTCACCCAGCAGAGCCACCAGCAGAAGAATGATAATGAGGTAGTTAGAGCCACGTTGTTTATAGAAGTACAACAGTACACAGAACGCGATAATCTCCAGGAGCTGTCAATGAAACAACAAAACCATTAACAACAGTCCTAGTTTAGTTCATACTGTATGTTGTCTTACGATAGTGTCGCATGCCGAAAAAATCCCATGTACAACTACTACAAACTGGGTGCAGAACTTAGTTGGTTTAGACTAGTCATTGGTTAGACCAGTCATTAGTCCTACAACTACAACCTATCTCAAACCCTCACCCTAAACCTAACCTCCCATGGGGCAGCACACCTAAACCTAACCTTAACCCATGTCTAACCAATGACTAGTCTAAACTAAGTATGCACGTGGACATTATTATTCGCTATTTTGGAGTTTTCACCTGACATGCCCAGAATATGGAAACCAGGTTGAAAGTGCGTAACGACCAAATGCTTATTAATGCAGCAACTGTCATCTTTCATAAAAGCACTGTTTAACTCCACAGAAAATATAATAAGACCAGGATGGTAGAGCCAAATAGGAATGTGATCTATATTGTTCTGGCTCAATGATCATTTCAATATTGATTCTGTCACATTAATTTGTCGGGTTAATAATTCATATACTCTATTAAGTGTCAGAAAATAAACATACATCTCTAGGTAATTTCTAAGTACAGTCCTTATTATAATAGTTAGCACGTAGCAGAGGTCAGGTGGGGAAGGAGGAGGAAATGGAGTGTTTTTGACAGCTTGCATTACTTACCAGATACAGAAGGACAGGCCATCCTACAAGGTGTTTCACAATGTTCTCTGCTTTGGGTTTTTCATGAGCATTTGGTCCAAAGGTAATAAAGAGGTAGGTTCCTCCTATAGTCAGGACACAGCCCAGGATCGACAGCCCATACCGCTCTGGAATAATATTCAGTATAGATTTATTACTGGAAACGGCTGGAAACCTCATTATGTCCAACATTATGCCTTTTCAGGATTCAAAAACGGTGTTTCGAGCTTGCAAATCAGCTACTTTTGATGCTTGTGTGACGCTGTAGTATGATTAAGTACAAAAAATAATAAAAGTTAGAATATGGAGATAAGAGGTTTCTGCCCGACAACAACTATTCTACTACCATACATAGTATCCACACAGGCTACAAGGTAATGTAGAGTAGCTGATATTAAAAACAATATTAGATAGATGCAGTCCAACAACTATATATATATATATATATATTATGGTATATTATGCAATTTGGATAACAAAATGTGAGAATGTCTGTGCTTAAAACAACATATGCTTGAATAAGAGATTGTTCCAAACGGTTCCTCTATCTTAAAAATAATTTTGACCCCTTGTGAAGCAGTGTACGCCAGAGAGAGACAGATGGAAAGAATTTGCATAATTTGCATAAGTGATGGAATTAGTTTCATAATTTACATAAGAGTGACAGTGGAGATCATTTTCACCAGACTTGCTGAACTTACTTGCAATGTCCTTTGGTTTAGATTTCTCCCGCAGAAATATAATACCCAAAATCGAGCTTGCTGAAAAGAGAACAACATGCATTCACAAGTTATTCAAAAAGCTGATTTGCTTAGAGGTCAAAGAAGTGTGCTACAAAAGCAACTGTGAATGCTCAAAAATGACAAAGCTACTGAGAGTAGCTAAATGACAATTGTTAACATGATCTATCACAAAACACCACAGAATATTTAGGGACCGTGAAATTTTGCATGACACAAATACTCACCAATGACAGACACAGCATTAAGCGGTGCTATGAGAGAGAGAGGAGCAAAGGCATATGAGACAAAGTTGGTTCCTTCTCCTATGAAGGTCAACAGAAGACCAAACCACCAGGTTTTAGTTCGATGAAAAGAACGGGGGTCCTTGGTTCCAGCTAGTGTCACATGACTGTGTTTCTGCAGAGGAAAGACAAGCAAACCCATTAAACACAGGACAGTCTGTGGAATATGAACTGGAGCTAAATCTAAACAGGTGACCCCCAAAATAATCATTTTTGAACTGGGGACCCCCACTCTGACAAGCACGAATTCTACGCATTACATTTAGTTTGACTCGGTTCCACAGATTAATATCGTGAAAATAGCCGAACTACAAGCTCACAACACCTCGCACTTGTGAGCTTGTAGATTGGTTATTTTCACGTTTGCCTCTTTTTTACCTAATATTTGACAATTTGGTATTAAAAAGGTCTTAAAAGACATTAAATTGTCACTTATTGTCACTTACAAATATGCAGACACTCATGTATACACTTAAACTGTATGTTGGTTTGATTACTGTCCAGTGAGAAAACAATGTTGCACATAAAGCTAATTATCTGGGGACCCCGCAAAAAATAATTCAACATCCAGTTTTGGAATCATGGGTTTTCAACAGGTGGTCCGTGGACCACTCGTGGTCCGTGAAGGTATTGCATGTGGTCCCTGACCATGAATTTAGTAATGTAGGAAAGGGAAAATTTGTATTTTAATTTATTGTATTGACCACAAGTTGAGAAACAATGCAGTAAATGACGTGGTGACATACGATGACGCTCGATCGCTCGATCGAAGTCGGACGTCAAGAACACAGAAAAGGGAGATAGAATCTCAAGGGAAACTGTACCGGTTTGCCTGGTTGAGTCACCATTATAAGGAAATGTGCCCATAATTAATTGCATGCATCTGCTCGCTCATACATACAGTAAGTTACAATGAACAGCAACATGATTTTAATTTTCCCCCCACACCACGCCCATATCCCCCCTCCCAACACAACAGTGGTCGCCAGGTTGATTCTCAGTCAGGGTGGTGTCAGTGTGGTCCCTGGTTCATAATCAGTTGAAAACCCCTGCTCTAAATCACTGGATCTCAAAGTGAGGTCTGGGGAAACCCCAGGGGTCCATAAGGGTGTCTATCTGGGCTAAATATGAATACATATTTACATATCCTCTCCTCCCCTAGTTGAATATATTTTTAAATGGAGGGTAAATACAATCAATTTAATGTCAATGGATATTTTGTCTTGAATTGATCCTATAACATGGTGACACACACTGAACAGAAATGGAATACCCATTACACTTAACATGAAAATGGATGGCGAATGTATTCATTTTACATAAATACAAATATACATCAGGGCTAGTCATAATGAAAACCATGAAGGTTATAAGAAGAGTGAGCTACATCCCCATGGCTACAGCACATACCTGAACACTTAGAGAAATGCTGACCAGCACATTTCCGAAAAGAGCCAGCAAGGTGCCGATGAGATTTTCCTGAAATTAGAATTTAATTAAAAATAAATAGTTACTTTTCACTTCTCTCCTACATTATATTTGCATTGCGTATAGCGCTATAGAATGGCAGTGATATACATTTCATGTAGAATAACTGAATTCTGAATACAGAAAGTTTTAACTTTTTTGATACATGTATTCAAGCGAACAGACGTGTTGACAGGACAGGCAGGGTCGCATCGCAGCGACGCATCATCATTGTCTCACCGTGTAGGAGTTGTGGTCGCTTATTTGGCTCAATAATGCCATTCTGACGGACATGTTGAGCTCTCAACAGCAGCCACACATTTTAAACCACATATTCCTCATGGTTTCGTTCCGTTTCTGTTTTTATGTATTTATTTATTTTACAGCGGCGTCTCTGTCACAATAATACAGCGAACGCCATCTTTCTTGGTGTTGTTGATGTCATGTGTAATGTACTTCCGGATTCGATTCCACCTGCTTCAGTCTACGCCTTTTACGCAGCTTTACGCACAGCGCTCAGTCGCTTACGCGAACTCCACGTTGTAGACGCCCCCCCAACCAAAGGGTCTAGGTCTCGCCCCTAATTTATTCTAGACTCAGAGGGTCCCCAACTCCCAATTCTCAATATTATCCCCACTTAGACCTGTTTGACTTAAAAGGTAGGGCTAGGGTAAGTGACCTTTTTTGGTTAAACAAAACGTTTTTTTTGTTAAATTTGTTAAATCACCAAATTCTGATTCTAAACTGCTCTTTAATAAACACATTCAGAAGATACATTTTCAGGTAAGTGACAACATTTCAGCCAGGAGATATCAGTTTAAATTGATCAGTGTTCCAGTTTAAAATGTGTCTGCTCTTTTCTTTGTGTCATCATCACTGTATCCTGACTGAGTCCTGACTGCATTCTCTATCCTGTTTGGATAAAATTAGTATCCCGACCTGTTCAATAATAAGCTGGAGAATCTGAGACATGGAGACTTCCCGTAGGGGCTCCGTAGAGACTCCTGTTACTGAACAAACACTCTATACAGAAATCAATGATGAGTAGTAGCCTATATGTTGCACAGTCACCCACTCACCCCTCAACCCCATGTTGCTTTTTGATTGATTGATTGATTGATTGAAATATTTATTAACAGAATTACAGTACATTTCAAGCACAAACTCAATACAAAGACTAACTGTAACTGTGAGTGGACGACCCAATTAAGCATTACACTTGTTTACAACAGGGTCCACCTTGTTCAATTCATCAAAACATTTAGAGACATACAAATAGACACTTCTATATAGTCAAAGAACAGAACAGGAATTCATCATAAAGGAAGCAAAAAGGGAAAAGATACATATACAGAAAGGGGGGGGGGGGGAGATTTAGATTTTACAGGGGCCAGTTTCGAATTGCAGCCATCCGTAGGTGCCCTTTGAGAGCGGTTTTGAAGGAGTCAAGGGATTCACATGTCTTAATGACTGTAGGGCGTTCCACATTTTGGTGGCATAGGAGCGAAAATAATTTAGTCCCTTGTTTGTGCCGAATCTGGGTTGTACATGGGTATCTTGGTGGTGTATCGAATCTTGTGGACCAGACCCATTGCAAGATGCTGTACTCTGTCGTCGACCCTAAGCCATCCCAGCCTGTCAAAGTGTGCAGGGGTGAGGTGGGTTCAGGGGGTGAGGCCAAGTAGGAGCCTGACCAGTTTGTTTTGGGAGGTCTGGAGCCTTGTTTTAATTGGTCAAGAAAAAAAACACCTGGTAGGGTGCCTGCCAACATAACAATTGTTAGTCTCTGCCATCTGCCGAGAGAGCCAAGTTCCAGGTTAACGAAATTCCCGAATGTTTATGCAAATCAACTAATTAATATTTAAATTATTAATACTATTCAGACACCTGAATAAAAGAGCCAATCAATACTTGGCACTCGGAGGTGGTGGTGTTTAAAACATATTTAATTGTCTGCAGGATGGACCTTTACAGTGGGGAATTGAAGGATTCATGGTTGTAGTGTAGTCATACCTCGTGTGAGGTAGGACAAAGGGGAGGGGGGTATAGAAAGCAAAGTAAAGAGAGAGTAAAGAGGAGACGTGGCTCCTGGGATAGGCTTCAACTTTACATTTGGCTGAATTGTCCACCAGATGTCAGTATATAACCAGTACAAATGTACAATGCTGGACATGTTGGCCTAGTGGTCAGCACACTAAGATCTCCAACTGCCTATCTAATAAAGCCTACAGTTACCTACAAAAAAATCGGCTATAATGGATATAAAGAAAAGCAACTCATTTACATAATTATGTGCAATCAGTTTTTCCCTCACGTTTTTTCACTAAACAATGTGTTAATGTTGGTTTAATGTGTTAATGTTGGTTTAAACCAACATGTTTATGTAGTTCAAATATTCATGTTTTGCTTGCCTGATTTTGATCAAGGCAAGTAAGTAAGTCAGTAAGATATGATAAATATCATGTATTCTTCCAATCAGTCATTAATAGTTTTAACGGTAACTACTAAATCATTAACATTGATTAAAACAAGTGTAAGTTTTCACCAACCAATCCCCCCCCTTCAGGTTCTCTCTTTTATCTCTCCCACAGGTCCTCTCCCAGCCTCTGCCCGTCGTGTTGCATTGCATATACTGTAGCACATCCTGTGAGCCCTATTGCGCTGGAGCTTTATTTTCCCACCTCACCCCACCCTCAGCTCCTGATCTCTTAACCCCCCCACCCACTCAACAAAATTGCTATTCCTAATTTTAATTTACTACAGTTTTATACGTTAGGCTTAGGTACACTCTATACATTGGGTGGTTAGGGTGAGAGCAGTTATAGTTAGGCTACAAAGAAAAGTGTAAGTAAAAGTAAAAATACGTAAGTAAGTACAAAAAGTGTGTGTGTGTGTGTGTGTGTGTGTGTGTGTGTGTGTGTGTGTGTGTGTGTGTGTGTGTGTGTGTGTGTGTGTGTGCGTGCGTACGTGCGCGTGCACTGTTGAGCATGCTGTTAATAGTAACATGATGTCATCAACAGCCATGCACCTGTTTGTCCAGATCTAGTTATGGTCGCTTGCTGTGCCGTTGTCTCCTTAGCCAGACACCTGTTATTTACAGTAGATGTTACTGTGCAATCCCTCTCACCCCCAAGTGAGCGGGAAGTGTTCACCAGCTCCTCAGTTATCTAAACCCCTCAGAGAAGAGAGAACACATCTTCGGGGCAGCCGAAAGTTGTGTAAAACTAGCAAATCAGACCTGTCCCACTATCATTCAATCTTCCCTGCTGTCTCCCTCTCATTATCCATTGTCCTATTTCTATTCAGTCCTCTGCCTCTTAACCATGGAAGATCTTCCTCCTTAACCCCCCTCCACTGCCCCTCATCCCTCTTTGCTGAAGCTCTCTACACCCACTTTGATAAGGTTAAGAGAAGCTCTTTCTCTTATCTTACCACTAATGCTAACCCCAGCCAGCATATCATGCCGGTACGGCGGTACTCTTTCTCTCTCCTATCTCCAGATGAGGTCTTCAAACTGATGTCATCTACCTGCTAGACCGACCACCTGTCCTGTAGACCCCATACTTGATCTGCCAGACCAGTGCCCCTGATCTACAAACACTCATTAGTACCACCATCAACAATCCTTAACGTCAGGCAGCATCACATCTGCTTTCAAGTCAGCCAGAGTTAGCTCCCACAGAAACCAATGTTTGACACCTCTGACGTTTCTATCTTTCCAAAACTGGAATTAGCTCTTTCTCTAACTCTCGCAGAACAACCTTTTGGATCACAACCAGTCAGTATTCAAACCTGCCATCCCATTCCACTGAAACGGCACTTCGGCCTGAGTCCTACTCCTCCTCCCAGCCCAAATCACACCTTGGAAAGCATGAGTGTCTATTTCAAACAAAGTGTTTTTTGACTGGGGGGTCATATTTTGACAGCAGGAATTGCCTGTCATGATTTGACCCCCCAGTATCAGGTTGTATTAGGATGTTGATATTCATTCATCAGCCAACACTCCCCACTCACAGGTAGTAACCCCCCCAGAGAGGACGTATAGGGCCTTAGTCCTACTCCTCCTCCCAGCCCAAATCACACCTTGGAAAGCATGAGTGTTTTTTGACTGGGGGGTCATTTTGACAGCAGGAATTGCCTGTCATGATTTGACCCCCCAGTATCAGGTTGTATTAGGAAGCGTGGCACTATAGTGGTTGTCCTGCTACATGACGATCAGACCAGCTCTCATAGCACTGTTACAGTATTCTGATAACACCCACTTGGATCACAAGGTCGCACAGGTACTGTATGACAGTGGACCTTAGTGCTGCAAGTTTATTGCTGCTCGGCAACAGTGTTAAATACTTCAAATGGCCATACTTCGGTGACCATTGCTCTTATCAGCACAACATAGGATTATAGTTTTGAAGGCTGCGTGGTGTCCTAGCTGAAAATCGAATATTTATAATATTATTATACCAGTAAGACGGCCTGAGGGCGAGAAGCAACCTTGCCCTAAAGGGGCGGCAGACTGCTAGGCTGGTGCTTTGGCATGGGGGGTCAGATCAACATATGGAATTCTGTACTGGCCATATACTGTATGGAGCGTGTCTTGAGTGTACAGGGTTTGATGAGGTCTGGCCATATATGGAGCGTGTCTTGAGTGTACAGGGTTTGCTGAGGTCAGATCAACATTATGGAATGTCAGAACAGGTCAACTCCATATATATCTAAGGGTTTGAGGTCAGATGTAGAGTTGCTGGCCAGCTCCATATATGCAGATCTATAGCCAAGTGATGATCCAGTCTGGCTATCCAGGGTTTGATGAGGTCAGTGTCGTGATCTTCATATATGGAGAAGGCCATATGGAGACGTGATGTCACAAGGCGTGACACAAGGCACCTCCATATATCTATGGAGGTGTGACACGACTGACTGACGGACGGACGGACGGACAGACATGTTTTGCAAGTTTTCATAGCAATCTGCAAATGGCTGGATCTGGATGGCTTGGTTCCAGGCTTAAACTCATTTATATAAATATTTTCGGAAATATCTGTGGTTTCTATTTCTAATCTCTATTGTTTGTTGACTAGGGACTAGCCACTTACTTTGTAAGTCACTGGATAAGAGCATCTGCTAAATACCTACACTATAGAAGATTGTATTGTGCACACACTCATGTATCGTTACCCTCATGCATTGCATACAGGCTGGCTGATATAAAGGGCTCATCTGTACAGACATATTGATGCAGACACATTGCAGACATGCACATAAGGACATTAGACACTGTCATATCACAGCTTAAGTGGTCAGTTGTGTGTCCTGAGTCGACTGTTCGGATCTGTTGAGACCTCTCTAAGAGGAGCGGCGTCCTTTTTTCACTGCTTTATCTGTCTCCCTGGAGCAGAAACGCTTGGATTACTTGGGCCCTGTTTGCTGGAGGAGGGAACAAAGAAAATAGTTTTAATTTTCTGCCCCTCTAATCCAATTATCCTGTCCTATCATCCTTCCATCCCTCCAGCTGGCATGCTTCACATCTCTCTCCCTTGTCTCTCTCTCGCCATCTCTTTCTCAACAGACTATCTATCCATCCATCCATCCATCTCTCTCTCTCTCTCTCTGTCTTTCTCTCTCTCTCTCTCTCTCTCTCTCTGTCTTTCTCTCTCTCTCTCTCTCCATCTCTTTCTAACAGACTCTATCCATCTCTCTCTCCCCCTCTCTCCCCCCTTCTGTTTCCGCATGGTAGTTTTTCCTCTGTGATCTCTATATAGTATATAGTAATATAGTAATACTTGGTCTCCCTTTTCTGTGCTCTTCTATAATTATTTTAATACAACTCTCTCTTTCCCTAACCTTTCCTGTTTTCCCCAGCTTCTTGAATGTATACAAATGCTAAGCAGAGAGGCTAAAATTGGCACACGTAAAATCCTGTTAAATGAATCACTCCCCGCTTTGTAAGTCTGCTATTTGTACACTCAGCGCTCCTAGTAGCGGAGTCCGCCCCCTTCCCTCCCTTTCGCTTTGCCTCACTTCATTACAATTCTGAATTCACACTCTGGCTTTTAAGTGGAAATGCCACCCACTCATCCTTCAGTCAGAACATGATGTCAATAGATTGTTCCCTGTATGGTTCTATTAAATGAGCTGCACTGAAAATAGACATTTCTTCACGGTTATGTAAACTTCCAAAATAAGAACTGGGTTCTTACTGGGTTCATCATGCGTGATTTCATTTAAGCACCCACATTCTCTGACAGTAATTGGTTTTTAGGTCTATTAGGGTTGTGTGTGATGTGTACTGAATTTGCACAGTGTACACTCTCTAGTACATATCCACACATGTGATATGTAACCACAGACACACATACACATGCAATTACTTTGGTCTTTTATGTAACATGTGGAAATCAGTATACCTACAGATGTTTCCTGCCTGTTAAGGACTGACATTCAGCTGACTTCAGTGCCCCACTCCTTTATGAAGAACAAGAACATGGCAACCTACATTCGTGTGTATTTGGCTCTCTCCCAACATTGACATTGCTTTTGGTTTCTGTTCTGAAAAAAACTTGTAATCACTCACATTGTTCTCAGTGAAAGTGTGAGAGGGATTAGGTATGTGCAAACCTAGTCATCAGAAGCTCTTGAGTTAAGCAAAACCTGTAAAAGCCTGCTGCTTCTGCATTAGTGAAAAGAAAAAACCTGGTGACACTTTTCACCTCTTTTATCTGAGGCATACCTTTCACTACATCTTAGCTAAAATAGAGAGACACGAAAAAGTATAAGTTCAGCTAAGGTCTTCTCAGCTCTCTTGTTGAGCCAAAAGGATCTCTTTGTGCTCATTTGACTAATTTAACACTCCCACAATTAACTGCCCTAGACATGCTATGATTGTAATTATCTTTGCCTGGTTCAGGGACAAGCCATCCTATGGGGAGTTAGTGTCGTTGTGACTATTGAAAATACAGAAAGTACTGTATATACTGTAAGAGAGCAAAAGAGAAAGGGAAGAGTGGGAGACACCGAAACACTGTATGGCTTAATTTATACATAATTCCAGTGTTGCTTGCCCTAAACAACCATTCAATAACTGGAAGTAATGGAGGTCAGACAGATTGAGCTAAGACCTATTGAGATGACTTACATCATAGAACTGATGTCATAGTAGTACTGTCATGACAAAAAGTCCACATCGAAGCCAGTTTGGGCAGGGCAACGTGACTATTGTTATTGTGAGCAACACTGTTGCACACAGAAGTATAAAATGAAGCTTTAAGAGAGAGCCATAAGGGGATCAGGCCGAATGCATGGCAGGGCTTTTGCAGTGGTTGTCAACAGAAAGGTCAGAAACGTCATTAAAGTCTAGCCATCTCTGGACAGACCCTGAGTATACCAGCAGGTCTAATCAGCACAGAGCTGCTACTGTCGCTGTAACACAAACGTCTCCTCACTCCCTATCATGGGAAATCATCATGCCCGGCAGCAAGGAGCAGATCACAACAGGCTTTTAGATCAACGTTATTTTACATTACATTACGTCTCTCAACCTTTTTTCTTGCCCTGCAATCGTTTTTTCCTATGCCCATGAGCTTTGTGTGTTTGTGTGTACCATAGTGATGACTTGATTGGCTGAGCACAGAATGTGATCTATGATGATGTATGATGGTCATTGTTCAGGGGTCACCGTGGCAAAGACTTGGTCATGTCTGTGGCAAATTATTTGATTTTATGTTTTTTTTATGTTCTTATTTTGAAGACCCAATTACTATATGTATGTCAATCTCTTCAGAATATGTATGACAATTATTTATTATGACACTATGGCACATTAGGAGTCCAACTAGTACTAGTGGTTCTCAAATGTTTTATTTGCAAAGACCCCTGAGTGTTCAAACCCGTATGGGTCCGTTTGGTTCCATTTGAACACTCAGAGTTACAGACCTGTTATTCAGGGATATCTATTTATGTGTTTCTGGTAATATTATTGTCCACTCATTTTGTATGTCCGTGGCAAAAATAAATATGTTGACAAAAATGTCCACCACAAGCCAACATGGCGATGACCTCTGATGATGGTGATAAGAGCGGCCCTCACTCACACAAGTGTGATTTCTTACTTTACTGCTGTACTGTCTTTTGCAAGTTACAAAATAAGTCTTCATTCACAAAATGTGAAGAGAACATCTAATGAACAGATTATCACAGGTGAATAAACAAGTAATCAGGCCATACAGTATAACTTTCTCTTGGAACAAACATACTATACCTACGGTCTTGTCCCAAAAACAACGAATTATATTTGTATTGGTATGACCATGACGGGCCGCAGATACATTAAGCAGCAGCACTGGACTAAGGCCAGTTGTGTGACTGCTTAAAGCTGCATCGCCCACACGACATAAATCCAAGTAGCATAAATTAAAGGATGTAATATAGTCGCACACTTTGCTATGCTGTAGGATACATTATATGGTGAAGAGTCTGTGAAGTTAATTCACCATTTGGTGAACTGTTCACAACAAATACACTGTAGAAATAGCTCATATCCCTCTACCTCATATTTGTCTTTCACTTATGCAGATGAAAAATAAATCCATCTTAAGACAACCAGTTCAGGCTCAGGAGAACAGAGACCAAAACAGCCCACACCTCTATGGAATGCATTTGACACATCTTTTGGGTGTTATGTCAACCCCCTGCAGACAGAGGCTGACGATAGTGACATATGACAATGTGAAGGGAGTGAGTGAGAAGAGTAGGTCCATGCACTATGCCTGTGAGCGTGCGTGCGTGTGTGTGTGTGTGTGTGTGTGTGTGTGTGTGTGTGTGTGTGTGTGTGTGTGTGTGTGTCTGTATGTTTGCATGTGTCAGACTGCAGTCTATTTTTGGGTGAAGGTCCTGAGGGCTGAAAGAGTGAGGAAGAGGATGCTTGATGGGCTGAAGGTCAGACATGATGCAGTGCAGTGTATGCCTCTGGGCCCACTCCCGCCACTGTCTGGATATTATTCTGGTACACTGACTGGAGTTTTTTGCCAACCAATTTTGTTTTTCCTTTCTCCTTTATTTATCAAACGTAAAGGGGAGGGCCTTTCAAGACAGGCAGCCAAAAGTAGAGATTGTATGTTTGGATAAAATAAGTTGTTTTGCCTCACAGTGGGGCATAAAGTCATTTGACATCATGGCATTTTTATTTTTCTTGAAAATGTAATATTGGAATTGCCAGTGTTTTTGTTCAAAGTTGTTATATAACAAGCTTTTAACCCTCCATATTTTATATATATATAATAATATATAAATTATTATTTATTTATTCTCCATTTTTATTGAGGGGTGCTAGCCCCTCCTTTGCCCAGCTTTGAATGTAAACATTGTGTACTGTAAACACAAACATTGAAGACAAAAGTGTGTAAACACACACGTTGAAGATGCAAATTGTGATTGGCCAGCGTGATTGGGTGGGAGATGTGCCATTGGTTGAGAATGAGATGATGATTTATGATGATAAGAGCGCCCCTCACGAGTGTGATTATTATTATTTTTTCCCCTTGAAAATAGGGCTTATGCTAGTTGCTGTGGCAAGGTTAAGACCTCAATGTAGCATAGTAGCCAGATATCATACACGGAATACTGTTGACAGTTGTTCATGGATACCTACTTCAAACACTCAAACATCTACCACAGACAACTAAGATTGCATTTCCTGTTACCACTGAATAGACATGCCGTTCTAAACCAAATTCCTGTTCATCTTTTATGGGTTCCTTTCTTTGGATATTTTCTTTCTTTTCCCCATTCTTCTCTTACAAATCCTTGTTGATGTCCTCTGCCATTCTCTTGTTGTTCCATCTGAAAGCCTGCTGTATGCCTTCAATTGCATTGTCTAAGAGTTTTTTATTTTTATTAGAAGAGATGTGGAAGACAGCCATTCAAACCAAATTGTGCCTGTTCTCCTTTGGAGAAAAAGACTATTGACAGCCATTGTTTTTCTCCCTGGCTGATGTGTTCAGCGTTGGCCATCTTGCTAGAATAGATAACCAATTCAATAATGCTTGTCTGCCGTTGCAAACTATTTTCATTCTTTGATTGATTGACTGAATACTTTTAAAGTTACAGTTACAGTTTGTAAAAAGTACAGCGGTACGAATCTACGATTATACGAATTACGATGAACACAAAAGGTCCATGTCCATGAACGTACAGTTCAGTCAGATAACTCATGAATAGATTTAACTAATGAATAATAAAGTGTGCATATAATAATTTATCTTGGCGTTCGGCTCTGCTAAAATTTCTCTCTGCGCGGCACAATTAAACACCATCATCAAACATTAAGAGCAGGGAGATAGATATACAATAACAACCCCCCATGGGGAACAGAATAGCAGAGCCCACCGGTGTGCTGGGGTGGCAGTGGGAGCAAACATCACATCACAACAACCAAGAACCATTATGCAGAATGAAGGCAGGAACAAGCATGCAGTCTAGGTGAGCTTAAATACCCCGCCCAATTGGTCAGCTGACTGCCACATCAGCGAATGACGTAGGGCTGACCCAAAAAAATCGATTAATCGACGTTCAATCGATACGCACGGGAATCGATTTTTAAATTTTGAATCGAATAGTCATTTTTAAAAAAGCGTCCGCTTTTGGTCCGCGAGACGGCCCCATTTGGTCCGCGAGCCATGCTTGCGCCTCGCAGCACCTCGCAACGCCTCCTCTTTCCCCGTGTTAACAAGGAAGGCAAGCGCATGCACCACAGCTCAGTGGACATTAAATATAGGCTACCTTGTTTGATAAGTCATATAAAAACATTACTTACACGAAAATGAAAATATAAACTTCACAGATTATAGATCACTTGGAATTATAACAATCTGTTGAGTATTGCCTGAATAATGCCACTATAAAATCTCAACTTTTATCGATGAGCCATTACGCTGCTT
>NC_137876.1:38802803-38827803 GCF_963924005.1 Protomyctophum bolini
TGCTTTATTACATTACTTTTATATCTGCCCTGTGTTTTATTTTCAATCCTGCTTAAACACCTGCATTTCCCCATGGGGAAACAGTAGCAGTAACATTGTAAACATCTGCATTTGTTTTAAACAATTAATGTTTTTTCTTTTCTTTTTTTGATGATGTACTTTGTACAGTATTTTTATTTTATTTCATGTAGCTCTAAAAGTAATCTTATCCATGTGTTCCTATTCTGGAGTGAACATTTTATTTGGCAAAAATAGCAGATCAACAAGTTCACAACGTGTCAGTGTACAGTGTGATCTTGTAAAGCGGCTAATTTGGCAAAGAGATTTGGAGTAGAGGGAAAAAGGAGGACACCTAGTATAGACCACTGGGGGACTCCAGTAAGTGTATATAGGGTTTAAGTGGTTTAAATGCATCTATCTGACTGATAGAGCTGATTGAGAGAATTGCGAATGAGGATCGGGGAGTGATAATGAAGAGGATGAGAGCTGCGGGATGGGGGCCAGGAGAAAGTGCTTCATCATCCATGGTGATTCTTCCTACTTATCAGCTTATGGGAGGGCATCAGCATAGTGCTATGACTATCAAGAACACTTAAGTCTGTGTCCTATCCTATCTTGAATAGACCAGATTAGACCGGAATAAACAAAGGTAAAGAAGAATAGAACAGAACTAGAGGTTCGGGCCTCTCCGCAGCCCTCACACCTCGCACCACTTATCCGACCAATGTGCCCATGTACTATATGGAGATCTCTGTATCTGTCTGTCCCTTTTATTCCAATATATGGAGATTGCTGATGTCATCAACATATGCCCATATATGGGCATGCCTCCTTTTGTGTCAAAAAATTGTGCTGATTAAGGAGCAGGTTGTGCAGTTTTCGAACTCCTATTTGAGTAAATGAGATGGGACTTCATTGGAAAATAATACCCAAACCTGTCAAGCGTCACTGAGGACAACGTTGCCTGCAACAGTAGGAATCATAGGCGCCGAACGGGGGGTCAGAAGGGTCTATTGGGGGATGACTGGTCTATTTATTTATTTATTTTTCCCGACCAGCGCTGGTGGTCTAACACCGTTCCCGTTTATTTTGCTCCATACGTGCAGTGACTGCAGTTGCTCTCAGTTTCAACTCGATCAAGGTGTCAGACAAGCTACACAACAATGTGAGTCATGACGAAAATAATGTCACCACACTTTTTACGTTCTGACGGCGCCACTGGTAGGAATAAGTCGGACTTACTCCCATGAAAACCTGACTGGAATTTAACACAGTTAAATTGACACTCTGATTTTCCCTGTCTATCTGTCTGACCGTCTGCCCAGCTATGGAACATCAACCTCATATTCCCTTATGTCTCACTTATTGTCTCCACCAGGCCGAAGGCATGGCGAGAGAGTATTGCACTCCGTCCGTCCATGTGTGTATCCGTCCGTGTGTCCGTGTGTCCGTCCATCCGTTACCAGCTAATCTCCGGCACCGTAAACCCGGTTGAAGCCAAACTTTGCACACACACTCCCTAGATGCCAACGATGAACCTCTGCCCCAAATTATCCAGAACGGCCTGTTACAGCGCCACCAGGAGGCCGACTTTTGTAAAACACATTTCTTGCTATTACTCCTCCAAATCGTTACACAGTATCTCTATAGTCATGTGCTCAAGACGGATCTGTCCGATATTTCATATTCCATATTCCATCCTAATTGGCTAACATTGGCTTTCAAAGGGGGGCACGGTGGCACAGTCGGTAGTGCCGTTGCCTCACAGCTAGAAGGTCCTGGGTTCGATTCCCGCTGGGGATGCCGTGGGCTGTTCTCTCCTCCGCGTCATCAGTGCCCATACCTGAGGCGTGGTTGGCGAAAGAGCCTTTCTGTGTGGAGTTTGCATGTTCTCCCCGTGTCCCATAGGGGTACCCTCACAAAAAACATGCAGTAATCCTGGTCTCTAAACTATCTCCCCCTGGCCAGCCGGGGCGCCTGATGGAGGGGAAATGATCTGGTCGGAATAACATGTTCCTTCCACGCGCTACCTCCGGTCAGGTGAGAAGAAGCAGCTTGGACTCCTCATGCATAGGAGGAAGCATGTGGTCAGTCTGCTGCCCTGGTTGGCAGGTTGGCAGAGGAAGTGTAGTGCCAAGGATTAGATTATTGACACTGGATAAAAAATATTAAACAAAAACAAAAACATTGGCTTTTAAAGTTTGCAGGATTTTTTTTTAACAAAAAGCCTCAAATCATGAACGCAACGTGCAATTAACGTGAAATATTTCACGCACTTTCCTACTAGGCTGAGGAATATATCCCACCCTTTTCACATTGGCCTGTTATAGCGCCACCAACAGGTGAATCTTTGCAATACACAATACACATTTTTGGAACAAAATGCCTCAAATCATCCAATTGCCATCAAAGGCGTACAAATGGCACCCTTTTCACATTGGCCTATTATAGCGCCACCAGGAGGCCACAACCTGCCCTGGTGGAGACCTGGGCCTCGAGGGGCACTTTTTCTAGTGTTATATATCTTCTCTGCCTGCTCGAAGTGTCCCGTGGACAAAACAGTAGACACAAATAGATCCTTACTGCCTCTAGCCTTCATATAAATGACTTACATATGCAACTTCCTGGCTTAGCCATGCAGTCAGGGAATGGGATTATTATGAGAGAGAGAGAGAGAGAGAGAGAGAGAGAGAGAGAGAGAGAGAGAGAGAGAGAGATAGATACACAGACACAGAGACAGACAGACAGACAGACAGACAGACAGACAGACAGACAGACAGACAGACAGACAGACAGACAGACAGACAGACAGACAGAGGTGGCTGACCTGGGACTGAACCCAGCAGTCTGTGACACGTTATTATGGATCCCACCGCAGCTCCAGGAAAACCCCGCCCCCGGCTGCTCAGGAGCCATCCGACACCGACTTCCTATTGGTTCACCAACCTATGAGCTCGCCTCCCCTATACTCTCCTCCCCTCCCCAGCAGAATGCAGCGGAGAACACTGACGTCACCAAAACAATTTTTGTTTTGCTAAATACAAGGTTCACTCCCACTCCGTCCTATATATGCCACTTTTCCTGCTCGGCTCACCCAGGCTTTTTCCCCCCATTGAAAACAAAATGCCTGCTGCATGTTTCCGAGGCTAGCTGATGAGTGACGAGGCAGGGGTGGTGGCCTGGTGGGCCCTTATGGTCTGTAACTTTGAATGTGTACAATTGGAACCAAATTTACCCTTACACAGTTTTGATTTTGAAAGCAAGTTTAGTCATAGTCTTTTAAATAAAATGTAGGCTAATTTAGTTGTAGTCATATTTGATCATCTGAAATGTTTTAGTGTTTTAGTTTTAGTCGACTAAATATATAACATTTTAGTCAAATAAATCTACAGTTTCTTTTGTTGACAAAATTTGGCGTAATGCCTGATAGTGTGATTTTACACTTGGTTGCATGCTGCCGATGTCACGTTCTGGTGGTGTGGTGAGGACCCAAATGCATGGTTCAAAATCCAAGATTGGGTGATTTATCACAAAATAACTGAGAAAACGTCACAAACACTGAACTGAACAAGAAGTGACACCAAACAACGAATCGACCAGGACTGACAAGACTAATATACACAGGAGGGCTGATTACGCATGAGAAACACCTGGGGAAGACATGAACATAGAACCATAACTAGAACTAGAACATAGAAATGAAACATCTAGATGAGCAGAACATAGAATCAAAACAAGTAGAACATAACTTAGAAAATATGAGCAAAGTCTGTGACCGTGACAGCCGATCTACAAGCTCACAACGTACGCGTCGCTATTTTTAAAGTGCAACACCCGAGCACAACTAAAATTACATGTCTTTTAGTTCTATGGATTGCTTCTCCACTAGTTTTAGTCAACCAACAGCCAATAAGAAATAAGAACGCACCTACGGACTGGCCCCGGTAAAAAAAGTCAAAGTACCCTCCCCCTTTTTCCATACTGTACAAACATGTTTTATCCCTTTTTTACTTTCTTTAACTGTATGTGTATATAACCTATGATGATTTCTTTTTTTTCATAGAAGTGTATATCTGTACGTCTTTAAATGTTCTGATAAATTGAAAATGGAGCACCCTGAGGTAAAACAAGTCTTTAGAGTGCGTTTCTGGTTTCATCCTTGTAGGAGTTTTTGTAATTGACTTGTGCTTTTGTCTGAAATGTACCCTTTTCTACATGGCCTACTGTGAATAACATTTCCAATCAATCAATCAATCAATCAATGAATCAATCAATCAATTAATCAATCAACCAACCAACCAACCAATCAGTCATCATACCTTACTACTTTTTTTTTTCATCAGTGGAAAAAAGGCAGTCGACAAACATTTTTCGTCATGGTTTTAGTCTGACTATGAACACTACACATCCTTTTGCTTCCATGGACCATGTGTACATCTGAGAGTCAAATTTACGCTCAGCCAGGAGTTGACTACGTCAGAGAGGTGTGGCAGCTGTGGGTCATTGCAGTCAGTCAGTTTAATGGGCCACTTTAAAGAAATTTAATTCCACATCAACAAGCGAGGAGAGGACATCACTCTCCATTCACAAAGTCAGCATAAAAGGCAGAGCCTGAGGACTCGAGGAGGAGGAGGAGGCATAGACGAAGCTCATTCAAAGTCTTCAAATCACTGCATGGTGGATTAACAAATAAGGAAGCTTATGTAAGTTTGGCAATGAACAATTTATGCCTCTGCAAGTCATAGCCTAGCTATACTTATTCTTCAGACCTAGACCTACTCACTCGAGTCGTGAGTCATGATGCAACTCCAGCACATGGCCGATGAACGGATTTGCTTATGCAATTATTACACCTTTATGAGGGCACAGAAAAAGGATTGGACAACATCCTTGAAGTTTCAATGAGGTGTCATAAAGTTGAGCTCACTGCTGTGGACAACTGTATACGTGACATGTCACCCTCATTTCATGCTGATTTTACATGAACTGAATATGAAGTACCCCAATGGAAACAAGCCGTCTATATTGCTTTCTTGGGTTAAGTTATAAATCCTCTTGTATTGAACTGTACTTTCCTGTGTTTTTTTTCTGCAAACAAAATCAATCAATCAACCAATCAATCAATCAATCAATCAACCAACCAACCAACCAACCAACCAACCAACCAACCATACAACCAACCAATCAAAAAGCCTACAGTTACTGTATATTTGCAATAACTGCTATATAGGCTAAACTAAATCAGGGGATTTCCGTTTTAGAACCGTTCTTTTTCTGAGGTGCACAATGCATGCAGAAACAACAAGAGAGGCAGAATAAACCGGACGGTAAAATCTGCAGTGCCCCGTGCATGGTTCGCAAAGCACAAAGAGTGGCGTAAAAGAACGATGAATGACGTCAATGTGGATGCATGGAGCCAGCGCACGGTGGGGTTGTGTGCGCTGCCTCCAGCCCTTTGGTGCGCTTGCGTTACGTCGCGGATCAGAGAGAGAGAGAGACCGTTGGAGAGACACAGAGAGAGAGAGAGAGAGAGAGAGAGAGAGAGCGAGAGAGAGGTCGCTGCAGCAGCAGCATCACTAGCAGGCAGCACTCGGTGAGGACACATCAACTCACCATCAATACTCAGCACTGAGAAACCTGAGTCTTTTGGACTTATATCCCGCGACAAAAAAACCGAGTTGACTGTTTCTCCGCAACCTACCAGAGAGAAGAGAAAGCATCATTTTTTACCCCCCTTTTTTCCCTTTTATATTCCCCCCCCCCCAGCAACGCAAGGGTATGCCATCGATAAATATGAAATTGGAGATGGTGACCATCATCGCCTGCGACGTAGACTTGGAGGTGTTTACATCCGACAAAATGCAGGTACAGTTTCCACTCAAAATACACACGCTCTCCAAGTATAGGCTATGATGACGTCTTCCATTCTCGTCTGCGGTGCGAATAGTCAGTGCAGCAGATCTGCTCGGCGGTCGGGACTGCTAGCTGGTCGTTTTATCTGGACCGCACTTCCCTTCAGAAGTGCAATGCATGTCTTGTCTTGGTGACGTTGAATGCAGGATTTTATCAATGGGAGCCGCAGCTCATCAGCATGCATGTCCAGCATGTGCAAGCACGATGCCCTCCATTTGAATTGACTAAACAGTATAGGCTATATCTCTGTAGATACTGCTGTTTAGCCTTCATATCTATAAATACATATCTTATCATTCTGTCCAGTGTCCACCCATGATTCTAGCCTATATACAGTGTAGGCCTACAGCTATTACGCGCACGCGCGCGCGCTCTCTCTCTCACACACACACACACACACACACACACACACACACACACACACACACACACACACACACACACACATACACACACACACACACACACACACACACAGGTTTATGCAAAGAAATACAATGAATGCCGTAAAGTGGTGGGTTAGCGGTAGTTTTGACTATGCAGTGCAGTCCTGTAGGTTATATGTCATTATTTTCAGGTGTTATTGTTCAAGTTGCTGAGGGTGGTGGATAAAGGGGCATTGGTGAATGGGAGGGTGTGTTGAATTAGATTTGTCATGCCAAGCACACAATGGTGCAAAATATTAGAGGAGATTTTAGATGCAGTATAGCCTATAGCAGACCCATCTTCTCTCCTCTTTACTGTTCTGTCTGTTGTCTCCTTGGTCCTCGCCCCAACACCAGCATTGCAGGTGAGCTAAGATACGTAATTGGTAACTGTCAGTCACTCACCAGTAGGTATAGCCCAAGCCTACTATAAGCATTGAGCATGTTGCTCTTAAATTGAGCCCTGCCTTTGGCATTGTCACCCCACATGGCACACATACTGTACAGTGTGTGTGTGTGTGTGTGTGTGTGTGTGTGTGTGTGTGTGTGTGTGTGTGTGTGTGTGTGTGTGTGTGTCTGTGTGTGTGTGTCTGTGTCTGTGTGTGTGTGTGCATGTGCATCACAGAATATTTTCTTTCACCTATAGAGGTTTGTCTGTTGTGGCTCATCATCAGAGATGAAGGAAGGGATATATTAGGCCTGCCCTCTAGCAGCTCAGTGGTCTGACCACTATTTCAGCAGGAAAATGCATATGCAGGCAAACGCATATGCACGCACACACACACACACACACACACACACACACACACACACACACACACACACACACACACACACACACACACACACACACACACACACACACTGCTTGTGACTGTCTGTGTGTCAGTTTGGACCTTGCAAATGGAATTAAGCTGCTCTATTATTTGCCTTTACCCACTTTAGTTATTATATAGGATAGTTGTCCATATTGTCCAGGCCTACCTTACCCCTTCTGAGCACTGCAATATCTCTTTTTATTACCCAGGATTCTCACCTTAGCTAGGGGACTATGGGCTCCATTTTCGTCACCGCTAAAGCCCTTATCCCTAAACTTCTTTGCCTTTTTTTTTTTACTATTTTGCAAAACATTTTTGAATAGTTAAAATGGCCAGTCTACAAGCTCACAATGTGTCAATGTAGATTGGCTAGTTGAACTATTAAAATGTTTGTCAAAATAGTAAAAGTTTAGGGATAAGGGGTTTAGCGGTGACGAAAATGGAGCCCTATGTCTTGTTTTTTTTCCTCAAAGTAACATTTGCAATAGCATGTTTTGCTTGCATGTGAGTGAGAGCTCAACTGCTTGTATTTAAAA
This sequence comes from Protomyctophum bolini, assembly GCF_963924005.1. Lineage (NCBI taxonomy): Eukaryota > Metazoa > Chordata > Actinopteri > Myctophiformes > Myctophidae > Protomyctophum > Protomyctophum bolini. Next base: position 38,810,496 of record NC_137876.1, read on the forward strand.
GTGATTGCATTTTCAATATGTCCTGCAATCATTACCCCTATCTTTCACACACTACACGTATGCCCTGATGTGTGTAGAGTGCAGAACACACACACATGCACACAGGCATGCACGCACACCCCTTCTAGTCTGCATGCCAGTTTCTCTGCTGTGTTTAAGGTCTGACTCAGTGGAAAAGCCACACGCAGTGTTACACAGAGTGTTGTTACGATCTCCAACCACTGCAGACCAGCCAAGGTGAGAGACACCAATCTGTCACCCTGCAGCAGCTCCTGTAATTATGTGATGGCTTTCATCATCTGTAAGTCTGCCTTGGGACTGTGGCTGTGAAAATTAGCTGTCAAGCTACCGTAAATCTGACACAACAAACTCTTGCAAGATGGGAGATGGTGGCTGTGCACAGTCCCCAACAGATTGTCATGCAATAACTAGTACTAGAGTAGTAGAGTCATAATTATATATATACTGTACCTATACAGTAGATATACAGGAATAGGGAGTGAGAGATGGGGAGTGACACGCAGCAAAGGTCGTCGGGATCGGGACTCGTACCCACGACACACTGTCGGGCTAGATTGGAGCCTAGATGCCTGGGCCATAAATATGAAATATTTTCTTGTTACAGTGACGGTATATATACACATTTACTATATCAGGGGAGCCTGTTCGGCAGGTAATCTACAAGCACTGGATGGTCATTGTGAGTGATTCCAGCCAAACCATCACTTCTCTTAAAGGCTTGTCAGAGCCGTCGCCAGTTGGTTCTGGTCATGGATCAGTCTCAATTGTACACCTCTGTCAAGCTGTGCTTATCGGGCACTTTCTTCCCAATTCACACAACAGGGGAAGAGGCTTTTGTGCACAATTAAAGAGAGCAGGCCAAGGACTGTCTTTGGGATGGCACAACGGAAAGCACTAATCCTGGTTTCTGGCAAACAGAAAGCGATGGGGGAGGACAGATTAAGGCAGTGAACATGGGGAGCGGCCTCTGTTTCAGCTTCTCTCTACAACACTGCTTTGCTAGTTTTTTTTTCTTTTCTTTTTTTAATCTTTCAACAAGACCTGGCTGAAACCGTCTGGGACTTGAGATTTTTGTCTTCGTATCTGGGGTTCTGGAGATGGCAGAGAGTATTTTGTGTCATGGTATGAGGGCTGCTGCTATTTATAGATGTGACTTGGGAAATATTAGGGTATGGAGGATGCTTACATGGGAAAGATGAATAAATGATGGAATGGATGCATATACACGAGTGGGTGACTGACTGACTAATAGAATAACCTGTTAGAGTACAGGCCATACCCATTGTTAGTTAGTGCGGTACCCACTAACCATATTACATTACCATTACTGATAACATTAGATATAACAATAAAGGGGTTATGTACAGTATTGGATACTAAATGTTAGGGCTCAGATTATTGTGAGTGAAACAGAGTCATTATAAGTAGACCAGAGAGGTTGTTCTTGCAACAGTGCGAGACTTGAAGAGTTTCTTTCCAAATTTGCTCTACTATGGCAGGGCCCTTTTCTTGTTGTGAGAACACGGAATGAGCATGGGATGTGGTACAGCACAACAGCACACATCACATCAGTTGCTTGCAGGATTGAATGAGTGAGGGTGGATGCCGAGGTTGTATGTGGTAACATTGTCATTATTTACCAGCATCAGCATTCAACTGCACCCACAGGACACACAGTGAAGGTCATCATAGCACATCAATAGAACAAGAAGCATGACTCATGCATGTTCAAGCATGCTGCTGCATCTATAGTCACGCACGCACAAACACACACACACACACACACACACACACACACACACACACACACACACACACACACACACACACACACACACACACACAATACTACTAATACTAATAATTAGGGCTAATGTCTGTCCAATCTTTCCAGTGAGACAAAAACATGCACCGCACACAGCAGCAGCACCCTGAATGGAACCTTAATTAGCATCATTGGTAACACAGGTGATTATCCTATTATTTCACGGCAATATTGCTGCCATGAAAAAGGTCTGTGCTGAAATGTTTTTTCACAATATGATCCTTAGAGACTTCAGACCTGCTATAAAATGTTACTCTAAGCTATATTTCTGTTTAGGTCCGCCCTCCCCCACACAAAGAAAGCAGTAGTAGTAACACTGACACAGTCATATGCACCACAACCACAACATTGAGTCAGCAGGCCAACAGACAGACACACGGTCACCCCTGTCAGCAAACACACACCTATTTGCTGAGAGTTTCCATCAACATGTCATCTCTCTATGTCTGTCTGTCTGTCTGTCTGTCTGTCACTGGTTTCACAGAGTTTTTGTTTCCAGGCTTGTGATGGAGTCATGCTGGATTTGGAGAAGTAAGCTGGATTTCATGAGCAATCGGTTATTTACAGTGCAGTGTAACATAAACAGAGATCTGTTTGTGTCGCTTTCTTTCTTCCTTTATGATGCACTTATGACTGACTGTTGACTAAGGAAAGAAGGCGCTGTTTCTCCTTTATTTGCAGATGGGTTCTCAGATTGTGATGCACTATAAGTCTATAACCATGTTTATATGATCCAGCTGCACAGTAAAATCCTTAGTGTTAATTTAACTTCTGAGTTAATTTGACTTTGAAATGGATCAAATTATGGGCAGGTCAATTTGGGTAAATATTTACACCCAGAGACTTCTATTAACACTCAAGATGTTTCTTTGTTGAAGAGCTAGCTACAGTAGATGTGTACATGCTACCTTTTGGTTGTCTTTTCTCCCCATCACCTCTGTTACACCTTTTCAGTTTTACTTGACATGTTTTTCATTCAAAATGGTCAAGGGTGATTTCTTTTGCAATTTGTCTTGAGCCTAAACCCTTTATCAACTGCTAGACACCAGAGCTGCCAATACCAATGCTAGGTTAGCATTATTAGCGTTGCCCTGTACCACATTCAATATAGTGAAATATGATCGATTATATAGTTTCTTTTTTTTAATAACCGTACGTGGATTATGTACAGTACAGAGATTCCTTGCATTTACTTAACTAGAGCGGTGCCCGTTGGGCACTGGCCTAGCCTACTTGGAACGATGCAAGTTGGAAATGGATGCCCCACCCAGATATTATGTCTGTGTCCCTTTTATGCCCATATATGGAGGCATGCCCAAATATGGAGTCTATGCAGACGTCAGAATGATGTCAGAACAGGCCAGCTCCATATATGGACACTGGGCAGGGGCCCTGTCCAGAGCCCGGGCAAAGGCCTTTTTGGGGCAGTTCTGGACGTGGGTCCGACCGACTCGACACCGGGCACTGCACCCCCTGTGGTGGTGCGTGTGTCGAATGTGAAGTTGGTGGGGCGAACGGTTCTCGAGTTACATGGATTACAGATGTACATACACACACAGAGACTTGGTGCATTTATAGTTAGATATTAGATTACCAACCTGCAATGGATGAAAATCAATGCTTTTCAATTCATCACCCTCATCTATAAGCACAGTGGCCCCTGGCCAAACAACTTAAACAGCAGCCAGCAACTTGTATCAAGCAACAACTATTAAACCATTTAGCCATTTATCTTTCTGTTTAACTATGTTATTATACTGGCAGCAATACTCTACTGGGACTAGTCTATCTACACAAGTCATTGACGATATTCAGACCGTGGCCATCTTGCCAGCAAGGTGCAACTTCCCATTGACCCAAACAGAAAGGTCCTATCTAATTATATTAAACAACGTCAAACTCACCAACTGCAATTGCAGCTCTATGGAAAGCTATCCTTTTTCAATCTGTAAAGTTTTTGTTTCATAAAGATCCACCATAGACAAGTTATGAGCTACTTCCTGTCAAGAAATTCCTTGCAGGTGATTCTTTTCCTAAGTATTGGAGTTTGGAAGCACTTGTAAAGCAACCTCCTGCATTATGTGCAAATTCAAAACAGGTGGTACGCTGGTCTGTTGAGTGATATCCTACGAGCACTCCCGAATTCTGACACTTAGGGGAAATAAAAACCTGCACGGAATTTCTTGACAGGAAGTAGCTCATAACATGTCTACGGTGGATATTTATTAAACAAAAACTACAGATTGAAAGGGGATAATTCAATCTTTCTCTACAGCTCCAATGTGGGTGAGCTTGACGTTGTTTAATACAAGATAGGACTTTTCGTTTTGGATGAATGGGAAGTTGCACCTAGTTAGCACCTTGCTAGCAAGATGGCCATCGTCAATAGGATGACTGATAATGTTGATAATACAGGTAAAATTATTATTAGATATTTGATCATTCTCATTAATAATAATAGTATATTTTTGATTGGGGATATTAAAGTGACTGAGGTTCACTGATCTTCCAGTATGTATTGGCTGATACCGATTTGATCGCACAGTTTAAGGTGAGGTTTCGATTATGAAAACTGTATATATTTCTTTCACAAGAAATCATAGAGCACCACATTAGGTCAGTCTCACTGTACAGTACAATTATCAGTGTCTCTCTTCACCATTCATTTAGAACAGTCCGAGTTCTCAGACCTTGTTCAGCACACATAACTCATATACCTCACTTTTAATATGATCCGCTACTAGCCTACAAAGTTAATGTCATGACAAACTCTCACCATTCGTTAGAGTGAAGGAGAGAGGAGAGGGATGGGGACAGGCCAGGGAGGATTGAGATGGTGACAGTATCATGTTCTGTGCAGGTTGGAAACCAGAGCTGCGTCCTGCCAGGGTTGAGCGGGCGAGGGGACCAGAGCATCGGTCTCAGGTGTGCCTCCTCCCCCCAAGTCTGGGCACAAGGCAGGTGGGGATGGGCAACTCACATTGGCCTGAAACCTTAGAGAAGTGCCAGGGCTCGGGTGTCACCTAAAGGTTAGAGCCATGTCCGTTAGGGTGACGTAGAACAAAGGACAGTCTCCTGGGCTGGGGTGTCTGGTTACGACATGTGCCCATGGCAACTGGGACTATGATGTGATAAGATTAGAGTCAAAGGAAAAAGGCTGTGCAATGGAATGTTGACGGAGTCATGGAAGGCTTACTGTATGTTGCTAAAAATGACTTACACAGTCCCCAAACAGAACGTTCAATAAGATACTGTTACCTAGCAACATGAAATACATTTGTTCCATGAAGTCTGCAGGCATATTGACCCCTATTTTGCCCTTAATGTCAAAACTCATTAGGGACATGGTTTAGGAACATTGTTGGGAGGACAGGCAGCATTACACTATACCCTCTTTATAGATCTCTGTGCAAAACACAAAGTGTTTCTATAGCTTATGAAGTAGAATGTTGTAGTCGTTCTATAGCTAAACCCTGCATCTAGTTCAGGTCCTACTTCTCCACTGAATAAATCCTATAATGCTTGATCATCAATGGAGCTGGATGCTGCATAACCACCAAGGTGACACAAAATGCCACAAGAGGGAGAGAGAGAGAGAGGGTAGAGAGAGATAGATGAAGAGAGAGAGGGGGATGGAGACGGGGGAGAGAAGTAGCTGGGAGAGAGTGTTTCAGAGAGAAAGAGAACGAGAGACCATCTCTCCATATGCTGTAAGGTGAGAGTTGCTGGTGAAGCATCTCTCAACTACCTTATGTAACACTGTGACTGCAATTGTGCAAGTGTGTGTGTGTGTGTGCGTGCGTGCGTGCGTGCGTGCGTGCGTGTGTGTGTGTGTGTGTGTGTGTGTGTGTGTGTGTGAGAGTGACGTTAAACTGCTCCGTTGTAACTACCACCGTTAATGTAGTGGGTGCTGATTTAAGATGCATTTGTGGACTGTGTGCTTCAACACATCGCAAGCTTGCATACAACAAGGCACTTCTCACCGATGGAGAATACCAACAGACGGTGCTGCCTGGTGGCCCTTCCCATGAGCAGCTACCGGGAAGAGATGCATTGGACCTGGCCTTCTAGCGGTGTGTCCGTCTGCTGTCAGAACAACAGTGGGTGGATTGGATTTTGGGCCTATGGGATCAGCCACACTATGGAGAATGATATGACACCGGGCGGCAATGCAGGAGTGAACTGGGAAATTGTTTCCTCTAGTGGTCCAGCCTGAGACATACCCGCAGACTGGTTGTTGGGGGGGGGGGGGGGGGGGATTCGAACTTGCCTACACTACTGGGTGACATGCTTGTTGTATTGTGACTGAGGACCTATTCCTTGATTTTGTGGATGTAACTTTGCTGTACATGCATGAACTATTTATGTCCTTGTATGCAATTTCCTCTGTGTGGACCTAAATAGTTAAAATGTGTGTGTGTGTGTGTGTGTGTGTGTGTGTGTGTGTGTGTGTGTGTGTGTGTGTGTGTGTGTGTGTGTGTGTGTGTGTGTGTGTGTGTGTGTGTGTGCGTGCGTGTGTGTGTGTGTGTGTGTGGATGCATGTGAGCTTGTAGAGCTGCTATTTTCAATTGGCCGAAATATATATAGGGCTGAAGTTGTGTGTTTTGTAATAATAACTAGTAATGTTTTGAAATAATTGTACTGGAGTAAAAGTACAATATTTGCCTCTGAAGAAGTGTGTGTGTGTGTGTGTGTGTGTGTGTGTGTGTGTGTGTTTTGTTTGTTTGTATCTGTGAACCTAAGCAAAAAGCATAATACTGTATCAGTAGATACGGATACAAATATAAGGTTAAACATTTTGAACAGATCAGACAGTAATGCAATTGTAATTTTTAAGTTAACTATGCCGGAATCGTGCATTTCGTGCATTTCCTGTCAGTGTGTTGGTTGGTTGGGGTGAGAGAGCACGTGACATCACGTGACATCATCAGGGATGAAGATCCCTGATGTTATCATTATTAAGCCCATATATCATCAATATTGGCCAGCAACTCTATCTGACCTAAAACCTCAAACCCTTAGATCTCCATATATGGAGCTGACCTGTTCTGACATTCCATATGTTGATCCTTCCCCATCCATCCTTCCTCCCTTTTGACTGATACCTGTCCATTTAAACCCTAGACGGGCCTGCTCAAAATGATTAGTGTAGCTGCGCCCGGCAACCAGTGAAAACTAGAGTTCTCAACAGGCCCGAAAATTAAGATCTTACAATACCAAAGTGCCGGCTGCTCGCCGAGCAGTCTGCTGTCACCCAGGCAGATATGTTGATCTGACCCCCCATTCCAAAGCACCAGCGCTCGCCCAGTAGTCTGCTGTCACCCAGGCGGATGCGTGTACGTCCTGAGGTGTCTTACTGGAATTTATCACAATTAAAAAACATAAATATCTGGGACTGGGAGGAGTCAAACTATCTGCGTTTCATTGTTACGGCTGTGTACTGATTGCTGTATTAATTGATTGGCAAAAATAAATATCCTGGAGGGATCAGAACAAATTAAATGTATACTATATTTTTTGGATCGGGTTTGGGCGTGGAAACGGACACAATGTGCTCAAAAAACAAAAAAAACAAAAAAACATAACAGCTAGATTGGTGGTAATAGGATTAATGTGTCCTTGTGTGCTGTAAACTGTTTTCAATCTCAGAGCCATGGACAGACTGTCCCCTGAGGGAGTGCCAGTCTAGCGTGCCGTCGCCACGTCAGCCCTCATCGATAGCGTTCTCCTGTCCCCTATCGATTGCACACCGTAATAACACTTGGCCCAGTCACACCCCGCCTCGCGGCCCAGTCACACCCCGCATAGCGGCCCAGTCACACCCCGCCTCGCGGCCCAGTCACACCCCGCCTCGCGGCCCAGTCACACCCCGCCTCGCGGCCCAGTCACACCCCGCCTCGCGGCCCAGTCACACCCCGCCTCGCGGCCCAGTCACACCCCGCCTCGCGGCCCAGTCACACCCCGCATCGCGGCCCAGTCACACCCCGCATCGCGGCCCAGTCACACCCCGCATCGCGGCCCAGTCACACCCCGCATCGCGGCCCAGTCACACCCCGCATCGCGGCCCAGTCACACCCCGCATCGCGGCCCAGTCACACCCCGCATCGCGGCCCAGTCACACCCCGCATCGCGGCCCAGTCACACCCCGCATCGCAGCCCAGTCACACCCCGCATCGCGGCCCAGTCACACCCCGCCTCGCGGCCCAGTCACACCCCGCATCGCGGCCCAGTCACACCCCGCCTCGCGGCCCAGTCACACCCCGCCTCGCGGTGCTCATGCAGCCTCGCTGAGACACAGCTATTTACAGTGGTGGGAAGAGTACTCACATGTATTACTCAAGTAAAAGTATCAATACCGCAATGTAGAAATATACTGTCACATAAAAGTCCGGAATTCAAAATGTATTGGTATAAAAATATACTTAAAGTAACCAAAAGTAAAAGTACTCATTGTGCACAGGATCAAATATATAAAAAGATCTTTAGAAAATCTACAAGTGAGCTTGCGGATCTGCTATTTTCAATTGGTCGAAATATATAGGGTTGAAGTGTGTTTTGTAATAATAATCAAATACAAAGTAACTGGTAACGTTTTTAAATAATTGTAGTGGAGTAAAAGTACAATATTTGGCTCTTAGGCCAGTCAATCTAAGATTTGACCAAAATAAATCACAATGGTAATCGTTCAAGGTTTTTTATGATCCTTAGGGTCATCCAAATAACATAAAAAATGTATTATTATAATATACATTTTGGATGGTAAATTCAGGGGTTGAACGTTGGGGTACCATTGAAAACCTATATAAGGCAAACATTTCAAATTCGAATTATGCTTTAAGTAGCATGTGATATTTCAAACTAGGGGTTATGATTCTGAATCAATTGCAAGCATAGTTTTGCACGAAAAACACTCCTTGGGCTAAAAATGGCCATAGCCATAAGCCGTCATTACAAGATAAAGTTTTTTGTGGTTGTTGGTTTTATTTTAAATCATGCTTAAGTGTTTGCTGCTGGGTTAATAGTTATGGCTGCTGGTGAAGAAAGCATCTCTAATGAACACTAGTCAGGATGATCATGAGGCTGCCTCTTTAGTAAAGATTAGAACTTTGGATCACTGCACGCACTCCCACAATATGACACACATTTGCATACACTGTAAAATCCTAGAGTGTACAAATGTTGGTTACATCTCAGATATAAATTAATTTAAATGTCACTGTGTAGAAGCACACAAACACACACACACACACACACACACACACACACACACACACACACAGTTTGTCCTACTTTTGATGCAGCAATGATCTTTTCTTTTAGTTATTATAATTTTCTGGTTTTTTTTAGGTATTAAATTGTCTCTTCACTGTCATCTGGCCGGAGACCCCACCAAAGTCACGTGGGGGGCCCCTTGTGGTCCCGACCCCCAGGTTGAGAACCACTGGTTCCTCATTACCACTGGTTACAACTATAGCTAAAGCCTTGATAGGGATGACACAATTGATCTATAAAGTCTGAATAAAAACATGTTTGTGTCATTCAATACCGCTTACGAGGCGTTTTTCCTATCAAGGTTTATCACTGTCAGTGTTTTGTACACAAAATAGACTTAGCTAATCCAAAACCCATGGGAAAGGAGTTGATGTAAAGTTGTAAAACTGAACAAAAAACAAAAAAATACATTGAAGATTTACAGTGCAGAAAAATCATCAAAAAGCTTCACTAGGGTGTTCCAAATGTGCCAGGGTCCCCAAAGGCAAAGACACTGAGATAGGAGTATGAGCAACCAAAGGAAATGTATTCAGAAGACGTTACGTACTGTATGGTGAGTTCTGTGGGGAGTGTGAGGGGAATCCTGGAAGTGGTGAGAGGGTTTTGGAACTCCGGGGAGAGGGTGGAAGGAGCGGTGGAGCTGGGAGACACTGGGTTGAGGAGGGAGCCTGGAACACAACAGAGGAACAAGGTTAGCACGAAAAACACAGATCTACAGTATTGAAAACTCTCTAAAGCACAGACTACTGTTCTAAACTGCCGATTACACTAACCACAGTAGTCAACAACGTCCAAGCGTTGGGCGCCGGTTCTCAGCAGCTTATATTGGCAGCCTCTGTTGATGGTGATTGTGGAGCAGCTGGGCTGATTGAGACCAGCCACACCTGAGCTGGCAGCTGGCTGAGGGAGACACCCGGTCCTTGCCCTATGGAAATATAGAAAGTATAGAAACCATGAAAATAGAGCCACAGCAAAGTATGATGATATGCCTTTTTTCATCATCATCATCATCATCATCATCATATTATTTCTCTCTTCTTTGGCCTCTCTTCAGTCAGATGGCTATATTAGGCCCTTTAGGGATGATGGTAATTAAAAACAATGGTCTACACACTTAAAGAGATGGATTTTCATAATTATTTCTACATGTTCTATTTTTGGTGTAGAACTGTTCCTAACCTGGCCTGAGGCTCTGTGGCCTAGTTTGTTGATTTTTCACCCAGATCCCCCGCCACAACATTAGACATTAGGGTTTGGATAATCTTTTAAATTTGATCTAAATTGCCAAAAGTGGGCCAGGCGTGGGGCAACAGAGCTTTTGCCTTTGCTGCTCCAACCCTGTGGAATGCACTCCCCAAAACACTCAGAGATGCCTCCACCGTCCAAATCTTCAAAACCGCCCTCAAAACTCACCTCTTCAATTTTGCTTTCCCTAGCTAACTCTTTTTCACAGTTTTTAATGTTTTTATAGCTTAGCTTTTAGTGTTTATTTCTTTTCTAATAAAGTTGTTTTTTATTTTTTGCTATAATGTACCTCTGCCCCCCATGTAAAGCGTCTTTGGGTACTCAGAAAAGCGCTACTGTATGTAACTTTGAGATATTATTATTATTATTAAAAAGGGGTAATTCATCATCAAGCTTATTGGTTATGGACATGGGGTTTTCATAAAGGGGAGTAACTGCAGTGAAAAATAACATTTTGGTTTCATTCCGAAAACCCTTTTTCACACTCTGATGCAGATCTCTGTAGAGTACAGACTTTGGAGAGTCCAAACACTGATCAAAAAGTGGAACATTTTCTAATCAATGTGAAAAACTAAGATTTACTTAATGTTTCTATTTGAGAACATTTAACTAGAATGTATATTATTGAAGTAAAAAACAAGTAAACAAGGAACAAGTTAAAAACAATTATTATACACTGTAGATCAGCTATTTTCACCAAGAATTACATGCCCAAACTAAGGTATAGGGACAGAAAGTGGTTAAAAATCCGGATACATCAGCTGCATAACTGCAAATACCGATGTCGACAAGATAGTCAAATAATAATGACCTATATATTGGCTAGACTGATACTGTATATAGTTACCGTGACTGTATATGTTTGATACCACTAGAAATGTTATAGATAGTGAAAACATCCATGCCTCGCCGACTAGCGCTGATGATAGTACCCTATTATGCAACCGTCTGTATTAGCCAATGGGAGAGAGCTGCAGAAGCATTTCAGTGCCTCTGCCTCACTTGCTACTGTCCCAGTTTACCCCCCTTGTGGTGTGAGATCACATTCACAGCACTAATCTACAGGCTTTTATTTAGATGAGTGTGTGTGTGTGTGTGTGTGTGTGTGTGTGTGTGTGTGTGTGTGTGTGTGTGTGTGTGTGTGTGTGTGTGTGTGTGTGTGTGTGTGTGTGTGTGCGCGTGTGTGTGACGTGTGCATCTTTGTACTGTGTTTGCCTCATTTAACTTCGATCTCAATGATCAAGAGACTGTTATGAGGTGTCAGCGTATTTCCGCTGATGTGGCATGTTCACTTTCAACTTTGACAGTGTGTGTGTGTGTGTGTGTGTGTGTGTGTGTGTGTGTACGTGCGTGCGTGTTTGACACTGAGATGAACGAGAGTAGACATTTTTGAGGTGTTTGTGTATTAATGGAGCATCACAGTGAAACTGGAATACATATTTGCTGAGAATACCTTTTCGTTTCTTTTGCATGGCGCTCCAACTCAACCAATAAATGGAGCACAGAGCATTGTGGTAATTCAGGCAGGCACAGAAGTCATACACCCTCCAATCACATAACGCCATGATCTAATCATGCAGCGCTTCCCAAACCTTTTTGGCTGTGCACCGCCTGTTACCTCCCGACCTAGCTGATGCACCCCCCCCCCCACACACACACACACACACACACACGCATGGAAATTAAATATATGAACATATAATTTTTATATGCAACATATGGTTATCATATACACTATGTGACATATTATTCGAAATTGGCCGCCTGCATGTGTCTCTAGACTCTCTACATATATGTACATATACCGGTAGTATTATCCATATACTGTATGTGGCATATATGTGGACATATACAGTATACATAAGTATAAGGAATAAGCTATATATGAGACATAATATTGCCTATATATCCACACATATGCACATGCATATGCATATTGGCATAAAATGTTCATATATTTTAAAGAACACCATAGCACCTCCATTAGCACCCCCCGGCCTAGAAGAAGCTTGCGCACCACAGGGGGTGCACGCACCACAGTTTGGGAATCCCTGAAGCAGACCGACGTTCAATCGTACACATTCAACATCTCTCGCTGTTACAACAAATCTACCCTTGTTAGTGAACAAACTCCTCCCCAGCCATTCCTGTAGGTTTTCACAATGTCAGCAATGCAGGATCATGTGTACCGTATTGTATTATGTTCTTTATTTCCTTGTATCTTTATGTTCATATAATATGTTTAATAACGGCATATCTTTAGGACCTGCTTCAGGGAGGTTTGTGAGCTCAGAGTGTCATGCAGAGCGACACAGACACAGTACAGTATATGGGCACGTGTGTGGATGCATTGCTTGCACACATGCAGTTTTTTTGATTGATTGATTTGATTGATTGAAAAAAATAATCACAGTATGTAGAATGTGTCAATACAAAAACTGCTACTTTGTGGACGAAACCATGAAAAGCACAATACTTGTTTACATCATGGTCCACCATTTTCAATTAATCTTAACAATTAAAGATGTACAAATATACACTTCTATGAAAACACAGGAAATCATCATATAAAGAAAGGAAAAACATGTACAGTATGGGAAAAATGGGTGGGGTGGGAGGGAGACTCTGGGCCAGTTTTGTATTGCAGTTGCAGCCGTCCATAGGTGCTCTTGAGTGATGTGGACTTTAAGTTGACATTAAGGAAGTATTTAGACAGGTACATGGGTACATTAGGGTACCCTAAGCCATTCTAGCCTATCGAACAGGAAGTTGCAGTCATAAGCTGATGTCATGTCGATTAGGAACAGTAAAGGCCCTAGTATGCATCCTTGTGGAACACAGCTCACTGGGGGGAGGGGGGGGGGGGGGGGTGTTCCGTTCACCTCCACCATCTGTTCTCTCCCCTCCAGGTAGGATTGCATCCAGCTCACTGATGTGCTATCAAAACCAAGTGAGTTTAGCTTATTGATCAGTATGGAGTGGTTTACAGTGTCAACAGCCTTTTGGAGGTCCAGCATGACCATGCTGCAGTATTTGCCAGCATCCACAGCATTGATGTGGTCGCTCAAATAGAGGAGGCATGTGTCAGTGGAGTGGGATGTATACTATAATATATACTATTTTTTCCATCACCTTCGAGATGGAGCTATAAGTATAGAAATAGGGCGGTAGTTGCCGGGGTCTATAATTTGCTCCCTTTCTTGTAAACTTTAGCAAGTTTGAAATCTTGTCCCTGTCACTATCCCACTACACATCCTACACACAGGATGTGCATCTGTCAGTCTTTAAGCAGCTTTGTTAATGAACAAAGCACATTGGGAACTCTGCTCTGCTAATCATCACTGAGCCCTTTGTGTTAACTATAAACAAACTTTAATCCTCTCTTTATTTGACAGATGATGATACTTATGCAGAACATCACACTGTGCAACACTACGTGAGCGCTGTGTGGAAGGCGCAGCAATGCCTCTGTCACAGAGTGATGCACAGTAACATTATCATAGGATTTATGCTTTACTCTGTTTTCCTTGAATTGAACTTCTCAATCTTGATGCATTTGTTACTCGTGGTTCAGCAATGATAAACACCAGCATATGCTTGAGCATAAAATTATGTCTCTTATTTAGAAGCTGTTGTCTTCTTATTTTTTTTATATAACTACTGTTTGGTGGTGGTACTAGCAAAGCATGTTGTGCTTATCCACAACAGCATGAACATATGTGGTAACACATACACCCTTTGGGTGTATGTGTTCAGGTTCAGGTTGGGCCTCTATAATTCAGCCTGGGTGATGGAGTTGGAGAAGCCCTTCGGCCACGCGCCCAAAAAGATTTTTGACCTCCGGCGACGCGGACCCAAATACTAACCGATGAAAGGTGACAGTGATTTGACCTCTAATTCAGCCTGTGAAAGGCGTGAGACAGAATTATATAGGCCTATTTAAAAAAGTAATTTCTTTGTCAAGTCTATTTTTTTTCTTTTATTTTCTAAACCAGCCGGCGTGGTTCGGCCTGGACTGGACCGGCCGTTCAGGAGTTGTCCCAGGTCAGCATGTCCCTCCTTCAAAACAAAAACACTGAAAAGTGCATGTGTCATGTGGTCTTTGCAATCACTGCAATTCAAGTATGTATCCATTATTACATTTGAGATAATTCCACGCCCACAATTTTGTGCAGATGCAGTGCTCAAGAGTTCAGGTGGCCAAGTCATAGTATGCGGAGTACGCCTCTGCTTTCTGGCTGTGATACGTCAGTGGCGTTACCTCTGTGTCTTCAACCCAGCTGGGTGGGTGTGCGACTACTGGCCAATCAACCCAACCATTTTCAACCCAGCTCTGTCGTTTCCCTTTCCGTGATGCGAAAAACAAAATGCAAAAATGATGTTTACTCCTTTTACCGAAGATCACGCATGTGACGTCCACAGCTGTAACGTCTTCAAAACCACCACTCTATATAGTAGATTAAAGCCTGCGACCTTACAAGTCTGCACACTAGAAACCCTAAACTGATTGATCTTTTGTTCAGACGATTGTACATCCCGATAAATAGCTGACACTTTGGCTGTCGTTCTCCCTGCCTGATTGTGAGTCACAGTCAGTGGCAGCAATGTCCCGTCACCACAGTGATGACAGCTTTTCCATTACCGACAGGAAAATAACTGCCTCATTACCCAACAGGCAATCTGCTGAAAGATGACCGCAACA
The DNA here is from genome assembly GCF_963924005.1 of Protomyctophum bolini. Taxonomy (NCBI): domain Eukaryota; kingdom Metazoa; phylum Chordata; class Actinopteri; order Myctophiformes; family Myctophidae; genus Protomyctophum; species Protomyctophum bolini. The sequence continues at coordinate 38,825,561 of NC_137876.1, forward strand.
GCCCCCTGTGCGACCAGGGTGGCTCCAGCTCACTCGCTAGCTCGGCATCCTTCCACATTGCATTGTATTGTGCTGTGTCACTTTCTGTGTCTATTAAGCCTGATTTATACTTGGTTGTGTGCCAGTGTCGTGCACTGAAAATAGGCCATCTACAAGCTCATAAGCAACCAAGTGTAAACAAAGTATAACTCAAACCTTTGTCAGCATACCTGATTCTCTCAGTCAACTCAATATGTCATCTCGCTCTCTCATTCTTAAGCAAACTCTCGTTTTGTACCTCCTTCGGGGACTGTGGATTCCCACAGTATTATTTCCCATTTCTGTCTCTGTTCTCTGTCACTCTCTCTCAACCTTTTGTGCTGTGATCTGAGGAATGATGGAGATTGATGCAACATAGTGTTGCTGTTATAATTTGATCTCGTCTTCCAGGCTATAGCTCAGCTGTACGACTGTGGGACAGTGGAACGTAGTATAAAGGATGGGTGTACCTTCTGCTCATTGAGATGCACCCTATGGCGTTACATAAAGGTGACACAAGAGCCACTGCCTTATCAGTCATGCACATTTTAGCACCATTCTACAGTATCACTCAAGGTCCATCTCTGCTTTCAGATTCCGTTTAGCTTTTTTTTTACGCTTGCGTTGTCGCGCCCCTCTTGAGCAGACCTGTAGCAGACCTGTCGTTGATTCGGCAACAACATGTGCGTTCCTCGCTTCCCATTTGAAAGGCCCTTTATTCTGTTCTCTTAACCTTTATACCTTAACCCTATGCAGTGACGGCATTATATATGTTTCAATCGTTTCAATTGAAACGGGCCTCGAGCCTCCAGGGGCCTCCCCAAAAAAAAAGTAGTAGTAAGGTAGTAGTAGTAGTAGTAAGGTAGTTGTAGTAGTAGTAGTAGTAATATTGCATCATTGTATAGCCTATGCTGCCTTCCAGTTATACCTTAAAGTAAAAAAGTGTTTAATCAAGCAAGCTGCTTTTGTGTATTTTCTACTTGGCTGTGTATGCTGTTCATAAAATAGATGTCTATTTGCTCAGACACTATATGACATAAAATTGTCCATTAATTGTCAATGGGAATTTAATGTTTGTGGACAAAGTTTGTGCACACACACACACACACACACACACACACACACACCAAAAGCTGGATATAGGAGGGGCTAGCGCCCCTTAAAAAAATGGTCAGGGACCACATGCAATACCTTTGAACCACGGACCACCAGTTGAAAACCCCTGATCTACAGAACACCGTGCCGGTACACCTGTTTTCAATTGTTTTGGTTCTGCATATAATTCTGAGTCAGAGACAGTGAAGGCAGGAGAGAGAGAGGGGGATGACATGTAGGAAAGAGCCTTGGATTCAAACCTGGGACAGCTGCAGGAAGGATTATAGCATTATTTATATGGTATAGCCTAGATGTGCTCTTACAAGGTGATCCATTGGGGGACCTGATGGAATTATTTTTGATCAAACAGTATAAAATATCAAAGCTGAAGGCTCAGAGTTTGACCACAGATGATTTATTTATTTTTTATTATTTTAACAACAGCCTGTTTCTTCATTGAAGGTTCAGCTACACAGTTGCAGGCCTTATTTAGACGATATATGGCACATGGTGCGAATGCGTTGGGGATGTGTCCAGCTACAATTGTGATGTTAAACAGCAAGTTTTCTTGGTGTAAAGCAAGGCGTACCGTGTTTGTTTTGGGCATTGGGCATAACATAAATTAGAGTAGACCAATCAGAGTCGCCTCGAATTACCTTCAAGAGCTAGTTCTTTAAGAGCTAGTTGCGCCTGCATATTGCTAATGAAATTACAGATTTTGTAATTTGGAGGAGACCAGCAATTTTTTGTGCACAAAGTGAAAGCACCAATTACAGGAGCAGAATGAATAATGATGTCAGGAGACGCAGGGGAAACAAAAGCTCTCTGTTCACCAAAAGATCACTTGGAATTGGAAATGGGGTGGTAGTCAGAGTCACAACTTCCTCTTGTAGCCTAATACATCCTCATGTCCAAGAGACATCTGCGATATCTTGACATATCAACCTAATAATCTAGGGCTAGCGGTGAATATGACAACTGCATCCATTGTAAACTACAGTATCAATGATACTTGCGCTGCGCTTTGTGCCATTTAGCGCCAGGTGTAAGATAAGGCCCTGAGTATTTTGAACTAGAGGTTCCACTTTTAGTTAGCATCCTTGTCAAAATTCTATAGCAAGAAAGAAATA
>NC_137876.1:38830303-38846135 GCF_963924005.1 Protomyctophum bolini
ATAAGTCCATATCCATACATTTGGGGACATAAATTGCGCAAAATACTTTTAAACATGACGCGGCCACGCCAGAAGGCTGCTCCTCCTAGCTGTTGTGTGATAACTGCTAACCTACATTGTCAACACGGCACTGACCAGGGTTGCCACATTGACTGAGAGGGAAACAAGCAACCAGGTCTATGAAAATCCGAAAATTTATCTACAATAAGCAACACTATTGCTGACTGTCAAACATCATTTTCATGTCATGGACCACTAATATTCTATATATATATATATATATATTTGCTGTTCATATATTCAGAACGGGTAAGGACTAGTATTATCAATTTATCATCACCCCCACCCTATCAATAAACAGTGACACACACTACTATGAAAACCTGCAAAATCTGCCAGTCAGTCACTCAGTCAGATTGACTGATGGCCATATACTAGAGTTCTCAACAGGCCCGAAAATGAAGGCCCGGCTCTACCTGAACTGAGCTTGCCCGAGGCCCCACCTGGCCTTACTAATTAGCACACATTTTACTATGCGCCCTTCAGCATCAGTCACTATGCGTTTGCGTGTGTGTGTGTGTGTGCGTGCGTGCGTGTGACTTAAAGTTACACCATGCTATACAGCCACTAGATGTCTCACTACACTCCAATATCACCTATGTTGCATAAGGTTCTCATTTTATCTGAGCTATGCTAATATACACAGTATATAATAAGGCAGAACTCATTCATTTTGCAGTAATGAATGAGTAATGTAATGCATTGGCTGTAATGTAATGTAATGTAATGCATTGGCTGCCTCAAAGCATCTCTTTCAGCTAAACAAAATCAAATGACTTTTGACCTGACAGATTATTATTTCACAATTATATAAATATTTTATTCTGAATCTGCAGCCTTCTAAAGGTTCTTTGGATGTATTGTTTTATTTGTACATAAAAAAGTTATTAATATCACTTCACCAACTCCAAACACCTGCAGAGACCTGCAGAGCCAAACACCACCAGTCTAAGAAACTAAAAATAAATTAACATACAAATAATACTGATATAACACTTAAAACCTCACCATAAACAACATATTTGATTGCACAAAGGCAACTCTTTGTCTCCTTCCGGAAACACAGCAGGTCATCAAATGATCTGCTTAGGGGTTGTGTCAAAAACGTAAAGAGCGCTCTTATCATCGTACATCATCATGACGTATCACGTAACATGTCGATTTGCTCAGACACATACTGTACTGTATGACGTAAATTCTCCATTCATGGTCAATGGGAATTTAATGTTTGTGTAAGACAAAAATCTACACTACTAGGTGAACTATTCCTCAGGACTCTGTTATGACTGTGGGTTCAGTGTTAAAGGTTTAGGGATAGGAATTGACTTTAGTGTTTATTTGTGGTCTTTCAGAAAGTGAGTTTCAATTCTAACTATATCATAAAGCTAAATGCCAATGGTGTTGACGTTCTATCTCAATCTGATAGTTTATTGACATTCATGGACGTTCTCATGGATCATCGACCTTGCAGTTTGTCAGCCATGTTGCCTCTTTGGAAGGGGACCTAGATTCATACTGGGGAGCTGGACGGCAGGGACAGAAAGAATAGTCCTCCTGATTGCTCCGTCCGTCTTTTCGATGTGTGCTGCCGGCCGACACATACAGTAGCAGCCAGTTCTCCCCCTGGCTGGCACCCTCCCCTTTTCCTATAGCCCTCCTACTGCGCTGCATGATTGACTTCACAGCTGGGAATGCCAATTTGGTGCTCACAGCATTAAAGGTGCCACTAAAATCCTGGGTACAAAAATGACATTATATGAGGAGTTTTACTGCATGGGGGATGAAAAAGGGAGATGTTGAAGTACAGTATATGGTGGGAAACAGTGAAGGAAAAGAATGGTAGAGGTGAGAATCTGATAAAGACAGAGAGAGAAAACTTACGATAAGGAAAGAGAAGACAGAATGAGAGAGACAGGCATGAAAGGAGCTTGTAGGAAGGGGACAGGGGATGCCTGGGGCATATAATGCTCATGCATTACTTTTTATCCCTGCTAGGAGGCCGGAGCAGCCAAAGGTGAGGGATTATGTTTTCACTCCTGTGAACTTCTGTCCACATCTGTTACACATTGTCTTTACAACTTTCACATTTCCTCATGCATTCACATCCCATTATGGCAAATTACATCTTTAGTTGTGACATGAGGTTTGTGAGTGTAGCAATACGATATTATATTACTGTATGTCAATGTGAGTTGAGTAGGTACATTGTCCTGATACGGTATGTCAGGAATCCAGTCTGTTCAGTTTGCCAGAGAACCGTGCAGCGTACAATAGGGAAGCAAGTACGGTACATACTGTACACAAGCAAAAGACATCCTTGCACATTTTATTGGGGGTGGTTGCTGAGTAATGTTGAGTCCTTATAGGCATGAGTGAAAAACAGAAAATTTACCAAAATCTAGTATGATGGGCCTCTCAATTCTATCACAGTAAAGCTTCACTTCAATACAGACTGTATCGTTATCAATATTGAGATTCGCTGTTATAAACTGAAGTGGAATATGAAGTTGAAATGAATGACTGTAAGCAAACAGTCATTTCATTTGAATTGTAAATGACCAGCCTCCAGCTCAACAATGGAAAGTGTCCCATTCTTCTCTGTAACCTCAAGTTACTGTCCACCTGCTCAACAGATGTCTCTGTGCCGTAGTGCCACTGCAGAGGAAGCCAGGTGGCCACAGAGATACAGTGTATGACATGTGATATATACTGCCATCCCTTCCGAGAAGCTGATGGGATTGGGTTCCAGATGATTGACTGACTGATTTATACGTAGCCAAGTCAATCACTAATATTCATGGCTTTGTCAAGAGTGCTTCAATAGGAATACTCTTTGTGCGTCTGATTAGACACCTGTCTAATCATCAGCGCATAATTCACTGCACGGCTGGGCGGCTTAGTGCTTAGAAGTAAATAATCCAGTTATTGTGTGTGTGTGTGTGTGTGTGTGTGTGTGTGTGTGTGTGTGTGTGTGTGCGTGCGTGCGTGCGTGCTTGCGTGCGTGATGATACTAGTGAGAAATGTCTTATACATTTTGTACTTTTAGCAATTCTAATGGCAACAAAGGTAATCAACAAGCCAGTATAATGAGACACCGGGGCGGCGGTGGCTCAGGGGTAGAGTGGCTGGATGGTAACTGCAAGGTTGCCAGCTCGAACCCGGGCTCCCCCAGAGTTAGTGTGGAAGTGTCCTTGAGCAAGACACTGAACCCCTAATTCCTCCTGATGTGCTGGTTGGTGCATGGTTTCCGCCGCCATCGGTGTATGAATGTGTGTGTGAATGGGCGAATGTAATGCACAATCTATGTAAAGCGCCTTGGATAAAGGCTGCTATATAAATGCACCATTTACCACATTTACACTGGTGGTTGATCACAGAGGCCTCTGCCTGCTGCTATAGCAGTACTTTTCATGTAAATATTTCACCAGAATGATGTACTGATTGTACGCCTGTATCTATCTATCCCCTACAGGAGAGGTTTGAAGCAGTGTTCAAGGGCTATGACGAGCAGACGTCTTTCCAGATGTTCAAGAGCTTCAGGAGAGTTCGGATCAGCTTCACTACCCCAGAGGCTGCGGCGCGTGCTCGACAGGAGCTGCACGATTCGGAGTTCAATGGCAGTAAGCTCAGCCTGTACTTCGCCCAGGTAAGAATGAGGGAGGTATAGGTATGGGGGCAGAGCTACTATGGTATTATGTTATTAAAGCTATAATCTGTAAGGTTTATGTGTGTCTAATTCGTCTGTTTCAAATTACTTTACTGCCATTTCAGTAGGTGTCCTGACCAAATTGACACCAGGTTTGAAATGTCTACAATTAAAGAGACTCGCCCTAAGGGGCTGCCTGGGTGACTGCTGGACGGGGGGGTCAGATCAACATATGGAATGAATTCTGTACTGGCCATATATGGAGCGTGTCTTGAGTGTACAGGGTTTGATGAGGTTAGATCGACATATGGAATGTCAGAACAGGTCAGCTCCATATATGGAGATCTAAGGGTGGCAGTGGGGGCAGTGTCTACAGGGTTTGATGAGGGCCCAGGTAGGGCCGGGCCTTAATTTTCGGGCCTGTTGAAAACACTAGTTTTCGCTGGCTGCCAGGCTCAGCTGCACTAATATCTTTGGGGCATGCCCGTCTAGTGTTTAAATGGACAGGTGTCAGTCAAAAGGGAGACATCGAAGAGGAAGGATGGATGGGGAAGGATCAACATATGCATGTCAGAACAGGTTCTGACATATATTCATATGGTGATCTAAGGGTTTGAGGTTTGAGGTCAGATGTAGAGTTGCTGGCCAATATTGATGACATCAGGGATCTCCATATGTGGGCTTAATTGCGACAGCAGGTTGCATTTACTATGACATCAGCGATCTTAGATGTCACGTGATGTCACGAGACCTGGGCACCATATATGGGGGCTTTCCCATGTATGGGAATTTTGTGAAACATATTCACCATTCATTAATTAGCTGAAGCTGTGTTTGTCTTGCTATGAAACGTCTGTCCATTCCGCTGAGCGAATCAGTGGCCTCTAACTGTAACAGTCTTATTTTCTTTCAGCCTCCCTCAGTAATCACAATTCTTTCAAAGCGTGATTTAACTCTCATGGTCTGCCCTCTCTCACTTCTGATAGGTCCAGAACACTGGTGAGGTTGTCGACAAGTCATACCTCGCCCCTCCCGAGCCTGTCAAGCAGTTCCTGATCTCACCGCCTGCTTCTCCACCCGTGGGTTGGAGCCAGAGTGAAGACGCGACACCCGTCATCAACTACGACCTGCTATGTGCAGTTGCTAAGCTGGGACCAGGTTTGTACGCAGGGACAGAGATTGAAACCAGCAAATTGACCTCAGTAAAGACAGTAATCAAAACACCTGACTGTATTTATCTCTGGTCACTTAGCATCAGTAACCTCTAACAAATAAGCCTAAGCAGGAAGTCATTTCATGCTTCTCAGTCAATACGTGCGTGTCACTGCCACAGCTTTGACTAAATCAATACAGAGTCTTATGAGTAGCCTATTTTTGAAGGATGGTGCTTCCTATGGCTTTTCCCTATTACAGACCAAGGTATATGTAAAATAAGGTACAGTCACCGACATCATTTTCGCTATCACGCAATTCCATACGGCAGATTTGTCGCACCATGGGAGCCAAACTACATCCGGAAGTGGAATGCATTGGCGTCAACGAGAGCCCGGTGACCAGCTCATGAACAAACACTATATCTGAACGACTGAGATCTTTGTAAAGTAATCGCGTCTGGAAAATAACAGAATACATATAACAAATTATTGTCTGCTGTGTTGCTTTTCGATGTGTACACTATGTAACTTTATAGAGGTATCTAAAGAGCACAAAGTACGTTTCTGAACGTCCCAAGTATTGCAAGACTGTCCACCGTTTCCTGTCTGGCAGGATACCTCAGAGACAGAAACGATACCTGCCGCTGTTTAGATCCTTTAGATGTACTGTACACATAGAAAAGCAAGTGATTAGAAAACAACCTGTGATATGTCTTCTTTTATATTCCTGAACCGATTATATGACAAAGGTCGCAATTGTATAAGAAATAATGGTCACGAGCTGGTCCAGCCAGCTCCATTCACTGCCATGTATTCATGGAACTTCTGGTACCGCTTTGCCACCTATGAAAGACACAACAGGAAGCACCATAGAAGACAGTGAAGGATCATAGGAAGAAGTACCATGGAAGAGGAGGCATTGGTAGATAATATATTCTGTTACCTTTATGAGCAAACAAATGTCAGCTGAATATTATGTTCACAGAAGAAAGCTTTCTGGTGTTAAATATGTGGTGTCTGTCGTCTGACATTAATAGCAGTAAATCTGCCTGAACGGAATGTATGACTATAATGTTGTGATGCTCACTAAGTAACTACGGTAAATGTGCATGCACAATACTCATGCCATTATAGTTTCAGCAATTATGGGGTATGGGTGGCCATCACAGCTTACCTCAACTGCTTCTGGGAGGATTTTCTTTCCTAGCACTCTTAAGATGGTAGAAAACGAGTCATGTTTTCTCTTTCTACTCTGACAAGCATCCTTATTATGCACAGGCAGTATTTCTAGACAGTGTAAGGTTACCTCTATCTGTCTTGTTGATGAGACAATATTGAAGAGTGCAGGAACTACAAATGTCACCGACCACGCATCAGATACTGTGTGAGTCTTTGTGTGTGTTAAGCTGAGTAGGCAAAATATAATATCACTTATTGTTGGGTATGACTGGATTTGAAATTTTTTATCAAATACAAAATGCCATCAAATCCTGTAAACACACTTTTTAGCTTATGTGCATACGCACGCACGCACGCACGCACACACGCACACACACACACACACACACACACACACACACACACACACACACACACACACACACACACACACACACACACACACACACACACACACACACAGTTCAGCCTAGAGGGCCACCTTTGCCTCATTCTCCTGTTACCATGGGGACACCAGGCATCAGGAAACAGGCTCTTCCTTGGGCTTCACGTCCTGGCATTCTAAATCAGATTACATCTCAGCTGCAGTGCAGCGCGCTGACTCCCTCTGCCAACTGCCTTTGGTAACAGCAGTACAAAAGAGGCCTAGCTTGCTTTTCACTTCCTGTCTCTCTGTTTGGCACCGGAGTGGGAAGCCATTAGAACTGTTTCACACTGCCTGCCAGCCGTCCTATCGTCATGGAAACTGTGATACAATCTGGTGTGTGTTTTTGTGTGTGTATGAGTGCCGTTTGTGTGACTGCCTGGTGTTGCCAAGGACAGGGCTCTTGGTATGGTGTACCCAGCAAGCCAAATTACATCATGACAACGTTATGATGACGTCCTCTGGTGACGTTCAGGACTAGGCCAGATCACAGCCCATATGGGACGTTTTCACCAAATCAGGTGATATTCTGGGCCAGATCTGACTAGTCTTGGTTTGACTTGATTTGGCCCCAATCGAGACGTCATTAATTCGTCCAGGTCCTGACCATGCTTGCTGCAGGGTACCAGATTAGCCCTGCTTCAGGACTAGAATCCTAATGTCTCCCTCAGCCAAGGGTTTCCCTTGAATGATAGACTTGAAATACACAGGATTTACCGTACAAGGACCACAGCACTGCATAAATGACAGTCTTGTCTCTACGTGAGGTCAGCAGGGACACGGCCTGCTGCACCGTTTTTAACGTGCACTTAACCTTTTTGTATGTAGGCTGTTACACAAAAGAGATTTGTCTAACACTGTATCCCTTTCCCCAATCCCTGCTCCATATCTCTCACCCCACTCCCCGATACCTTCATCTGACCAGGTGAGAAGTATGAGCTCCATGCGGGGACAGAGTCCACCCCCAGTGTGGTGGTCCACGTCTGCGAGAGCGAGGAGGACGGTGGCGGTGAGCAGCCTAAGCAGAAGATTGTCCAGACCAGACGTCCTGACGGCCCCCCCACAGTCTTCAACTAAGCGTCCCCTCACTCAGTGCGGCGCCCCCGACCGCCCCTTTACCCACAACACACCTGCCCTCTCTCTCTCTCTTGTCTCTGTGCACTCACAGAGAGCGTTGAAGCCCCTCATTTCAGTTCAACTACAAGCAAACAAACAAACAAACAACAACCACGACAAGAAATGGTGTTTGTGGAGGGCGAGGCGACGGAATGAGGTGGCTTTTTACGAAGACAAAAAAAGAGGGATGGATGAGAATCTCGCACACACACTCTCATCACATTCCGTGGTCGGCATTGGGGCGTGGTGGGGTGTACTGTAACTGTCTCCACCCCACACCCCTCGTTTCCAGCCGGAGGGAGAGACACAACTGTCCCGTCACCAGGCACCTGTCATCTATACACATACATACGCACACACACTCAGCTGTCATCGCTAGTTAGTTACTTAGTTCACTAGTTTGTTGGTTAGCTGGTTAGTCTTACCTCTCCTTCTGTCTGATTGTCTTCAGTAGTTATGTGTGCAATAACACCTTTGTTTGAGGACATGCAATACCTCAAAAGCAACACATGCTTTCCCCCTATTTTAGGTTAATGAATTATATATTTTTCTTCCCCATATCAGCTGGGTTTATTGCTACAGCCTGCGCAACATCAGGATTGATTGTGTGATGTGCCCTCTCTTGTCTGCATGCATTGTATTGAAAAAAAGAAATGTAAAAATTACTCACAGAAACACAACTACTAACCACATATATAAGGGAAACGGAATCTAATGTCATACACAGGACAGAGTGCCGTGTGTAACCGACAAACGTTGTGGTGGTTGTTTGGTTGTTCTTTTATCGCAATTTTACTTGTTTTCTTTTAAATTCTGTCTTCTGTCTTTTCTTTCAACTGGAGAGGTGTTGTTTCTCGTGGAACTACTAGGTGTGTATTCTTAATATGTATTTTATACCAGGAACAGTTTTTTGCATGCTTTAATTACTACCGTAATTGGCGAGCTGAGGTGTTCTGTACTGTTGTTTGTGATGACAGGGAAACGGAATGACGCTTTACGCATGACGCATATCCACACGCAGAGCTTAACGACGTGACAGCCCAGGCGGTGGAGGGAAGCTGAACACATCATTTGATGACCAACAGTTCAGTCTTACCCACAATGTTTTGTTGGAATTGAAAAAGATCAGAGACAGCTCACCCCCCCTTGTCTTCTTCAAGGAGTATGGGGTGTTTTATTTTATGAGGACAGTTATTTTCATTCACGTTAATGCTACTGTGTTGTTTTATCAACCTACTTTCTACATGTCATGGTTTCATCTGAAGCCAATACTATTACTACTACTACTGCTTGTTTTGCACTGAGTATCTCTTGATATCTCGAAGCAATGGTGCGGCTCTCTACCGCTTCCCGTTGCAGGTTGGAATAATGCGCTGCTTCTTATTGCTGTAAATAGCTGACTAGCATCTAGCTGGAAATAGTCCATTTAGATTCAGTAACATACCTGAAAGCATTTTGCTAAGAAAAGGGAAAATAAGGTAGCTTCGTGGGACATCAACCAAAGCACTCATTCACCCCACACCACCTTATGTCAACACTGGTAAACTGAGATTAGATAGATCTTTCTTACCTGGAGACAATGTTATTTTGTTAAATTTGCCAGAAAGAACAATGTTTCTTAAACTAAGAGTAGATATTTTCAATTGTGCTTTTCCTGCTCCAAATCGTTTAAAAATACACTTCCTTTTGAACTACCTATACAACTTAACACAGAGTGTATCATCTTGTAATATTTCAGTGAAATAATCCAGTGTGACCAGTGTCCTGAACAGGATCTTGGGGTCTAAATGATGAGTCTAAAGTAAACCATGTTCATATTAGGCAGCATGAAATAAAAAACCTACTTTTTTGCTATAACAATATTAGTAAGCAAAATACAAATCTGTCTGCATGCCAGCACTTTACTGTCAGTGTTTTGTTACTTTTTCTCCACTGTAAAATAGTCTTGCTAGAAAAGAAGTAGGAAGCACATTTTATTTCTTTTCTATTTTCGTTTTTTTTTCATTGTCTTTTTTTTCTCAAGCTAAACACCTGGGTAGCCTTCTCACCAGCATACTGCAGTGGGTGAAACACAATGTTCCAATGTCCGTGTCCTCTTGCTAGTGTATACCATACAGGCTTTGAGGCCTTTGTGGACAACGGGCCACATCATATTCTATGATGAGGTGAGATGGGATGTGGCAGTTAACTGCTAAACAAAGTCAATGTATTTTGGTACCGTGTGTGTTGTTGAGCTGCGTTCATTTCATCTTTTCAGAACAGTAAAAGACGTTCGTGGAGATGCACCAAGTTGACATGTTTTTGCTGCACTGACCGATGAAAATGTTGAGATGGATTGTGATATGGATGGAAAAGCAGCATGGGTAGACTGAGAAAGATTTTTTTTACTGTCTCTAGTCATGGTATTTGAAACCGGGTGCATTTTCTGGTCACAGTTAAAAAGAAAAATGTATATTTATGTACATATGCCAAGTGTTTTTTTCTTCTTTTTTTTCCGTTGCCGAGGCCAGTCACAGTGTGCAGTTTGTAACGGCTTCTGTTTATGTTGTATGAAAAAAGGGAAAGAATTGTACAAAAATATAAGTCCTGGCGATGCTCGATCAAAAAACAACTCTCATTGTGTCGTGTTGAAATGGACTGTTTGAATGTTTTCTTCTTTTGGGTGGGGGGGTCATTATCGGTCATACTAAAAGGTCAATAATACCGTTTGTCACTGTTGTACCGTTTCTGTTGAAATATATGAATATTGTGTCTTGTACCTTAGAAATTCAGAAAACAAAGTAGCTAAACAAGCAATAATTTACAGTTCTATGATACCAGTATCTGTATTTTCATGTTCTGTACTTATATTTCTCAGAGATGGTCTCTCTGACTCTTACAGTACCGCTATTTGTGTAGTATGATTGTAATTTGTTTCACATAGAGAGATATATAAAGACTTATTCTTAAAAATTATGTTTATTTGGGGCTTTAATTTTGTTTATGTGAAATAACACAGGTTATAGAAAGCAGAATTAATTTGAGCCAAATTCACAAGCACATCACATTCTTTGATATTATGTTAAAAACGGATTAATTCAATTCACTGTATGAATATATTGAGAATACTTATTCTCTAATGGGATAATGTAGCCCTCTTCGACGGCCATACAAATAATCTTGGTAGTACTTTACCCCCAAAATGATCCAAAAATGAAGAGAATATTTAATTAATTGAATAAAATAGGGTTTGGCGTTCATACATTAGTTGCCTCCGCCATGCAGGCTGAAGGCATGGCCGAGCTGTCTGTCAGTCTGTGACCAGCTAATCCCCGGCACCGTTGGCTTGATCGCAGCGAAACTGCACACACACTCCCTGGATGCCAGAGCAAAACCTCTGCTCCAAACTTTTCACATGGGCCTGTTATAGTGCCACCAGAAGGCAGACTTTTACAAAACACATCTTTTTATATTACTCCTACAGATTTTGTCCAAACGCAAATCGGTACACAAAACTACACATTATTTATCTCTATAGTCATGTGATCAGACAATACGGAACTGATAGGCCTACATCAGATTTTTCATAATCCATCCTGATTGGCCATTAGCATCTAAAGTTTTACACAAAATGCCTCAAATCATGAACGCAGTGTCCCATTGTCGTGAAACTTTGCACGCACATTCCCACTAGGAGGAACACCCTTTTCACACTGTCCTAGTTTGCTCTTTTTAAGCTGGGACCCCTATTATTTTCCATTTATCAAATATTCTATTCTTGGATTGTTCATTTGGGAATGTGACCAAAGAAATTGAGTAATTTATAGAAAAGAAAAATAAATTGAGTAATTTATAGAAAAGAAAAGTCATTTTGGAGGTGAAGTACCTTTTCACAAAGCTACAAAACCACTAACCACTTACCCACTATCCTTTCATATATATCTCACCCTTTTTATTTTTAGAAAAGATACTAGCTTTCCCTGTAACAACTAAATCCCCTGAAATGTTCCTCTATGGATTCCCAGTGGATAGCTTGGTGTGGCATACTGTGCTACAAAGTACATGGAAAATCCTTTAGCACTGCAGTGAAAAACAAGAGAGTCTGCGTATTTACATCTTGCTTGTTATTGGGACGGTAGGTTGCAGTTTACTATGAAAACCCGTCCGTCAGTCAGGTCACGCCTCCATATATGGTTGTTAGAACTGTAGAACATCACGCCTTGTGACATCACGCCTCGTGACACACTCCATATATGGCCGTCTCCATATATGAAGACAATTAAGGAGAAGACTGGATCATCACCTAGATCTGCATACATGGAGCCGGCCAGCAACTCTACATCTGACCTCAAACCTCAAACCCTTAGTTCTCCATATATGGAGCTGACCTGTTCTGACATTCCATAATTATGTTGATCCTTCCCCTCTTCGATGTCTCCCTTTTTTTATGTTTTTTTGTGGCTTTCGCCTTTATTTTATATTTTTTATGGAGGGAAAGACAGTAGGCTGACAGGAAATGGGGAGAAAGATGGGGGGAAGACAAGACATGCAGTAAAGGCTGTCGGGATCGGGAGTTGAGCTGCCAGACTGGATTACCAGCCAAGGTGCCTGGACCATTGAGCCATGGCCCAGGCCCGATGTCTCCCTTTTGACTGATACCTGTCCATTCAAACTCTAGACGGGCCCACCCCAAAGTTATTAGTGCTCCCGGCAGCCGGCGAAAATTACAGTTCTCAACAGGCCCGAAAAGGCCCGGCCCTACCTGGGCCCTCATCAAACCCTGTACACTCAAGACACTGCCCCCGCTGCCACCCTTAGAATCCATATATGGAGCTGACCTGTTCTGACATGCCATATGTTGTTCTGACTTCATCAAACACTCACTCAAGACACGCTCCAAATATGGCCAGACCTCATCAAACCCTGTACATTCAAGACACTGCCCCCGCTGCCACCCTTAGATCTCCATATATGGAGATGACCTGTTCTGACATTCCATATGTTGATCTGACCTCCCATGCCAAAGCGCCAGCGCTCGCCCAGCAGTCTACCGTCACCCAGGCGGATGCGTGCACGCCCTCAGGGCGTCTTACTGGTGCTAGAAATGTGAAGTGAAATAAGTGGTTATGTCACGTGCACTTTGCACCTCACATGTCCCCTGAGGAGTGAAGACTGAAACGGAAAACTTGATGGCTCGTTCATTTCAACACAACAATAACATTCTCTCCATGAGTCATGGAGAACAACTGATGACTGAATGACCTGAAAGGTGAGGGGGGGTGGGGATTGTGAATAATTTCACTTCCTTATTACGAAATTTAAAGAAAACCAAAAAAAAGAGGAGGGAGAGGTGAGATAAAGAGAAGAGGAGCCAGGCAGTATTGTTTGTCTATGTCAGTGTTTCCCAAACTTTTGGGGGCCAGTGCCCCCTGTCACATCAAGCCCCTTTCCCAGCACTGTGTGACAAGGCCTGACATCCCTGTCACACAGTCCTGTGATAGGGGTCTGATGTCACAAGCATGTCAGGCCCTGTCACAGTGATTCAGTCAATCACAATTTCTTATGTTCTTGATTCATTGTTGTCAGGTGGAATTAAATAAAACACCAAGTTAATTTGAACTCATGCTTGATTTTCAGCCTGACTTTCTTCAGCAAACAGTAGAATTTGACTGTAATATACTGTCAATATTGGTGTAACCAGTGGTCTGTATCATTGTCAATATGATGTCAGTATCATGGTCAGTGTCATGTCAGTATAATTTCAGTTTCATGTCAGTATTATGTCAGTGTCATGGTCAATATGATGTCAGTATAATGGTCAGTGTCATGTCAGTATAATTTCAGTTTCATGTCAGTATCATGTCAGTGTCATGGTCAATATGATGTCAGTATCATGGTCAGTACCATGGAGACACAATTTCTTCAACTGGCAGTAAAGTATCCTCTCGTTCTGCTTCTGATAAAACCCTAGATACTTACTGGAACCAAATGGAGCTGACAGTTTAGTGCCACACAATCACAACATCCACAACAACCACTTGCTTCCTTATTAGATGTGAAGGTTGCGAAACAATGGCCCTGATATACAAACAAATCATACCTATTTTGTGAGGAAGAAAATACCCCCATTCATTTCCAGGTTGACCTGAGTTGCACCTCTAGTCTGCAATCTGCTAAAGAATAAAGAAAAGAGCTGAACTCATATACATACTGTATATGAGATGTGTATCTGCTGTTAGTGGGGCACATGAATAAATCTCCCTCCTCTCTTGAAAACCTACAGACCTATCCAATTCAATGCGGTGGCGGTGATTTGTCTGTGCTCATTAAAGAGTCTTTTCATATTTCATATTAAAAAGGTAATTAGTTGAGAGATTCATGACGGACGTCTGCATGACAGATGTGATGCCTTTTCTGTCAGTCAGCAGCCATTCAGAGGTGCAGCAGCAAGAGGCTCATAGACCTTTCCAGTTTGGGTGTACTGACTAACGAGTCAGTGATGAGGCACATTCTGCACCACTGTGTCTCTTTTTGTCCGTCACACAAAAACCCCTCTCTTCTCGCCGAGGGAGAGTGGGGGGGGGAATTCCTCTCCACAATGACCCGTACTGTTTTAGTGACCAGGAAGTACGTTTGAACGTGACTGCGTGTGCACACCTTAGGGGAACATATCAGGTGGAGCTAATGGGCCCAGTATCTGCATTCCTTACAGGCATGATCTACAGTTACAAAGGTGAAAAGCTTCAGATTTGCCTCAGGAAAGTAGGCCTAATGCATTAGTTTGTAACAGTAAACTAAAGCATATATATATATATATATATATATACAGTAAAGATGACCTCGCCGAGGCGTCTTTACTGGTTATGATTATTGTACATTATATTACATTTGGGAATATTATGGATAAATGGATCCAGCTGTAGGTCTAATAATGCATATCGATTACTTCTCAACTTTGAAGGTAGTTACTAATTAATAAAATAATCAAATCATACTAATCAAAGTATATATATCCAATGAGTTGGTCGGTGTGAGCTCGCCACCATTGGTGTGTGAATGTGGGAAGTGAGGACGCTGGCGTCGACTGTTCGCCGCTTCACCTCCCAATTTATGAATGAATGAACCATTGTAAAGCGCTTTGAGCATTTGGAAAAGCGCTATAAAAATGCAATTCATTATTCATTGTTATATAAAAGCATCCGCTGCTGTGTGCAGTGTAGTGAGAACAAACACAGTGGTACTGTGGAGTCCATTGTGGAAAAATAGATTCTTCTCTCATGAGAGTGAAATCTGATCTAGAGCGGTGGAAACATATCTTCATTTAATGTGCAGTAAAAAGAGCTTCCTTCCACCATCTCAATGTGGGATACAAGGAAGACAGGCACGTAAACAGTAGCCTCGGAAACCCAGACGTTTTTATACGTAAACAGTAGCTTTCAGCGTACACAGAACCACGTCTGTCCACCTAAATGAAGTTTAGTTGCACTTTCTCACAAAGGAGCAACAGTGACTTGATTTCTAGTCACGGGCACCACCTAGCCCTTGCAGGTAACATGAGGCTCACCCCCGATGACTTGCTGGCAATGGTTGGAGGCAGACTGCTATAGAAGGCGTGTTATAGCACTGTTTCTCATTGTCTGGTCCAGGGCCCAGCAAGGGTCCAATCTGTAACTGAAAGGTTACAACTGGAAACTTTGTTTTAAAATCTTTTGGAACCTATATCTACACTGTAAAATTCTCAGTGGTAATGTAACTCTCAGAGTTACAATCACTACAGTCTGGGTCCATTTAGACACCCTGGTGATCCCCGGACCTGACGTTGAGAATCATGTGTTATATGATCTGGTGAAGTGGAAAGAGACAGAGACATTGTTGCAATACCCAGTTAGTCACAGTCAGATAGGTAGGTAGAAAGACGAGCAGAGACAAAAGTTGAGTCCTCACGAAAACATGCTCCTTTCCTATTCAGAGGGAAACTTGCCAAGTCTGTTTAGTCAGATACAAGTGACGGAAAGAGATAGGTGGAAAGATTATACCAGTAAGACGCGCAAAGCGGGAAGCGAACGCAGCTCGTACATATTTGGGTTTTTTTAAGATTTATTTTTAAGTTATTATTTTTTTAAGTTAAGTTATTTTTAAGTTAAGTTTTTAACTTAGCCATAACCATATAAGGAGTCCCCAAAGCAGCTATACGACCAAATATGGAGTGTGTTGCATCAATCACAAACAAATCACTCAGCTCCATATATGGGCACAAAGGGGGGACACACGGAC